>NC_072798.1:12894758-13197661 GCF_028583425.1 Eublepharis macularius
AAATGGCGACCAGAAGTGGGGCTGATTGAAATAGACTCTCCTTTGGCCTACAGTTATTGACTGGGCAGCTGGATCCCTCAGTTCCACCCTGAAGCCTCCTGTTCTATCAGCTATGGGGACGCTTTTATCATCCTCCCCTTCTCCATTTTATCCTCACAACAACCCTGTGAGGTAGGTCAGGCTGAGAATGTTTGACTGTTCCAAGGACGCCCAGCCAGTTTCAATGGAAAAGTGGAGATTTGACAAAAGCCCCCTCCCTCTCCCCCCAGCTTAGGCAGTTGGAAACATCCTAATAACGAACAAGGTATTGATCTGCATTAGAACTATTTCACTGTGACTCAGCAATTGTTTACATTTTGGATTATGTTTTCAGATTTGTCAAAGCTGTCTTTGGAATTTTATTCCCCCCTCTCAACAGACTCAAAGGCAGTGCCAGTTTATGATATGAAAGCAATAAAATGAATCCTTAAAAACTGAATCACAGAGAATCATTTAAATTTATTGTATTTATGCCCTGTCTTTTCTCCCCAATGGGAACTCAAAGCTACTTATATCAGCCTTCCATTCACAACAACCTTGCGAGGTAGGTTAGGCTGAGAATGTTTGACTGGCACACTGACATCCAGTAACCATCCGTGGAAGAGTGGAGATTTGAACCTGGGACTCTCAGATCATGGTACATCACTCTAACCACTATACCTGACTTGATTATGGAAAATGACTACCACCACACTAGTAAATGATTATATTTAATCAAGAATGAGGTAAAAAGTAGTCCCCTGTGCAAGCACCGAGTCATTACTGATCCATGGGAGGGATGTCGCATCACGACCTTTTCTTGGCAGACTTCTTACGGGGTGGTTTGCCATCGCCTTCCCTGGTCATCTACACTTTACCCCAGGAAACTGGGTCCTCATCTTACCGACCTCGGAAGGATGGATGGCTGAGTCAACCTTGAGCCGGCTAGCTGAACCCAGCTCCCGCCAGGATCAAACTCAGGTCGTGTGAGCAGAGCTTGGGCTGCAGTACTGCACCTTACCACTCTGCGCCACAGGGCTCTTAAATGAAATTAAAGTATTAATTAAATCAAAATATGTGTGATGGATTTAGATTAGTTTTAGTTAAAATAGCTATTTATTTTATTTATGTCATTTATAGACTGCCTTTCCTGCTGAGACTCAAGGTGGATTACATAGTGTGAGAAAAGGTATATAAATACGAGTTTACAAACACATAGCATTATCCAGGATCCAGTCAGTGGCTTTGCTTGTCAGAATTGCCATGATGGGTAAAGACCAAAAGATCTCCCACATTCACTTGGCCTCTAACAATTTATCACCTAAATTTGTGCCTATTAAAAGTGAAGCCCGTTTCCCCACGTCTGAAAAATAGCACCCCATTCATGCAATGCTGGCGGCTTCTTCATGGGATTTCCTGATGTCGTCTGGATGCAGGGAGTGATTCTGTTTTGTGGCACCATGAAAATGAGTGGGGGCTATTTTTAAGACGTGGAGAAACAGCCTATGTCTGTGTTAGGGCTGTCACCACCTCTTACCTTCAAAGGGCCAGACCGGGAGTGTGTGTCCTTGCCTTCCTCCTTGTGAAACGGCTATGTTTGGGCCAATTTGGCCCCGCTGAGCCCCTGTTGCTTCCATTTTAAACTGGAAGAGATGTCACGGGGCAGCCTCTGGAGCATGTATGCACCATATTTTCACATGTGCTGCGGTGCCCATCAGTCTCCCCCCATTGCCAGCCAGATAGGTGGGGGCAGGGGGCGGAACATGAGGTTGGAGGATCCCCCACCCTGAGCGAGGAGCTGGCAACGCTAGTCTCTGTGCCGATACGTTTATATGTTTTATTTAATTGCTTTACATATTATATCTTTCTATCTGTATTTTAACATTGTTGGGATTGCTTGTTTGCCACCTGGGGAACTCTAAGATGTGTATTACGTCAGCATACAAATGTAAATAGAATAAATAGAATTTTATAATAGAATAAATAAATAGAATTCTATTATAATATAATATTATGTAATAACATTCGATTTATATACCGCCCTTCAGAACAACTTAACACTCATTTGGAGCTCTTTACAAAGTATGTTCGTATTGCCATGATGGTACTGTACAGATACATATACACATTTGAAATTCAGTACACACTTATTTGCTCTTAATAGTAGTCAGTGAAAACAATGTAAAATATGGGTGAATTTTTTATTTGCACATCTCTTTCCAATTGTGCCTAATAAATCATATTCAAGAAATAAAATGTTTGGGATTAAGCAAGGAGGATCCCCACCCCCTCAAAAAATTTGGTCTTCTTTGAAAAATGCTTTGTGTGCAGACTAGACTGCCAGGTTCAATTCCCTCCATGTCCAGCTAAACGGTCCAGGTGTGATGGACTGAAGAATTGTCCCTAGGAGCGAAAGTGACAGAAAGGAGCCTGCTGGCCACGTCCTGAGAAGACAAGACTCTCTGGAAAAGACAATAATGCTAGGCCAATAATGAAACTACTGCTAAGGAGGCAAACACAAAATGCCGGCAGGTCCCAAGCCAGGCATCTTCCTAGGATGAGGGCAAGTATTTTCAAATAGGAGAATCGGCCCGATTGCAACTGGTGGGACTCACTTCTGAATGAACATGCATGATTTGGGTGGGGCAAACATCTCCCTGTATCTCCACACTCCCAGGTTGTCTCCTCCCATTTTGACCATATATGGTCATCAACAGGATTCAAAACTGCCTATGTAAAAAAGGCCCAGCGTCTCCCTCCCGTCACAATGAAGGCCAGCCCCCCTCCTCAAACACACAATGCCCTGTACCCTCCTAGGTCATAATCCCTCTGCCTATAAAAAGGCCACAACTCCTGAGCCAAGTTGAGGAAGCAAAAGCCCTCGAAAGAGTGGTTATATCCTCCACTGTCTCTCACCAAGGAGGCAGAATCCCTCTCTGGCATGAGAGGCCCTCTCTCCCCTCTGAGAGGCAACGTCCTTGCATGCCTTCCCTCCCATTTTGTTCTAAATCTCTCCCCCACTTTCCTCCCCACATCCCTTCCCTCCTCCTCTTGCCCCTCCCCCTGCATCCATTCCCTGCTTTTGTCTTCAAAATTCCCCCCTCCCCCCACATCCCTTTCTTCTTCCCTCCCCCCTCCCAATCGTCTGAAGAAGATCCGGAGGACGAAGGGCAGAGAAGGACAGCCATTGGCAGAAGGACCAGGCGCGCCTCTCCGTCTCCGCTGGAGCTCCAGCTTCAAGGTCATTATGACATTTTCCGGCGGGGGGCCGTGTTGGTCTGCACTAGAACAGCAAGACTCTGAGGACAGGAGGTTGACTCTTAAGCTGAGGCCGTGAACATCGTGTTTGTCTTTCAGGCGCCACCGGATGCGGATCTTGCAAGACCACGATGGAGGAATATGGAAGAAATGAAGGCGACCGGAGCTGTCCTACTTCAGAAAGAGGTCCATTGTTCTCCCTGAGGGGACACTCACTCAGGTGTGAGTCCCCTCAGGGACAACAATGGCTCAAACAGGCCTGATAAGGTAAGGTCAGGCCCAGCTAAAAAGGCCCCACCCACCATGTTAACCAGGCAGTGCAGGCGTAGCTGGTTGCCGGAATTGGAGCCGAGAAGGAATTTTTCCCTGTTGCCCCCAATTGGCTGTGGGGCAGCAGGTTTTTTGCCTTCTCTGCACTGCCTTTATTGTACGCAGCGCCGGCCCTCTTGGCTGGCAACTTGGACTTACTGACACGTAACAGTCGTTAAGCCCAGGTGGGTGTTTAGGGCTGCTTCTTAAAAAAACTTTAAACTTCAATAAAGTTGAATAATTAAACTTTATATATTGGTGTTGTGTCTTTATTTCGTGTCTGGGAAGTCAGGCTCTTCTATATTGCGGGGACTTAGCTACAATCCTATGTAGGACTAAAGGTTTTCCTTCAATCTTAAAGGTACTATAGATTTAGCAGGTCCCTATCGTGGATGGAAGCCCCTCCTTAATCCCCATTGGTCAGGCTGTCTTGTGAATGGGACACTCATGAAGCGGTCTTACATTGAAGCAAACTCTATTGTTCTATCATAGTTAGCATTGTCTACTCAGAGGAGAAGTGGCTCTCTAGGGGCTCAGGTGGAGGTTTTCCCATCCTGGTCCTTTCAACGGGATCTTCCTCTGAGCCACAACCCCTCCCCAAAATCCTGCCTTCATCTTCAGATGCCTTGGGTTCTGGCCACTCTCTATCAGGTAGTCTCCATTTTGACCCAACCTTAACTCGTAATGGGAAGCAAGTGAACAAAGACAGCTTTCTGGCCAGTTTAAAAGGAGTCCCAAACATTCCTGACGGCTCCTGAAAGGAGATGGGCTAATTGTGCCATATGACAGAGCGGGTGGGTGGGCTGGTCAAGTCCAGCTGCCAAACAAAATGGCGACCAGAAGTTGGGCTGATTAATATCCTCTCGTTGAAACATTCAAAAGGAGGTTTAAACTTTCCTGACTTGGCAATTTACCAAAAAGCAGTTAGTCTGTTTAACATTCTACAACTCTTATCAGCGCCTGAACTCTCTAGTTGGAATATACCATTGTGTTCACTCCCAAAATCATTCTCACTTGGTGACTTGATTTGGAATCAAAGAAAGGATCGCCCTCCATTACATAATAACATATTTCTGTCAGCAATACTATCAGAATGGGATTTAATAAGAGATAAAATAGTTCCTAAGATTTCAAGATTCTCCTCTTTTCACAATCAAACATGGTTTCCACCAGGAAAAAACAGCAATTATAACTTGGTCCTCAAAGACATGCAACTCAATAGGCTTATAGACATAGCTTCTGGGAAAGATATTATGTCAAAACAAGAACTGGAAAATAAAACGCAAAAGAAAATTCATTGGTATGTTTACATGCAGATTAAAAACATGACAGAGAGTATAAATCTTTAAAAAATTATGAGTACCCCTTTGACTGATTTTGAACAAATGTTAAACTATACACAGAGGGAGAAAAAGGGGATGGTATCTAAAATATATGCTATTCTGCTCTCTTGTTTAAAAAGTACTGATTTACCTTGCCAATCCAAATGGCATCAGGATTGCAATACTGAAAAAACACAGGAAAAATGGGAGGAAATCTGGTCATCTTCAATATTTACATCAAAAGTAATTTCTATAAGACTCCAAACGTTTAAAATTATTCACAGGTGGCACTTGACACCTAAAAGATTGTCTACAATATCATCCTCTTGCTCTCCCCTGTGTTGGAAGGGTTGCAATGAGGTAGGATCCTTCTCTCATTGTTGGTGGGGTTGTCCACGGATAGCCACATTTTGGAAAGAAATATTGGAAGTAATAAAACAAATTACGAGTTACGATATTCCATTATCGCCTTCAATTATATTTCTAGACCAATGGAATATTCCGCAGATCCCAAAAGCTATCAGGAATCTTATAGCAATTTTTTTAGTTGCAGCAAAATCAGCGATAGCTTCAGTCTGGAAACTAAAGAAAGTGCCAACTAAAGAGATGTGGCTCTCTAAGATATGGGACCATTTCATCCTGGATAAAATTGATGACAATATCCTCAATGCTGAACGCTTTCCGGCCAGGTCTAATTTCTATGACAAATGGTTCCCTTTTCTTGAATTTATAGACATGCATGATTTACATCCCAAAATAAGAATTGCTCAGACGTTGACTCAGTTTTCTGATATTTGGCAATATTATGTATGCTTTGTTTAAAAGTTATTGTAATGTTCATATTATTCAAAACTTGTAAACTATTATTGATTAGTTGTTGTGTTACAGTTGATGTTCATCGTTGATTTCTATTTGTTGTATGTTATAAAGCTTAATTTAAAAAAAAATTAAAAAAAAAGTGGGGCTGATTGAAATAGACTCTCCTTTGGCCTACAGTTATTGACTGGGCAGCTGGATCCCTCAGTTCCACCCTGAAGCCTCCTGTTCTATCAGCTGTGGGGACGCTTTTATCATCCTCCCCTTCTCCATTTTATCCTCACAACAACCCTGTGAGGTAGGTCAGGCTGAGAATGTTTGACTGTTCCAAGGACGCCCAGCCAGTTTCAATGGAAAAGTGGAGATTTGACAAAAGCCCCCTCCCCCTCCCCCCAGCTTAGGCAGTTGGAAACATCCTAATAACGAACAAGGTATTCATCTGCATTAGAACTATTTCACTGTGACTCAGCAATTGTTTACATTTTGGATTATGTTGTCAGATTTTAAAAGCTGTCTTTGGAATTTTATTCCCCCCTCTCAACAGACTCAAAGGCATTGCCAGTTTATGATATGAAAGCAATAAAATGAATCCTTAAAAACTGAATCACAGAGAATCATTTAAATTTATTGTATTTATGCCCTGTCTTTTCTCCCCAATGGGAACTCAAAGCTACTTATATCAGCCTTCCATTCACAACAACCTTGCGAGGTAGGTTAGGCTGAGAATGTTTGACTGGCACACTGACATCCAGTAACCATCCGTGGAAGAGTGGAGATTTGAACCTGGGACTCTCAGATCATGGTACATCACTCTAACCACTATACATGACTTGATTATGGTAAATGACTACCACCACACTAGTAAATGATTATATTTAATCAAGAATGAGGTAAAAAGTAGTCCCCTGTGCAAGCACCGAGTCATTACTGATCCATGGGAGGGATGTCGCATCACGACCTTTTCTTGGCAGACTTCTTGTTACGGGGTGGTTTGCCATTGCCTTCCCCAGTCATCTACACTTCTCCCCAGGAAACTGGGTCCTCATCTTACCGACCTCGGAAGGATGGATGGCTGAGTTAACCTTGAGCCGGCTAGCTGAACCCAGCTCCCACCAGGATCAAACTCAGGTCGTGTGAGCAGAGCTTGGGCTGCAGTACTGCACCTTACCACTCTGCGCCACAGGGCTCTTAAATGAAATTAAAGTATTAATTAAATCAAAATATGCGTGATGGATTTAGATTAGTTTTAGTTAAAATAGCTATTTATTTTATTTATGACATTTATAGACTGCCTTTCTTGCTGAGACTCAAGGTGGATTACATAGTGTGAGAAAAGGTATATAAATACAAGTTTACAAACACATAGCATTATCCAGGATCCAGTCAGTGGCTTTGCTTGTCAAAATTGCCATGATGGGTAAAGACCAAAAGATCTCCCACATTCACTTGGTCTCTAACAATTTATCACCTAAATTTGTGTCTATTAAAAGTGAAGCCCGTTTCCCCACGTCTGAAAAATAGCACCCCATTCATGCAATGCTGGCGGCTTCTTCATGGGATTTCCTGATGTCGTCTGGATGCAGGGAGTGATTCTGTTTTGTGGCACCATGAAAATGAGTGGGGGCTATTTTTAAGACGTGGAGAAACAGCCTATGTCTGTGTTAGGGCTGTCACCAACTCTTACCTTCAAAGGGCCAGACCGGGAGTGTGTGTCCTTGCCTTCCTCCTTGTGAAACGGCTATGTTTGGGCCAATTTGGCCCCGCTGAGCCCCTGTTGCTTCCATTTTAAACTGGAAGAGATGTCACGGGGCAGCCTCTGGAGCATGTATGCACCATATTTTCACATGTGCTGGGGGCGCCCATCAGTCTCCCCCCATTGCCAGCCAGATAGGTGGGGGCAGGGGGCGGAACATGAGGTTGGAGGATCCCCCACCCTGAGCGAGGAGCTGGCAACGCTAGTCTCTGTGCCGATACGTTTATATGTTTTATTTAATTGCTTTACATATTATATCTTTCTATCTGTATTTTAACATTGTTGGGATTGCTTGTTTGCCACCTGGGGAACTCTAAGATGTGTATTACGTCAGCATACAAATGTAAATAGAATAAATAGAATTATATAATAGAATAAATAAATAGAATTCTATTATAATATAATATTATGTAATAACATTCGATTTATATACCGCCCTTCAGAACAACTTAACACCCACTTCGAGCTCTTTACAAAGTATGTTCGTATTGCCATGATGGTATTGTACAGATACATACACACATTTGAAATTCAGTACACACTTATTTGCTCTTAATAGTAATCAGTGAAAACAATGTAAAATATGGGTGAATTTTTTAATTGCACATCTCTTTCCAATTGTGCCTAATAAATCATATTCAAGAAATAAAATGTTTGGGCTTAAGCAAGGAGGATCCCCACCCCCTCAAAAAATTTGGTCTTCTTTGAAAAATGCTTTGTGTGCATTTAGACTGCCAGGTTCAATCCCCTCCATGTCCAGCTAAACGGTCCAGGTGTGATGGACTGAAGAATTGTCCCTAGGAGCGAAAGTGACAGAAAGGAGCCTGCTGGCCACGTCCTGAGAAGACAAGACTCTCTGGACAAGACGATAATGCTAGGCCAATAATGAAACTACTGCTAAGGAGGCAAACACAAAATGCCGGCAGGTCCCAAGCCAGGCATCTTCCTAGGATGAGGGCAAGTACTTTCAAATAGGAGAATCGGCCCGATTGCAACTGGTGGGACTCACTTCTGAATGAACATGCATGATTTGGGTGGGGCAAACATCTCCCTGTATCTCCACACTCCCAGGTTGTCTCCTCCCATTTTGACCATATATGGTCATCAACAGGATTCAAAACTGCCTATGTAAAAAAGGCCCAGCGTCTCCCTCCCGTCACAATGAAGGCCAGCCCCCCTCCTCAAACACACAATGCCCTGTACCCTCCTAGGTCATAATCCCTCTGCCTATAAAAAGGCCACAACTCCTGAGCCAAGTTGAGGAAGCAAAAGCCCTCGAAAGAGTGGTTATATCCTCCACTGTCTCTCACCAAGGAGGCAGAATCCCTCTCTGGCATGAGAGGCCCTCTCTCCCCTCTGAGAGGCAACGTCCTTGCATGCCTTCCCCCCCATTTTGTTCTAAATCTCTCCCCCACTTTCCTCCCCACATCCCTTCCCTCCTCCTCTTGCCCCTCCCCCTGCATCCATTCCCTGCTTTTGTCTTCAAAATTCCCCCCTCCCCCCACATCCCTTTCTTCTTCCCTCCCCCCTCCCAATCGTCTGAAGAAGATCCGGAGGACGAAGGGCAGAGAAGGACAGCCATTGGCGGAAGGACCAGGCGCGCCTCTCCGTCTCCGCTGGAGCTCCAGCTTCAAGGTCATTATGACATTTTCCGCCGGGGGGCCGTGTTGGTCTGCACTAGAACAGCAAGACTCTGAGGACAGGAGGTTGACTCTTAAGCTGAGGCCCTGAACATCGTGTTTGTCTTTCAGGCGCCACCGGATGCGGATCTTGCAAGACCACGATGGAGGAATATGGAAGAAATAAAGGCGACCGGAGCTGTCCTACTTCAGAAAGAGGTCCATTGTTCTCCCTGAGGGGACACTCACTCAGGTGTGAGCCCCCTCAGGGACAACAATGGCTCAAAGAGGCCTGATAAGGTAAGGTCAGGCCCAGCTAAAAAGGCCCCACCCACCATGTTAACCAGGCAGTGCAGGCGTAGCTGGTTGCCGGAATTGGAGCCGAGAAGGAATTTTTCCCTGTTGCCCCCAATTGGCTGTGGGGCAGCAGGTTTTTTGCCTTCTCTGCACTGCCTCCATTGTACGCAGCGCCGGCCCTCTTGGCTGGCAACTTGGACTTACTGACACGTAACAGTCGCTAAGCCCAGGTGGGTGTTTAGGGCTGCTTCTTAAAAAAACTTTAAACTTCAATAAAGTTGAATAATTAAACTTTATATATTGGTGTTGTGTCTTTATTTCGTGTCTGGGAAGTCAGGCTCTTCTATATTGTGGGGACTTAGCTACAATCCTACTTAGGAATAAAGGTTTTCCTCCAGTCTTAAAGTTACTATAGATTTAGCAGGTCCCTATCGTGGATGGAAGCCCCTCCTTAATCCCCATTGGTCAGGCTGTCTTGTGAATGGGACACTCATGAAGCGGTCTTACATTGAAGCAAACTCTATTGTTCTATCATAGTCAGCATTGTCTACTCAGAGGAGAAGTGGCTCTCTAGGGGCTCAGGTGGAGGTTTTCCCATCCTGGTCCTTTCAACGGGATCTTCCTCTGAGCCACAACCCCTCCCCAAAATCCTGCCTTCATCTTCAGATGCCTTGGGTTCTGGCCACTCTCTATCAGGTAGTCTCCATTTTGACCCAACCTTAACTCGTAATGGGAAGCAAGTGAACAAAGACAGCTTTCTGGCCAGTTTGAAGGATTCCCAAACATTCCTGACGGCTCCTGAAAGGAGATGGGCTAATTGTGCCATATGACAGAGTGGGTGGGTGGGCTGGTCAAGTCCAGCTGCCAAACAAAATGGCGACCAGAAGTGGGGCTGATTAATATCCTCTCGTTGAAACATTCAAAAGGAGGTTTAAACTTTCCTGACTTGGCAATTTACCAAAAAGCAGTTAGTCTGTTTAACATTCTACAACTCTTATCAGCGCCTGAACTCTCTAGTTGGAATATACCATTGTGTTCACTCCCAAAATCATTCTCACTTGGTGACTTGATTTGGAATCAAAGAAAGGATCGCCCTCCATTACATAATAACATATTTCTGTCAGCAATACTATCAGAATGGGATTTAATAAGAGATAAAATAGTTCCTAAGATTTCAAGATTCTCCTCTTTTCACAATCAAACATGGTTTCCACCAGGAAAAAACAGTAATTATAACTTGGTCCTCAAAGACATGCAACTCAATAGGCTTATAGACATAGCTTCTGGGATAGATATTATGTCAAAACAAGAACTGGAAAATAAAACGCAAAAGAAAATTCATTGGTATGTTTACATGCAGATTAAAAACATGACAGAGAGTATAAATCTTAAAAAAATTATGAGTACCCCTTTGACTGATTTTGAACAAATTTTAAACTATACACAGAGGGAGAAAAAGGGGATGGTATCTAAAATATATGCTATTCTGCTCTCTTGTTTAAAAAGTACTGATTTACCTTGCCAATCCAAATGGCATCAGGATTGCAATACTGAAAAAACACAGGAAAAATGGGAGGAAATCTGGTCATCTTCAATATTTACATCAAAAGTAATTTCTATAAGACTCCAAACGTTTAAAATTATTCACAGGTGGCACTTGACACCTAAAAGATTGTCTACAATATCATCCTCTTGCTCTCCCCTGTGTTGGAAGGGTTGCAATGAGGTAGGATCCTTCTCTCATTGTTGGTGGGGTTGTCCACGGATAGCCACATTTTGGAAAGAAATATTGGAAGTAATAAAACAAATTACGAGTTACGATATTCCATTATCGCCTTCAATTATATTTCTAGACCAATGGAATATTCCGCAGATCCCAAAAGCTATCAGGAATCTTATAGCAATTTTTTTAGTTGCAGCAAAATCAGCGATAGCTTCAGTCTGGAAACTAAAGAAAGTGCCAACTAAAGAGATGTGGCTCTCTAAGATATGGGACCATTTCATCCTGGATAAAATTGATGACAATATCCTCAATGCTGAACGCTTTCCGGCCAGGTCTAATTTCTATGACAAATGGTTCCCTTTTCTTGAATTTATAGACATGCATGATTTACATCCCAAAATAAGAATTGCTCAGACGTTGACTCAGTTTTCTGATATTTGGCAATATTATGTATGCTTTGTTTAAAAGTTATTGTAATGTTCATATTATTCAAAACTTGTAAACTATTATTGATTAGTTGTTGTGTTACAGTTGATGTTCATCGTTGATTTCTATTTGTTGTATGTTATAAAGCTTAATTAAAAAAAATTTTTTTTTTTAAAAAAAAGTGGGGCTGATTGAAATAGACTCTCCTTTGGCCTACAGTTATTGACTGGGCAGCTGGATCCCTCAGTTCCACCCTGAAGCCTCCTGTTCTATCAGCTGTGGGGACGCTTTTATCATCCTCCCCTTCTCCATTTTATCCTCACAACAACCCTGTGAGGTAGGTCAGGCTGAGAATGTTTGACTGTTCCAAGGACGCCCAGCCAGTTTCAATGGAAAAGTGGAGATTTGACAAAAGCCCCCTCCCTCTCCCCCCAGCTTAGGCAGTTGGAAACATCCTAATAACGAACAAGGTATTGATCTGCATTAGAACTATTTCACTGTGACTCAGCAATTGTTTACATTTTGGATTATGTTTTCAGATTTGTCAAAGCTGTCTTTGGAATTTTATTCCCCCCTCTCAACAGACTCAAAGGCAGTGCCAGTTTATGATATGAAAGCAATAAAATGAATCCTTAAAAACTGAATCACAGAGAATCATTTAAATTTATTGTATTTATGCCCTGTCTTTTCTCCCCAATGGGAACTCAAAGCTACTTATATCAGCCTTCCATTCACAACAACCTTGCGAGGTAGGTTAGGCTGAGAATGTTTGACTGGCACACTGACATCCAGTAACCATCCGTGGAAGAGTGGAGATTTGAACCTGGGACTCTCAGATCATGGTACATCACTCTAACCACTATACCTGACTTGATTATGGAAAATGACTACCACCACACTAGTAAATGATTATATTTAATCAAGAATGAGGTAAAAAGTAGTCCCCTGTGCAAGCACCGAGTCATTACTGATCCATGGGAGGGATGTCGCATCACGACCTTTTCTTGGCAGACTTCTTGTTACGGGGTGGTTTGCCCATTGCCTTCCCCGGTCATCTACACTTTACCCCCCAGGAAACTGGGTCCTCATCTTACCGACCTCGGAAGGATGGATGGCTGAGTCAACCTTGAGCCGGCTAGCTGAACCCAGCTCCCGCCAGGATCAAACTCAGGTCGTGTGAGCAGAGCTTGGGCTGCAGTACTGCACCTTACTACTCTGTGCCACACGGCGCTTAAATTAAATGAAAGTATTAACTAAATCAAAATATGCTTAATGAATTTAGATTAGTTTTAGTTAAAGTATCTATTTATTTTATTTATGTCATTTATAGTCAGCCTTTCTTGCTGAGACTCAAGGTGGATTACATAGTGTGAGAAAAGGTATATAAATACGAGTTTACAAACACATAGCATTATCCAGGATCCAGTCAGTGGCTTTGCTTGTCAGAATTGCCATGATGGGTAAAGACCAAAAGATCTCCCATATTCACTTGGTCTCTAACAATTTATCACCTAAATTTGCGTCTATTAAAAGTGAAGCCCGTTTCCCCACGTCTGAAAAATAGCACCCCATTCATGCAATGCTGGCGGCTTCTTCATGGGATTTCCTGATGTCGTCTGGATGCAGGGAGTGATTCTGTTTTGTGGCACCATGAAAATGAGTGGGGGCTATTTTTAAGACGTGGAGAAACAGCCTATGTCTGTGTTAGGGCTGTCACCACCTCTTACCTTCAAAGGGCCAGACCGGGAGTGTGTGTCCTTGCCTTCCTCCTTGTGAAACGGCTATGTTTGGGCCAATTTGGCCCCGCTGAGCCCCTGTTGCTTCCATTTTAAACTGGAAGAGATGTCACGGGGCAGCCTCTGGAGCATGTATGCACCATATTTTCACATGTGCTGGGGGCGCCCATCAGTCTCCCCCCATTGCCAGCCAGATAGGTGGGGGCAGGGGGCGGAACATGAGGTTGGAGGATCCTCCACCCTGAGCGAGGAGCTGGCAACGCTAGTCTCTGTGCCGATACGTTTATATGTTTTATTTAATTGCTTTACATATTATATCTTTCTATCTGTATTTTAATGTTGTTGGGATTGCTTGTTTGCCACCTGGGGAACTCTAAGATGTGTATTACGTCAGCATACAAATGTAAATAGAATAAATAGAATTATATAATAGAATAAATAAATGGAATTCTATTATAATATAATATTATGTAATAACATTCGATTTATATACCGCCCTTCAGAACAACTTAACACTCATTTCGAGCACTTTACAAAGTATGTTCGTATTGCCATGATGGTATTGTACAGATACATATACACATTTGAAATTCAGTACACACTTATTTGCTCTTAATAGTAATCAGTGAAAACAATGTAAAATATGGGTGATTTTTTTAATTGCACATCTCTTTCCAATTGTGCCTAATAAGTCATATTCAAGAAATAAAATGTTTGGGATTAAGCAAGGAGGATCCCCACCCCCTCAAAAAATTTGGTCTTCTTTGAAGAATGCTTTGTGTGCAGACTAGACTGCCAGGTTCAATCCCCTCCATGTCCAGCTAAACGGTCCAGGTGTGATGGACGGAAGAATAGTCCCTAGGAGCGAAAGTGACAGAAAGGAGCCTGCTAGCCACGTCCTGAGAAGACAAGACTCTCTGGACAAGACGATAATGCTAGGCCAAGAATGAAACTACTGCTAAGGAGGCAAACACAAAATGCTGGCAGGTCCCAAGCCAAGCATCTTCCTAGGATGAGGGCAAGTATTTTCAAATAGGAGAATCGGCCCGATTGCAACTGGTGGGACTCACTTCTGAATGAACATGCATGATTTGGGTGGGGCAAACCTCTCCCTGTATCTCCATGTTCCTAGGTTTCTCTTCTCCCATTATGACCATATGTGGCCCTCAAAGGGCTTCAAAACTGCCTATGTAAAAAAGGCCCAGCCTCTCCCTCCCGTCACAATGAAGGCCAGCCCCCCTCCTCAAACTCACAATCCCCCGTACCCCCCTAGGTCATAATCCCTCTGCCTATAAAAAGGCCACAACTCCTGAGCCAAGTTGAGGAAGCAAAAGCCCTCGAAAGAGTGGTTATATCCTCCACTGTCTCTCACCAAGGAGGCAGAATCCCTCTCTGGCATGAGAGGCCCTCTCTCCCCTCTGAGAGGCAACGTCCTTGCATGCCTTCCCCCCCATTTTGCTCTAAATCTCTCCCCCGCTTTCCTCTCCACATCCCTTCCCTCCTCCTCTTGCCCCTCCCCCAGCATCCATTCCCTGCTTTTGTCTTCAAATTTCCCCCCTCCCCCCACATCCCTTTCTTCTTCCCTCCCCCCTCCCAATCGTCTGAAGAAGATCCGGAGGACGAAGGGCAGAGAAGGACAGCCATTGGCGGAAGGACCAGGCGCGCCTCTCCGTCTCCGCTGGAGCTCCAGCTTCAAGGTCATTATGACATTTTCCGGCGGGGGGCCGTGTTGGTCTGCACTAGAACAGCAAGACTCTGAGGACAGGAGGTTGACTCTTAAGCTGAGGCCGTGAACATCGTGTTTGTCTTTCAGGCGCCACCGGATGCAGATCTTGCAAGACCACGATGGAGGAATATGGAAGAAATGAAGGCGACCGGAGCTGTCCTACTTCAGAAAGAGCTCCATTGTTCTCCCTGAGGGGACACTCACGCAGGTGTGAGCCCCCTCAGGGACAACAATGGCTCAAAGAGGCCTGATAAGGTAAGGTCAGGCCCAGCTAAAAAGGCCCCACCCACCATGTTAACCAGGCAGTGCAGGCGTAGCTGGTTGCCGGAATTGGAGCCGAGAAGGAATTTTTCCCTGTTGCCCCCAATTGGCTGTGGGGCAGCAGGTTTTTTGCCTTCTCTGCACTGCCTTTATTGTACGCAGCGCCGGCCCTCTTGGCTGGCAACTTGGACTTACTGACACGTAACAGTCGCTAAGCCCAGGTGGGTGTTTAGGGCTGCTTCTTAAAAAAACTTTAAACTTCAATAAAGTTGAATAATTAAACTTTATATATTGGTGTTGTGTCTTTATTTCGTGTCTGGGAAGTCAGGCTCTTCTATATTGTGGGGACTTAGCTACAATCCTACTTAGGAATAAATGGTTTCCTCCAGTCTTAAAGTTACTATAGATTTAGCAGGTCCCTATCGTGGATGGAAGCCCCTCCTTAATCCCCATTGGTCAGGCTGTCTTGTGAATGGGACACTCATGAAGCGGTCTTACACTGAAGCAAACTCTATTGTTCTATCATAGTCAGCATTGTCTACTCAGAGGGGAAGTGGCTCTCTAGGGGCTCAGGTGGAGGTTTTCCCATCCTGGTCCTTTCAACGGGATCTTCCTCTGAGCCACAACCCCTCCCCAAAATCCTGCCTTCATCTTCAGATGCCTTGGGTTCTGGCCACTCTCTATCAGGTAGTCTCCATTTTGACCCAACCTTAACTCGTAATGGGAAGCAAGTGAACAAAGACAGCTTTCTGGCCAATTTGAAACGAGTCCCAAACGTTCCTGATGGCTCCTGAAAGGAGATGGGCTAATTGTGCCATATGACAGAATGTTTGGGCGGGCTGGTCAAGTCCAGCTGCCAAACAAAATGGCGACCAGAAGTAGGGCTGAATGAAATAGACTCTCCTTTGGCCTACAGTTCATGACTGGGCAGCTGGATCCCTCAGTTCCACCCTGAAGCCTCCTGTTCTATCAGCTATGGGGACGCTTTTATCATTCTCCCTTTCTCCATTTTATCCTCACAACAACCCTGTGAGGTAGGTCAGGCTGAGAATGTTTGACTGTTCCAAGGACGCCCAGCCAGTTTCTATGGAAAAGTGGAGATTTGATAAAAGCCCCCTCCCCCTCCCCCCAGCTTAGGCAGTTGGAAACATCCTAATAACGCACAAGGTATTGATCTGCATTAGAACTACTTCACTGTGACTCAGCAATTGTTTACATTTTGGATTATGTTGTCAGATTTTAAAAGCTGTATTGTCGAAGGCTTTCACGGCCGGAGAATTCCAAGACCACGGCAATACAGCCCGGAAAACCCACAACAACCATTTTAAAAGCTGTCTTTGGAATTTTATTCTCCCCTCTCAACAGACTCAAAGGCAGTGCCAGTTTATGATATGAAAACAATAAAATGAATCCTTAAAAACTGAATCACAGAGAATCATTTAAATTTATTGTATTTATACCTCGTCTTTTCTCCCCAATGGGAACTCAAAGCTACTTATATCAGCCTTCCATTCACAACAACCTTGCGAGGTAGGTTAGGCTGAGAATGTTTGACTGGCACACCGACATCCAGTAACCATCCGTGGAAGAGAGGAGATTTGAACCTGGGACTCTCAGATCATGGTACATCACTCTAACCACTATACCTGACTTGATTATGATAAATGACTACCACCACACTAGTAAATGATTATATTTAATCAAGAATGAGGTAAAAAGTAGTCCCCTGTGCAAGCACCGAGTCATTACTGATCCATGGGAGGGATGTCGCATCACGACCTTTTCTTGGCAGACTTCTTACGGGGTGGTTTGCCATCGCCTTCCCCAGTCATCTACACTTTACCCCAGGAAACTGGGTCCTCATCTTACCGACCTCGGATGGAAGGCTGAGTCAACCTTGAGCCGGCTAGCTGAACTCAGCTCCCGCCAGGATCGAACTCAGGTCGTGAGCAGAGCTTGGGCTGCAGAGCTTGGGATGCAGCTTACTACTCTGCACCACGAGGCTCTTAAATTAAAGTATGCTTAATGAATTTAGATTAATTTTAGTTAAAATATCTATTTATTTTATTTATGTCATTTATAGTCTGCCTTTTCTGCTGAGACTCAAGGCAGATTACATTGTGTGAGTTAGGGTAAATAAATACAAGCTGACAAACACATAGCATTATCCAGGATCCAGTCAGTGGCTTTGCTTGTCAAAATTGCCATGATGGGTAAAGACCAAAACATCTCCCACATTCACTTGGTCTCTAACAATTTATCACCTAAATTTGTGTCTATTAAAACTGATGGCCGTTTCCCCACGTCTGAAAAATAGCGCCCCGCTCACGCAATACTGGCAGCTTCTTTACAGGATTTCCTGATGTCATATGTATGCAGGGAGTGATTCCGTTTTCATGGCACCATGAAAATGAGAGGAATGCTGTTTTTAACATGTGGAGAAACGGCCTATGTCTGTGTTAGGTCTGTCACCACCTCTTCCCTTCAAAGTGTCAGACAGGGAGTGTGTGTGTGTGTCCTTCTCTTCCTCCTTGTGAAACTGCTATGTTCGTGCCAATTTGGCCCCACTGAGCCCCTGTTGTTTCCATTTTAAACAGGAAGAGATGTCACGGGGCAGCCACTGGAGCATGTATGCACCATATTTTCACATGTGCTGGGGGCGCCCATCAGTCTCCCCCCATTGCCACCCTGAGCGAGGAGCTGGCAACGCTAGTCTCTGTGCCCATATGTTCATATGTTTTATTTAATTGCTTTACGTATTGTATCTTTCTATCTTTATTTTAACATTGTTGGGATTGCTTGTTTGCCACCTGGGGAACTCTAAGATGTGTATTACGTCAGTATACAAATGTTTTAAATAAATAAATAGAATTATATTATAATATAATATTATATAATAACATTCGATTTATATACCGCCCTTCAGAACAACTTAACACCCACTTCGAGCTCTTTACAAAGTATGTTCGTATTACCATGATGGTATTGTACAGATACATATACACATTTCATATTCAGTACACACTTATTTGCTCTTAATAGTAATCAGTGAAAACAATTGAAAATATGTGTGAATTTTTTAATTCCACATCTGTTTCCAATTGTGCCTAATAAATCATATTCAAGATATAAAATGTTTGGGATTAAGCAAGGAGCGCCCCCCCCCCCCCCCAAAATTTGGTCTTCTTTGAAAAATGCTTCGTGTGCAGACTAGACTTCAACGTTCAATCCCCTCCATTTTCAGCTAAACGGTCCAGGTGTGATGGACCGAAGAATTGTCCCTAGAAGCGAAAGTGACAGAAAGGAGCCTGCTGGCCACATCCTGGGAAGACAAGACTCTCTGGACAAGACGATAATGCTAGGCCAAGAATGAAACTACTGCTAAGGAGGCAAACACAAAATGCCGGCAGGTCCCAAGCCAGGCATCTTCCTAGGATGAGGGCAAGTATTTTCAAATAGGAGAATCGGCCCGATTGCAACTGGTGGGACTCACTTCTGAATGAACATGCATGTTTTGGGTGGGGCAAACCTCTCCCTGTATCTCCATGTTCCTAGGTTTCTCCCATTATGACCATATGTGGCCCTGAAGGGGCTTCAAAACTGCCTATGTAAAAAAGGCCCAGCCTCTCCCTCCCGTCACAATGAAGGCCAGCCCCCCTCCTCAAACACACAATACCCCGTACCCTCCTAGGTCATAATCCCTCTGCCTATAAAAAGGCCACAACTCCTGAGCCAAGTTGAGGAAGCAAAAGCCCTCGAAAGAGTGGTTATATCCTCCACTGTCTCTCACCAAGGAGGCAGAATCCCTCTCTGGCATGAGAGGCCCTCTCTCCCCTCTGAGAGGCAACGTCCTTGCATGCCTTCCCCCCATTTTGCTCTAAATCTCTCCCCCACTTTCCTCCCCACATCCCTTCCCTCCTCCTCTTGCCCCTCCCCCTGCATCCATTCCCTGCTTTTGTCTTCAAATTTCCCCCCTCCCCCCACATCCCTTTCTTCTTCCCTCCCCCCTCCCAATCGTCTGAAGAAGATCCGGAGGACGAAGTGCAGAGAAGGACAGCCATTGGCGGAAGGACCAGGCGCGCCTCTCCGTCTCCGCTGGAGCTCCAGCTTCAAGGTCATTATGACATTTTCAGGAGGGTGGCCTTGTTGGTCTGCACTAGAACAGCAAGACTCTGAGGACAGGAGGTTGACTCTTAAGCTGAGGCCCTGAACATCGTGTTTGTCTTTCAGGCGCCACCGGATGCGGATCTTGCAAGATCAAGTTGGAGGAATATGGAAGACATGAAGGCGACCGGAGCTGTCCTACTTCAGAAAGAGGTCCATTGTTCTCCCTGAGGGGACACTCACTCAGGTGTGAGCCCCCTCAGGGACAACAATGTCTCAAAGAGGCCTGATAAGGTAAGGTCAGGCCCAGCTAAAAAGGCCCCACCCACCATGTTAACCAGGCAGTGCAGGCGTAGCTGGTTGCCGGAATTGGAGCCGAGAAGGAATTTTTCCCTGTTGCCCCAAATTGGCTGTCGGGCAGCAGGTTTTTTGCCTTCTCTGCACTGCCTTTATTGTACGCAGCGCCGGCCCTCTTGGCTGGCAACTTGGACTTACTGACACGTAACAGTCGCTAAGCCCAGGTGGGTGTTTAGGGCTGCTTCTTAAAAAAACTTTAAACTTCAATAAAGTTGAATAATTAAACTTTATATATTGGTGTTGTGTCTTTATTTCGTGTCTGGGAAGTCAGGCTCTTCTATAGTGTGGGGACTTAGCTACAATCCTATGTAGGACTAAAGGTTTTCCTTCAATCTTAAAGTTACTATAGATTTAGCAGGTCCCTATCGTGGATGGAAGCCCCTCTTTAATCCCCATTGGTCAGGCTGTGTCTTGTGAATGGAACACACATGAAGCGGTCTTACACTGAAGCAAACTCTATTGTTCTATCATAGTCAGCATTGTCTACTCAGAGGGGAAGTGGCTCTCCAGGGGCTCAGGTGGAGGTTGTCCCATCCTGGTGCTTTCAACGGGAGGTGCAGGGGATTGAACTTGGGACTTTCTCCATGCAAAGCAGAGGATCTCCTCTGAGCCACAACCCCTCCCCAAAATCCTGCCTTCATCTTCAGATGCCTTGGATTATGTTTTGGATTTTGGATTATGTTTTCAGATTTTAAAAGCTGTCTTTGGAATTTTATTCCCCCCTCTCAACAGACTCAAAGGCAGTGCCAGTTTATGATATGAAAGCAATAAAATGAATCCTTAAAAACTGAATCACAGAGAATCATTTAAATTTATTGTATTTATACCCTGTCTTTTCTCCCCAATGGGAACTCAAAGCTACTTATATCAGCCTTCCATTCACAACAACCTTGCGAGGTAGGTTAGGCTGAGAATGTTTGACTGGCACACTGACATCCAGTAACCATCCGTGGAAGAGTGGAGATTTGAACCTGGGACTCTCAGATCATGGTACATCACTCTAACCACTATACCCGACTTGATTATGGAAAATGACTACCACCACACTAGTAAATGATTATATTTAATCAAGAATTAGGTAAAAAGTAGTCCCCTGTGCAAGCACCGAGTCATTACTGATCCATGGGAGGGATGTCGCACCACGACCTTTTCTTGGCAGACTTCTTACGGGGTGGTTTGCCATCGCCTTCCCCGGTCATCTACACTTTACCCCCAGGAAACTGGGTCCTCATCTTACCGACCTCGGAAGGATGGATGGCTGAGTTAACCTTGAGCCGGCTAGCTGAACCCAGCTCCCGCCAGGATCAAACTCAGGTCGTGTGAGCAGAGCTTGGGCTGCAGTACTGCACCTTACCACTCTGCGCCACAGGGCTCTTAAATGAAATTAAAGTATTAATTAAATCAAAATATGTGTGATGGATTTAGATTAGTTTTAGTTAAAATAGCTATTTATTTTATTTATGTCATTTATAGTCAGCCTTTCCTGCTGAGAATCAAGGTGGATTACATTGTGTGAGAAAAGGTATATAAATACGAGTTTACAAACACATAGCATTATCCAGGATCCAGTCAGTGGCTTTGCTTGTCAAAATTGCCATGATGGGTAAAGACCAAAAGATCTCCCATATTCACTTGGCCTCTAACAATTTATCACCTAAATTTGTGTCTATTAAAAGTGAAGCCCGTTTCCCCACGTCTGAAAAATAGCACCCCATTCATGCAATGCTGGCGGCTTCTTCATGGGATTTCCTGATGTCGTCTGGATGCAGGGAGTGATTCTGTTTTGTGGCACCGTGAAAATGAGTGGGGGCTATTTTTAAGACGTGGAGAAACAGCCTCTGTCTGCGTTAGGGCTGTCACCAACGCTTACCTTCAAAGGGCCAGACCGGGAATGTGTGTCCTTGCCTTCCTCCTTGTGAAACGGCTATGTTTGGGCCAATTTGGCCCCGCTGAGCCCCTGTTGCTTCCATTTTAAACTGGAAGAGATGTCACGGGGCAGCCTCTGGAGCATGTATGCACCATATTTTCACATGTGGGAGCATAGTACACCGGTGCTACGCCAGCTGCATTGGCTGCCAGTGGAGTACCGAAACAGGTTCAAGGTTTTGGTGTTAACCTACAAAGCCCTACGCGGACTGGGACCGACGTATCTGAGGGACCATCTCTCACCATATGAGCCCCGGAGGACTCTCCGCTCTGGCGGAAAACATCTTTTAAGTGTCCCTGGCCCTAGGGAGGCCCGCCTGGCGTCGACCAGGGCCAGGGCCTTTTCAGTCCTGGCCCCGACCTGGTGGAATGCTCTGTCTTGCGAGACAAGGGCCCAGCAAGATTTGCTTGCATTTCGCCGGGCCTGTAAGACCATATGGCTGACGCCAGGCAGTGCCCGCCCCCCCCGTGAAGGGGGGGGTTAAACCATCACCCCTATGCAAACACAGAAGCATGTATGAACCACTATGCAGCATGAATTGTTATATTTAATGTTTTTAAAAGTTTTTAAATGTATTATTTAATGTTTTTAAATGTTTTTAAACATGTCTGTATTTGTTATCCGCCCTGAGCCTGCGAAAGCGGGGAGGGCGGAATATAAATATAATAAATTAAATTAAATTAAATTAAATTAAATGTGCTGGGGGCACCCATCAGTCTCCCCACATTGCCAGCCAGATAGGTGGGGGCAGGGGGCGGAACATGAGGTTGGAGGATCCTCCACCCTGAGCGAGGAGCTGGCAACGCTAGTCTCTGTGCCGATAGGTTTGTATCTTTTATTTAATTGCTTTACATATTATATCTTTCTATCTGTATTTTAACATTGTTGGGATTGCTTGTTTGCCACCTGGGGAACTCTAAGATGTGTATTACGTCTATTGTTCTATCATAGTCAGCATTGTCTACTCAGAGGAGAAGTGGCTCTCCAGGGGCTCAGGTGGAGGTTGTCCCATCCTGGTCAACGGGAGGTGCCGGGGATTGAACTTGGGACTTTCTCCATGCAAAGCAGAGGATCTTCCTCTGAGCCACAACCCCTCCCCAAAATCCTGCCTTCATCTTCAGATGCCTTGGGTTCTGGCCACTCTCTATCAGGTAGTCTCCATTTTGACCCAACCTTAACTCATAATGGGAAGCAAGTGAACAAAGACAGCTTTCTGGCCAATTTGAAAGGAGTCCCAAACATTCCTGACGGCTCCTGAAAGGAGATGGGCTAATTGTGCCATATGACAGAGCGGGTGGGTGGGCTGGTCAAGTCCAGCTGCCAAACAAAATGGCGACCAGAAGTGGGGCTGATTGAAATAGACTCTCCTTTGGCCTACAGTTATTGACTGGGCAGCTGGATCCCTCAGTTCCACCCTGAAGCCTCCTGTTCTATCAGCTATGGGGACGCTTTTATCATCCTCCCCTTCTCCATTTTATCCTCACAACAACCCTGTGAGGTAGGTCAGGCTGAGAATGTTTGACTGTTCCAAGGACGCCCAGCCAGTTTCCATGGAAAAGTGGAGATTTGACAAAAGCCCCCTCCCCCTCCCCCCAGCTTCGGTAGTTGGAAACAACCTAATAACGCCCAAGGTATTGATCTGCATTAGAACTACTTCACTGTGACTCAGAAATTATTTACATTTTGGATTATGTTTTCAGATTTTAAAAGCTGTCTTTGGAAGAATTTTATTCCCCCCTCTCAACAGACTCAACGGCAGTGCCAGTTTATGATATGAAAGCAATAAAATGAATCCTTAAAAACTGAATCACAGAGAATCATTTAAATTAATTGTATTTATACCCTGTCTTTTATCCCCAATGGGAACTCAAAGCTACTTATATCAGCCTTCCATTCACAACAACCTTGCGAGGTAGGTTAGGCTGAGAATGTTTGACTGGCACACTGACATCCAGTAACCATCCGTGGAAGAGTGGAGATTTGAACCTGGGACTCTCAGATCATGGTACATCACTCTAACCACTATACCCGACTTGATTATGGTAAATGACTACCACCACACTAGTAAATGATTATATTTAATCAAGAATGAGGTAAAAAGTAGTCCCCTGTGCAAGCACCGAGTCATTACTGATCCATGGGAGGGATGTCGCATCACGACCTTTTCTTGGCAGACTTCTTACGGGGTGGTTTGCCCATCGCCTTCCCCAGTCATCTACACTTTACCCCAGGAAACTGGGTCCTCATCTTACCGACCTCGGATGGAAGGCTGAGTCAACCTTGAGCCGGCTAGCTGAACCCAGCTTCCACCAGGATCGAACTCAGGTCGTGAGCAGAGCTTGGGCTGCAGAGCTTGGGATGCAGCTTACTACTCTGCACCACGAGGCTCTTAAATTAAAGTATGCTTAATGAATTTAGATTAATTTTAGTTAAAGTATCTATTTATTTTATTTATGTCATTTATAGTCAGCCTTTCTTGCTGAGACTCAAGGTGGATTACATAGTGTGAGAAAAGGTATATAAATACGAGTTTACAAACACATAGCATTATCCAGGATCCAGTCAGTGGCTTTGCTTGTCAGAATTGCCATGATGGGTAAAGACCAAAAGATCTCCCATATTCACTTGGCCTCTAACAATTTATCACCTAAATTTGCGTCTATTAAAAGTGAAGCCCGTTTCCCCCCGTCTGAAAAATAGCACCCCATTCATGCAATGCTGGCGGCTTCTTCATGGGATTTCCTGATGTCGTCTGGATGCAGGGAGTGATTCTGTTTTGTGGCACCATGAAAATGAGTGGGGGCTATTTTTAAGACGTGGAGAAACAGCCTATGTCTGTGTTAGGGCTGTCACCACCTCTTACCTTCAAAGGGCCAGACCGGGAGTGTGTGTCCTTGCCTTCCTCCTTGTGAAACGGCTATGGTTGGGCCAATTTGGCCCCGCTGAGCCCCTGTTGCTTCCATTTTAAACTGGAAGAGATGTCACGGGGCAGCCTCTGGAGCATGTATGCACCATATTTTCACATGTGCTGGGGGCGCCCATCAGTCTCCCCCCATTGCCAACCAGATAGGTGGGGGCAGGGGGCGGAACATGAGGTTGGAGGATCCTCCACCCTGAGCGAGGAGCTGGCAACGCTAGTCTCTGTGCCGATAGGTTTGTATCTTTTATTTAATTGCTTTACGTATTGTATCTTTCTATCTGTATTTTAACATTGTTGGGATTGCTTGTTTGCCACCTGGGGAACTCTAAGATGTGTATTACGTCAGCATACAAATGTAAATAGAATAAATAGAATTATATAATAGAATAAATAAATGGAATTCTATTATAATATAATATTATGTAATAACATTCGATTTATATACCGCCCTTCAGAACAACTTAACACTCATTTCGAGCTCTTTACAAAGTATGTTCGTATTGCCATGATGGTACTGTACAGATACATATACACATTTGAAATTCAGTACACACTTATTTGCTCTTAATAGTAATCAGTGAAAACAATGTAAAATATGGGTGAATTTTTTAATTGCACATCTCTTTCCAATTGTGCCTAATAAATCATATTCAAGAAATAAAATGTTTGGGATTAAGCAAGGAGGATCCCCACCCCCTCAAAAAATTTGGTCTTCTTCGAAAAATGCTTTGTGTGCAGACTAGACTGCCAGGTTCAATTCCCTCCATGTCCAGCTAAACGGTCCAGGTGTGATGGACTGAAGAATTGTCCCTAGGAGTGAAAGTGACAGAAAGGAGCCTGCTGGCCCCGTCCTGAGAAGACAAGACTCTCTGGAAAAGACAATAATGCTAGGCCAGTAATGAAACTACTGCTAAGGAGGCAAACACAAAATGCTGGCAGGTCCCAAGCCAAGCATCTTCCTAGGATGAGGGCAAATATTTTCAAATAGGAGAATCGGCCCGATTGCAACTGGTGGGACTCACTTCTGAATGAACATGCATGATTTGGGTGGGGCAAACCTCTCCCTGTATCTCCATGTTCCTAGGTTTCTCTTCTCCCATTATGACCATATGTGGCCCTCAAAGGGCTTCAAAACTGCCTATGTAAAAAAGGCCCAGCCTCTCCCTCCCGTCACAATGAAGGCCAGCCCCCCTCCTCAAACACACAATGCCCTGTACCCTCCTAGGTCATAATCCCTCTGCCTATAAAAAGGCCACAACTCCTGAGCCAAGTTGAGGAAGCAAAAGCCCTCGAAAGAGTGGTTATATCCTCCACTGTCTCTCACCAAGGAGGCAGAATCCCTCTCTGGCATGAGAGGCCCTCTCTCCCCTCTGAGAGGCAACGTCCTTGCATGCCTTCCCCCCTTTTCGCTCTAAATCTCTCCCCCACTTTCCTCCCCACATCCCTTCCCTCCTCCTCTTGCCCCTCCCCCTGCATCCATTCCCTGCTTTTGTCTTCAAAATTCCCCCCTCCCCCCACATCCCTTTCTTCTTCCCTCCCCCCTCCCAATCGTCTGAAGAAGATCCGGAGGACGAAGGGCAGAGAAGGACAGCCATTGGCGGAAGGACCAGGCGCGCCTCTCTGTCTCCGCTGGAGCTCCAGCTTCAAGGTCATTATGACATTTTTAGGAGGGTGGCCATGTTGGTCTGCACTAGAACAGCAAGACTCTGAGGACAGGAGGTTGACTCTTCAAGCTGAGGCCCTGAACATCTTGTTTGTCTTTCAGGCGCCACTGGATGCAGATCTTGCAAGACCACGATGGAGGAATGTGGAAGAAATAAAGGCGACCGGAGCTGTCCTACTTCAGAAAGAGGTCCATTGTTCTCCCTGAGGGGACACTCACTCAGGTGTGAGCCCCCTCAGGGACAACAATGGCTCAAAGAGGCCTGATAAGGTAAGGTCAGGCCCAGCTAAAAAGGCCCCACCCACCATGTTAACCAGGCAGTGCAGGCGTAGCTGGTTGCCGGAATTGGAGCCGAGAAGGAATTTTTCCCTGTTGCCCCAAATTGGTTGTGGGGGCAGCAGGTTTTTTGCCTTCTCTGCACTGCCTCCATTGTATGCTGTGCCGGCCCCATTGGCTGGCAACTCAGGGCTTTCCTACACATCATACTGTCTCCAGGTTCTCCTCAGAAACAGTATCATGTGTCGCTAAGCCCAGGTGGGTGTTTAGGGCTGCCTCTCAAAATTTTTTAATCTTCATTCAATAAAGTTGAATGATTTAACTGTATATATTTGTGTCGTGTCTTTATTTCGTGTCTGGAAGCCAGTTTCTTCGATAGTATGACTTAGGAACAAATGGTTTTCTGAAGTTTCATTTCATTTAGCCTTCAATCCTTCTATATTCTTGAGGATTTGACTCCAAGATCTTCCAGTGAATTTCATCAAGTTGAAGAACAGAAACCAAGGAATGAAGAGGAAATGGTCCATTTCTCCCTAGTGTGGATAATAATTGGGATGACCTCCTAAATTTTTTTTTTGACAGCAGAAGTTGGATGCAGTAAATTGGACAGACACCACCAACCTATTACATTCAGCTCTTCCTAAAAATAATAAACAGAATTCATTATAATTTAATACTAACTACTATAATTAGTTGTGATTACTTCTAATTATTGTCATGTGGTTGGTGCAAGCTAGCCTGATCTCATCAGATCTCAGAAGCTAAGCAGGATTGGCCTTGTTTTGTATTTGAATGGAAGAACACCAAGGAAGGCCAGGAGGGTTGCTATGGAGACCCAGGCAACGGCCAACCAGCCCCCTCTGAATATCCCTTGCCTTGGAAAACCTGTGGGGCTGCCGTAAGTCAGCTGGGACTTGGCAGCATTTTACACCCACAAATATAACTAACACATTTGTTAATTATAGGTGATACAGTATTATTTTAACCGTAAAGCTATAGGTTCAGTATCGATTGAGATGCGAGCGTAACACCTGCTGGATTGTGACCTCACAATGCAATACTTTCATGCTAGTATTGTTTTCAATGTTTATATCTTGCCCTTTGACACCATAGTACAAAAAAAGTATATCTTAAATATATCTGTTGGATGTCACAATAAATTGCCATCATCCAACTTTAATATAACCTACCCGAGGTAATATTTTTATTTATTTATGCCATTTATAGTCCGCCTTTCTCACTGGCTGCTTCCACACACGTTAGATAATCCACTTTCAATACTCTTTAGTGAACATTTGGAACTGCTTTTCCATGTGTGGAACAAAAAATCCACTTCCTAAGGATTGCGAAAGTGCATTGAAAGTGCATTATTTAACATGTGTGGAAATGGCCCTTGAGACTCAAGGTGGATTACACAGTATGAGATTATACAATCAGTATCACGGATATTTCCATAAACAATGCCATAGAATATATAAACCGATAGGGCTTTATTATTGTCACATCTCAGAACAGGGTGCTTGAAGAAGTATGCCACTTCAAATAGCACCCAGACGTTTTAGCTTCAAAGGGCAAAGGGTTTCCAAATCTATGGTCTCTTAGATTGGGGAGGGGACCAGTGTCAAGGGATGTGTCCCTTCTGTCACACATTCCCAGCAAGAGGGCCTGTGAATCAACTGATAGAGCACACATTATGCATATGAAAGAGGTCCTATTAAAGAATCTCAGCTAGAAAGACCTCTGTCCTGTGGGACTATGAAGAGCACCTGCCCATCAGAACAGACATTTCTGAGCAAGACCACAGGATTTGAGTCCAGTGGCACCTTAGAGACCAACAATATTTTCTCCCTTCTAGGGAACTCTGATTCTTGAAAGCTTATGCTCTTTAAAGTCTTCTTGGTCTCTAAGGGGCCACTGGACTCAAATTCTTCTGTTCTGCTGCAGACCAATGCACCTAAAACTATTCTGAGCAAGAGGAAACAATGATCTAACTATAGAAGACAGCATTGTAAACTCAACCAACACTTCCCCTCTCCGAAATACTACAGTCTGTCTTGTACATTTTTACCCCATCCTCCCTCCAAAGTGCTCAGCAGGGCGCACACTATTCTCCCATCCCCCTTTTATCTTCACAACAGCCTTGAAAGGTAGGCTAGGCAGAGAGACTGTGACTTTCCTAAGATCACCTTGCAAGCTTCTGGAGATAGGACCTCCTGTTTGGGCTGCGTCTCAGAAGCTGGTGTTAGGAACAGCTGTGAATAGGGAACTGAAAGAGATATAAGCTCTCTGCACCCCCCAAACAATCTCGCATGGCCCCAGATCACGTAGCCCTGCACTCACTAGACTTTCCCAAAGATTGTTTGGGGGTGCAATCTTCACTCTTCCTGCCTGCGCATTTCTCCTGGGGGAAGCCCACTTTGGAGCAGATCAACCCTGTGAAGTAGGTTAGGCTGAGAGTGTGTGACTTGGCAGAGGCAACTCTGCTTACACTCCTCTTCCCAAAAGAGGCTTGTGTGAGACTGCCCAAACCAACACGTTAGTTAGTTAGTTGTAAAGTTCAATTAAATGGAGAGCCAAGCTGCAAGACCAGAACGCCTACATTTCCCATCAAAACTTGAGGGAAGCTGACAAGTGTCCAACCTGTGTCAGGCATCACTTGTAGCTTGGCTCTCAGAATAGCTTGCCTTGCAGGGTTGTTGTGAGGGGAAAATGGAGGGAATGATGTATGGTGCTTTGGGTCACCATACATCTGGCGAGATGGAATAGAAGTAAATAATAATGTTTTGTTTTAGGCAACTGAACATGTAAGAAAAATACTGGTTTTTTAATTCCTCTGAAAGTCCAAAGAAAATGAAAGTAAGAATGAAAGTCACCCTTGTCTGATTTCTGGCATCTAGATGTTAAAAGTGCTGTGCTGGTAATTAACAGCCCAAACAACCATTTTCCCACTGACGTGAGAATTACCGGACACTGGATCAGAGCAGGTTCGGATAAGCATTTGATTAAAGCTTACAGTCCCTGACACCTTTCAAGAAGTTAACCAGAAGGAGGTAATTGCAGAAATAAAACTATACTAGTGATCAAAATATGACGTTAAGGCTGTTCCAAACACCAGCTTCTGAGAGGCAGCCCAAACAGGAGGTCCTAGCTCCAGAACCAGTGTTTGGAGGGGCACCAGCAGCTGTCTGGTTGTAGGGGCCAGTCTGGTGAGTGCAGGGCTGTGTGATCTGGGGCCATGAAAGACAGTTTCGGGGTACGGAGGGCTTGTATCTCTTACCCTGCTTTGAAGCTGTTAACTCAAGAACTGGGCTTTGTAGGAGGACCCAGTATATGTCCAATTAGAGGGGAGAGTCCGCTGAATATGGAGGTGTATGATATGTGCTCCTACAGTTTTTATTTTGGGGTACAGAGCTTTTCGACTTCCCCCCATTTTTGTGTTTTGCTCTGCAAATAAGGAGCTAGGAACTGCGAATAAGGAACTGGGAACTGGTCTGTGAATGAGGAGCTAGGAACTGTGAATAAGGAACTGGGAACTGGGAACCAACTTCAGCTTCGTTCTGTAGGCTGCATTCCTGTGCAGGCTTTCTTGGGAGTAAGCTCCACTGAAAAGAGCGAGACTTATTTCTAAGCTGCCTGACTCAGTTCATTTCTTTAGTCGTAATTAGTTTTGGCTGGATTAGACCTGATAAGCATGACTCCCACCTTTTCTCTCCCAGACCCCCCTCCACCTCTCTCTGTATAACAGACTTTCTCCATTTACAAGCAACTCCATCCATCATGTGTACCACAAAGAGCAGCAAACGTTTTAGCTCATCATAAGGGGAATTTTCAGTTCTTAACACTTAAAGAGGATGTCATTATTCTTCTGTTCAAGAGGTCAAAGGGAAAAGAATGGTAGTATTTTTCTAACGTTTTGTGAAGAAGAATTTATTGCTTCGAAGCATACGTTATGGGTTTCTACTTTATAAAACGTACAAATGCAAATTCCTTGGCGAAGTTTGCAGTGCTGCTAAATTAAATAGAAAAAGATCTTTTTATTCCCCTTTTGTTGAAAGAGATTAGCCATTAAAAAGCCAATGACATGCAGTTTAGTGGCTTGTTCACATGTCAGCCCGAACAAAAGATGCAAAGATTCCATCTTCTTGAGCGAGCAGATTCTCAGGTGTGTCGTATTCCAAAATGTTCCCCCTTTTCATCACAATGACCAGGTCTGCAGTCAAGATGGTGTGAACCCGATGCTGAAATTAACACAGATATCCATTACCTTTGTGGGGGTCTAATTATATCATTGTCTATTTATATGATCAGGATCTAGTTCACATAGTTATCGTGGTAAAGAAGGTCGTGCGCCTTACATTACCTATAAGCAGGGCTTTTTTTCAGCTGGAACGTGGTGGAACGGAGTTCCATCACCTCTTGAAAATGGTCACATGGCCGGTGGCCCCACCCTCTGATCCCCAGACAGAGAGGAGTTTAGATTGCCATCTGCGCCAGCAATCTAAACTCCCCTCTGTCTGGAGATCAGGGGGTGGGGCCACCGGCCATGTGACCATTTTCGCCGAGGGCAATTTAAACTTTAAAAAACTCCCCCTTTGTTCCAGCTGACCCAAAGTGATGTCATTGTGTGGTCCTGAGTTCCACCACTGAGTTCCACCACCTCTTTTCCCAGAAAAGAAGCCCTGCCTATAAAAGCACATGCATATGTGATGGTTCAATTTTTGTACCCCCATCTTTATCGGAGGAATGATAATAATGAAAATTGGGCCATCAAGGCTATGAACCTCTGTAGGGAATGGCATCATATGTTCCAAGGATAAGAAGAGCCCCATTGGATCAGACTGAAATTTCATCGAGCCCAGCATCCTATTGCGCAACCACACATCTTTAGGTAGCCCATAAAGATGATTGCGAGAGCACCAGTGTTTCTCCTTTACAACTAATATTCAGAGCTCTGGAGATTCCATTTAGCCGTCATAGCCAATAGATACAGATAGCCATATATAACGCATTGCTACACAGGTAAGTGTATGAACTGGACTTTCAGTCTGCGGTGTTATATCTACAGTGGTGCAATTACATGCAAGCGACCACTTTATGCTGTAATCAATCAGTAATGAAGATGCAGGCAGGAAGGAACCCTTAGATTGCCTTGCATGCTACAGTCTTCATACTTTTTATCAGGGGTCATTTCGTAGAAAAAGAGCTGGAGGAACTCATTAGCATAACCTATTAGCTTATGCCACGCCCCTTGACATCACTGGAAGTGTGTCATTAGCATAACTGATTTGCATATGCCACACCCCCTGACACCACCTATCCTGGCTGTTTTGGACCCAATCCTGGCCATTCAGGGCTGAAATTGGGCCCAAAATGGCAAAAAGGGGCTGAAAATGGCCAAAAAGGGGCCCAAAATGGTTAGGATCGGGCTGCTGCTGAGTGGGAGAGTGATCCACCACCCGTCAGAGGCCTGATCCGGGCTGTTTCGGCCCCAATCCAGGCTGAAATGGGCCCCAAACGGCTGAGAGTCAGGTGGGCGGGGCCACCTGACATGTAACCTCTTTGGGAAACTGCCAGAACTGCGTTCCTGCACATTCCCCCTCGAAATGAGCCCTGCTTTTATTCCCAACAATATGTATTATTTTGGGGTTACTTTTCAGTAGGGATAGAGAGGCATGTATATGTTACGTAACTGGTTCATTCCAATCAAATCGGATCTATTATTAAATTAACATAGTGCTTCTTTAAATCATCCAATTCATTTGCTTTAGAGCAGTGGTTCCCAGTCTTTCATATCTTACATCCCACCAACCACTCCATCAAATATCCTGCGTCCCACCATGATAGAAACAAAAAGAATAACTTTTTATGAGAAGGACATTACAGGCATTCCGTTACTAAATTTATCATTGATAGCATGTTATAAGGACATAAAAACCCACAGAATCATAATGGATAACCCCTGGCTGCTAGGGTTGGCAGAATGTAGCACATTACAGACACTTGATGGTGGCTAGATGGACATGGGAATTAAGAGAAACATGAATTGTCCAAAATTACTGTTAGCATGTCAAAAGGTCATCGATGGACAATCGGGCAGGTGGGGTAGGCAGGAGGTGGCCCACTTGCAGGTGGGCATGGGGAATTGAGGGAGAGTGAATTTTTAATCATTCTTATGAAACCCTCGTGTCCCACCTAAATTATTTCTGCGTCCCACTAGTGGCTCATGTATCAGCAGTTGAGAACCACTGCTTTAAAGAACACTGGTTTAAGAGGGCACAATGTGCAGCCTAAAAATATTGTGTTTTCACTCTCACAGTGTAATCTGCCTTGGATCTCCATGAGAAAGGTGGGTTATAAATAACAACAACGATAACAGTAGAAGGCTCGGGTTCTTGATTGGCTGATTCACACATGTCAGGGTTTTTTTTACGGTACGATTTGGATATTTTAACTGTTTGCTTGAACTTGTTGAAATGTGCGTTGAAAATAGGGAGGTATCACATTGGCTGCATCTGATACTCTATGCCCATTGGAATGAGGATGTCTCATTAGGCATTAATTCTTCCCCGAATTCTTCCCGTTTCTTCACAGTAACACGGGCAATGACATCATCCCAAGGGAAGCAGTAAAGGAAATATAAATGGGGGTCAACTATAGATTAACTCCTTTCAGTCTTAATCTCACTCCATGCTGTCCGAAGCTATTACAAGTAGAGGTAATATACAACCATGTTTCCTTGCAGTAAAGAGGTACCATAATTCCCAGTATGTTAGCTGCAGCAGAATCCCTGATGTATCACTGCAGCCTGCTAGCTCTTACTAACTGAGCATAGAGGAAGGTAGGATGCCGAGTACCGGACTAACAGGGCTATTACACTGTTGCGAAAATATGTAAGAAAATATGTGTCTCCAATCTCGATCCAAAAAGCTTGTGAAACATTCCTCCAGAATGTCACATTGCCTAAGGCACCAGGTACCACGGGTGGCCATGCTTGAAGGAAGAAGAAAAGCCGATAGAGCTAAAGGCAGCAATACCAGAAGCAAGAGTCTTGGGCAGACAGTATCTACTTGTTGGTCTTCACCAAAGTGGTGAATAAGCCGTCCTTTTTGAGGAGCAAATTGGCAGGACTGTCGTACTCAACAAGGCTTCCGTCCGAAAGGACCAAGACAATGGCGGCATCCAGGATTTGAGAGACTCGGTGCTGAAGTCCAGAAAAGGTGGGAAGGGGAAGAAGGAAAGAAGAAGGAAAGAAAGGTCAGAAGAAGAGGCACACAATGCCAAGAGAGCACCAAGCGAGGAACAAGAAATCTGAATATAAATAGATACATACAGAGGAAAGAACTAAAAAGCGTTAACAGAGCCAAGCGCAGTAATCTATATAAAGCCAAGAAAGCAGTATTTACGCATTCCCGTAATTCCTTCCTCAGGTTTACTAGATGTATCTAGATGTGAACTAGACTTTCTGTCTGCCCGGTTATATCCACCGTGGTGCCCGTCCCATTATTTCCATGCATTAGCAACTTATTTTGCAGAATGCTTCAGATGCTATGGTCTGTTTCAAACATTACACAATGGTATGGCTCTTCCAGATGATGGTCCTACATATGGGCCAATATCTATGGGCCAAACTACAAGTGATGAATGACACGGGTTGGACACTTGTCAGTTTTCCTCAAGTTTTGGCGGGAAATGTAGGCAGCTTGGCGGAATGTTGGACAAGTGACAGTTGAAATGTCCATTGGACAGCAGTTGGAGAGCCAAGCTGCAAGACCAGGACGCCTACATTTCCCACCAAAACTTGAGGGAAGCTGACAAGTGTCCAACCTGTGTCATTCGTCACTTGTAGCTTGGCCCTGAGTATCCATTCTCTGGGGAGCTGCAACAAACCTGAGATTGTCAGCATATGCAAAAATTTGCATGGTCTCAGCATAATCATGAATGATGATCTGTTCCCAGGATCTTTAGAGTTTCCTACGTGGAAGAGAATTCTTTGTTGGGGAAGTATGACTAAAACGGATGCCGTTTCCCTTAGACCTGTTATCCTCTATAAAACACGTTCAATATCAACTGGGACAGTGGGGAAAGAGAACCGCATACTTACAGCGATTATTACAACTGTGCGATCGGCAAAGGCAGTCATCACAACCTTCTGCAGAATATTTTCCTAGCAAAGAAGGGATACAAGAGTTACTTACTGGAATAGCCTAAACTACCCTGCTTTCTTCAGCTATTTAAAGAGAAAGGTCAATGGATGAGAGAGTGCTCCTATGGGTCACTGTGTGCATTAATGAGGCTTGACTCAGGTAGAATCAAGAGAGTTGTTGAAGAAGACAAAATCCCAGTGATAATAAGCACCTGGAAAGCACTTTCTGTATTCATCTTATTAGAATTCTTATAACAACCCTGCAAGGTAGGTCAATATCAGCCCTATGCTACAGAACCAGAGGACTCCTGGATCATAGTTCATTTCTTTAACTATTTCCTGAATTGTCCTTGGCAAACTGCTCAGGGGCTGGATCCTATCCTCAACCTTTATATATATCCAGGGCTCATTTCGTAGAAAAAGAGCTGGAGGAACTCATTAGCATAACTCATTAGCATATGCCATGCCCCTTGACATCACCGAAGTGTGTCATTAGCACAACCAATTTGCATATGCCACACCCCCTGACATCACCTGTCCTGGCTGTTTTGGACCCAGTTCTGGCCATTCAGGGCCAATATTGGGCCCAAAATGGCAAAAAGGGGCTGAAAATGGCAGAAAAGGGGCCCAAAATGGTCAGGATTGGGCCACTACTGAGTGGGAGAATGATCCACCACCCGTCAGAGGCCTGATCCAGGCTGTTTCGGCCCCAATCCAGGCTGAAATGGGCCCAAAATGACCAAGAGTCAGGTGGGCCACCTGACATGTGACCTCTTTGGGGAACTGCTAGAACTGCGTTCCTGCGCGTTCCCCCTCGAAATGAGCCCTGTATATCTTCTCACTCACTGGCACAATCATGGCAGTCATGAAACGACAGGGATGCCCCCAAGGACTCATTGATAACACTTCATTTCACTCTTTGGCTTGAATTTTAAAGCCACATTCTGCATTTCTTTACTTCTTGAACTTAGGATGGGAAAAATCGTGCACTGTGCTGTCCCCAGATTATATTTTGGAATTAGATTTTAGGGAAAATATAATTCTGACATGAAAACCTTGCTGCCTACGAACAAGTCCAATGGGCAAAAGCCGCAAGATACTCACTGTGGCCATGTCGATGGATGCCGTGGCTTCGTCCATGATGAGGATGCTGCTCTTACGGACGAAGGCTCTGGCCAGGCAGAAGAGCTGCCGCTGGCCTACGCTGAAATTCTCTCCTCCTTCAGTGACCACAGCATCTGGACAGAGTTGAAGTCAAGAATCTTTCTTAAAGCACTTGCTGAAACTACCTAAGAAATCCCATTGAACCCACGGTAGACCACAGCTGTAATCTTTATCTTCCTGTCCAGAGAGGTCCTAATAATTAACTATCAATAACAACAACATTTGATTTATATCCCGCCCTTCAGGACAACTTAATGCCCACTCAAAGCGGTTTACAAAGTATGTTATTATTACGCCCACGACAACAAACACCCTGTGAGGTGGGTGGAGCTGAGAGAGCTCTGAGAGAGCTGTGACTAACCTGTGGTCACCCAGCTGGCTTCAAGTGGAGGAGTGGGGAATCAAACCCGGTTCTCCAGATTAGAGTCCTGCTGCTCTTAACCACTCCACCAGACTGGCTCTCAGTAAGGTTGCCAGGTGTCTGTGTTTCCTCCAGACAGTGCGTTTTTTTCTGGGCTTCGTTTAATGAACATGAGCAGGGGGCACCAAATAACAGCCAGAAAGAAAAGCAGAGCTGCACCAAGCCCAAGAGACAATTGGTGCAGAGGGGAAATTAATCTGAGTTCGCTCTGAGAGCCTTGTGCATTTCACATGTGCTTCATCAAGGGGAAATCCTATTCTGGACACTTCACCCAGCAACAGTTTGAGCCATTTTAAAACTATCTCAAATACTCTTAATATAAAGACTACCAAATGTTTCCCTTTGCTGCCAGTCATCGAAAAGAACTGCACTTTTCATCTGAGTGACATCTGGCTTTCGCTGGCCTTTATGTTTCCATTAAATGGGATGGATTTTGTTGTTGTTGTTTTGAATTTGGCATGGGCCAATTCAGCTGCTTATAATTTTTTTTGTAACCTCCAGTAGCCAAGCAATTCCTTCACATGCTGGATGCTGGTTTTTAATGTAGCATGTTGGTAGAGCAAAATAAAATATACACACCTAGACCTCCGTGCAATGACTTTACCATGTTCTTCAGCTGAGCAATCTCCAGAGCTTCCCAAAGTGTATCGTCTGTACATTTGCACTCTGGATCCAGATTAAAGCTAAGGGAAAAGACATTTGTGAATGCTCAGCCATTGCTATTAAACATATGTCCTTGTAGGCCTTTTTGGTATGGCATGTCCGGGGTCTGAGGCCTAGGCCCCGGACCTACGGGGGATGGGAGACAGCTACTCAGCCACCCCAACAGACACCCAGGTCCAGAATGTGCCAGCAACAGAGGGAGGGAACGAAGCACCCAAGCCTCAGATGGGGCAAGTGGAAATCAGCTAGCCCCACCCTCCAGTGGGAGGCTAGGAGCCCAGGCAGGGAGAGTGAGGACAACCCACCCACATCCCCAGTGACCCCTGCTCCATGCCCAGAGGATGGCAAAACACCGTCAGGAGCCTCAGACAAACTGGCCTGGGAAAATTGCTTTCTGACCCCAAAGTGGCAAGCAGCACTACCCCGGGTGTGTAAGAAAGGGCCACAAGAACTAAGCACTGGTGCAACCCCTTCTGCCCTCCCCCTCACGATCTGCTTAGATTCACAGATTCAGCATTACTGTCAAATGGCCATCTAGCCTCTGCTTAAAAACCTCCAAAGAAGGAGAGCCCACCACCTCCTGAGGAAGCCTGTTCCACTGAGGGACTTCTCTAACTGTCGGGAAGTTCTTCCTAATGTTTAGCTGAAAGCTCTTTCGATTTAATTTCAACCTATTGGTTCTGGTCTGACTTTCTGGGGCAGCGGAAAACAACTCTGCACCATCCTCTCTATGACAGCCCTTCAAGTACTCGAAGATGGTTATCATATCACCTCTCGGTCGTCTCCTCTCCAGGCTAAATATTCTGAGCTCCTTCAACCTTTCCTCATAGGACTTGATCTCCAGACCCCCCACCATCTTCATTGCCCTCCTCTGGACATGTTCCCTCTTGTCCAGGGCTTTTTTTCTGGGAAAAGAGGTGGTGGAACTCAGTGGGTTGCCCTCAGAGAAAATGGTCACATGTCTGGTGGCCCCGCCCCCTGATCTCCAGACAGAGGGGAGTTTAGATTGGCCTCCACACTGCTGGTGTGGAGGGCAATCTCAACTCCCCTCTGTCTGGAGATCAGGGGGCGGGGCCACCAGCCATGTGACCATTTTCAAGAGGTTCCGGAACTCCATTTCACTGCGTTCCTGCTGAAAAAAAGCCCTGCTCTTGTCTATATCCTTCTTAAATTGCGGTGCCCAAAACTGAACACAATACTCTAGGTGAGGTCTAACCAGAGCAGAGTACATTAGTTAGGAACAGGCATCCAGATGGAAACAGATTCTGTCCTAAGAGAGATCTTGGAATGAGTGATCGGTATGCATGCTCCCATTCTGCCCTTTCACTGCACTCCCATTCCATTGGAAGATGATGGATAGCAGAGACTTCCCATGTAACTGAATGCACTTCTCCATTCCTGCTTCTTTCCTGGTGTATGTTTCTGCTCTCACCATTCCTCTAATTCAGGTTAAGGGCAAAGAAATACACTGCACTATATAGGTGCCACTGTTTCCTCATTGGGCGTTTCTAGTTGAAGGATATGCTAGTTATTAGGCATGCTTGTGCAAGACTCCATTTTCTTCTCTTTTCCTCCACTGGAGACACAGGGCCAGCTTTTCTGTGATAATCAGGCAGGACCAAGAAGCAGAGATTTCTAGATATTTACACCTTCATTTCCTGAAGCTGAGAGTAATACCTAAACCAACAGCTCCTTTAGCCTGAGAGAAAGGTGGTATGAGGAAGGCCAGTGTGGTGTAGTGGTTAAAGGCTAGGATCTGGGAGATTCAGATTCAAATCCACTCTTCCCAGGAATCTTGCTGGCTGACCTCGGACCAGTCATGTACGCTTAGCCTAACCCACCTCACAAGGTTGTTTTAAGGATAAAATGGAGGAGAGGAGAGTGACCTAAGCCGCTGTGGGTCCTATTGGGGAGCCAGTTCGTTGTAGTAGTTAAGAGCACGGGATTCCCCACTCCTCGTGTTGAGGCCAGTTGGGTGACCTTGGGTCAGTCACAGCTTCTAGGAGCTCTCTCAGCCCCACCTACCTCACAGGGTGTTTTGTTGTGGGGATAATAATGACATACTTTGTAAACTGCTTTGAGCAGGCGTTAAGTTGTCCTGAAGGGTGGTGTATAAATTGAATGTTGTTGTTGTTATTATTATTATTAAGGTGGGGTATGCTGGTGGTGGGAAGTGCCGTTAAGCCACAGCTAACCTAAAGCGACCCCTGCTGAAGTTTTCAAAGTAAGAGAGTAACAGAGGTGGGTTTCCATTGCCTGCCTCTGCAACCCTCATCTTTGTTGGAGGTCTCCCATCCAATTACTAACCAAGACCAACCCTTCTTAGCTTCCGAGATCTGACAAGCACTTGCCTGGGCTATCCAGGTTAGGACAATGGGGCCCATTTCCCAGTTGGTTCTCAAATTCACACTAAGGCTGCCTGAATAGAATTTATTTAAGGTGTGGTATCTGAGATCTTTCATTCATAGCGTCACCATAGGTCGGAGGTGACTTGATAGCACATACACACACACATATTAATGCCGTAAATAAATTCCACTCAGGCAGCCTTAGTGTGAATGAATTAATGAATGAATGGATGAATGAATGGATGAATGAATGAATGGACTCTCCAGACCCAAGTCTGATCATTTAACCACTACACCACACTGGCTCATGATAGAGAAACCCCATCTAGTGATGGTAACCTAATCCATACTAATACATCACCAACCAGCATCTGGATTCTGTTTTCACTCATTCTCTTATTGCCTCTTGACTACAGCAGCAAAGAACTGGCCGAGAATGGAGACAGCTACTTCACATGGGTTATATTGAGCCTTCAGAACCAGTCCTTACCGAATGGAACCGCTGAACAATATTGGGTCTTGAAGGATTATAGACAGCCTGGAGCGCAGCATATGGAGGGGCAGCTTTGAAATGTCAATCCCATCAATAACTATCTTCCCTGTTTGGAATGACAAAAAAAAGTGGGTGAAATTCAGAATGAAACAGGTGGCGTTTTCGTGTCCTGATAAGAAACAGACAAAAAGGTGGACAGCAGCAGGGATAAACTATCTGAGATGTCAGTTTAGACTGGGCCATAGATTTACATAAAGGCTTCACAGAATTGCCAGAAGGGTGTTTGTCTATGTTTGCAAAATAAAGCAGAAGTCCAGTAGCACCTTAAATATCTTCCGGTACGAGCTTTCATGAGTCTATGAAAATGATTGCTGGAATGTATTTATTACATTTATACCCCAGCTTCCTCCACAATGGGAACCCAAAGTGGCTTACATTTTCCTCTCCTCCATTTATCCTCACAGATACCCTGAGAGGTAGGTTAAGCTGAAAGAGTATGTCTGGTCCAAGCTCCTCGAGCAAGGTTCCATGCAGAGTGGGGATTCAAACCTGGGTCTCCCAGACCTTAATCCGACACTTAACTACTACACCATACTGACCTTCCAGGAATAAATTATATTAGTCTTTAAGACACAGTTGGACTTCTGTTTTATCTTATTACAATATCGGCCATCTTATTTCCAGTCTCTTCTCTAATAATCCCTTGCACAGGACAATTCTAGAACAAGCAAAACAAAACATCTGACGAAGAGAGCTGTGGCTCTCGAAAGCTTATGCTACAATAAAGTTGGTTAGTCTTAAAGGTGCTACTGGACTCTTTGCTATTTTGCTACTGCAGACTAACACCGCTAACTCCTCTGGATCCAAAGCAAAATAAAACCCAAACGCTTAATAAAGATTAGCAGCAGTCAAAGCCATGTGTTGCCTCCGAATCCAGGTTTTTGCACAGCCAGATGATCCAACACAGAACAAAACGGAATTATTGACCGATGCCCCCACTTGGTTGTCTCTCCCCTTCTGTTTTCTGCTTCCCATAAAGGAAATATTTTGATTCTGCGGTGCATGATTAATGAAGGTACTGAAGCAGAGAGAGAGCAGCAGAGAATGTAGCTGTCATTATTGGAGGCTGATTCAACCCTGGAACAGTATCTGGTTTCTTGCCTATTTCACCTCTTCATTTGAGCTCACAGGCTGGCGTAAGCCTGGAGCTGCAGGAAGAGACAAAGTGGAAGCCTGAAAGAAAATAAATGTTCAGCCACCCTTGTCTTATAAATGAGTTTGTATGATAGAAATGCCAGGTAGGATCCGGGAAATAAGGGCCGATTCCAGATGACTAACCTTAAGGCGTTTCATGCCGCCCTCTTCCGGATCGCGACGGGGAAAATGCGAAATATCGCGTTTCCTCGCGCGAGTTTTGCGCGTCGTCGCGCAAAACTCGCGCGAGGAAACGCGATATTTCGCATTTTCCCCGTCGCGATCCGGAAGAGGGCGGCATGAAACGCCTTAAGGTTAGTCATCTGGAATCGGCCAAGGTTGAATTAATCTTCCCTTTTCACCTCTTTCTTGGTTATCTACATTGCCACTGAGAGCGTTTTTATCCTTGTTATTGCTGGTAATCCTGATTTGTCTGGGTCACTTGCACCATATTTACACCATTTATACTCAATAGATTTTAAAAAAAAATCTTACAAATATACGTAATTGAAAAATGTTGATTCAAGACAATCATGAGAAAAGTAAGAATCCCGGGTTCCATTTGCACAAGGGAGAAGCAAAACTGAAACAGGGAATTTTGAGAGGAAACTGGGGGGGAGGGGGGATTTTAAAAATTCGGTACCAGTAAGTGAAAATAGGTAGCCTTTCTAAAATTAGACTTGCAAAAAGAGAAAAAAAGAGAAGTTTATCAAACTTTTGAAGGTCCACCACATGTGGTTGTGTTCAGATTGGTGAGTCTCAAGTTATGCGGGGCTGACCTAAGCATGAACTATTTGTGGTTCCTTCCTTACCATCAAATATGTCCACCATTCTGAAGAAAGCCAAGGATAACGATGATTTCCCACTGCCGGTGCGACCACAGATGCCAACCTGGGAGAGAAGGTTCATTATAGCTTATTCCTTTGGGTTGAGGGAAACCCAATGGGGAGATTTCAAAACTCATTTAACTCTCCAAGGTCTCCAGGGTTTCAAGTAGACATGGGCATGAACAGCATTACGAACAGAAAAAAACCCATGAACAGCCTAATCTGCTGTTCTCGAACAAGCTGTTCATGAGGCCCCATCCTAAACAAACAGGTGGTCCTGAAGGCAGCTGTTGGGCAAGCCAGACAGTCTGGCACCTGCTGCAATCAATCCCCCTGGCAACCAGAGGCAAGGAGGGACTGTGGGAACTCCTTGTGGCTTTCCTTCTGGCTTTAACCCCTCAAAGTAGCTTCCACCAGAGAGTCCCATTTTTGCCACTGAGAACAAAAAATAACAACAAAGGGAAGGACCCATCGATCATGCCTTTCCTGGGGTGCAATCTCTCTGAAACTTGGGGAGTCTTCAGAGGACAGTGAGGACTATGTCCCCTGCAAATTTGGTGGGTATTGGACTTTGGGAAGGTCAGTTTGTGGGGTGTTTAAAGGGCCCTTTCACATGGCAGGAAGGGCACGTGGCAGGAAAGGGCCCTTTCAACTATCAGCTGGCAGGTGGCAGGGGGGAATCCTCCCTGCTGCCTGCCAGCTGATAGTTTAAAGGGATCTTTAAAGGGCCAGGTAAGTGGGTTTGAGGGGAGGGGGTGCTAAGTGGGGGTGGGGTTATGGCCCCCCCAAAACAACAAACAATGAACATGTCCGGGAACAGTTCATGTTCATCCATGTTCATTGTTCGTTGTTCGTGCAAACGACGAACAGGGTGTTCGGGTTTTTTTTCCCGTTCGTGCCCATGTCTAGTTTCAAGTAGAGGTGTTTCCCATCACCTGCTAGTATTCCCTGATCCATTTAACAGGAGATACCAACAAACTAAACCTAGGATTCTGCATGCAAAGCAGATGCTCTTCCACTGAGCCATGGCCTCTTCCTTACATTGTATCAGACCATTGGTCTATCAAGTTCAGTATTGTCTACTCTGATTGGCAACGGCTCACCAGGGACTCAGGTGAAGGTCTTTCATATCACCTCCTTCTCCACCACACTGGCACTTAGAAAGGATGAACTGCAAGCAAACCCATGCTCTTTAATGAGCCAAGTAACCTGGTTCACAGAGCATACTGGGTGTTCTCAGGTAAATAAGATTCTCTCTTTTCTATGGTTGGCAAAAGCACAACCGAGCACTACTGTGCAGGCCCAAAGCTGCTCGACACAGAACTGTGCTTGCAACCAACTTCATCATGGAACATCAAGGGGAACTGAGGGAACTGCAATAATTCTTCACTTTCTTTGATAAAAGGGACTTTTAGGCAGGTAGCTGAGTTGGTCTGCAGTAGAAGAGCAAGATTCAAGTCCAGAAGCACCTTAAAAACCAACAAGATTTCCAAGGTATAAACTGATACCCTGGAAAGCTTATACCCTGGAAATCTTGTTGGTCTTTAAGGTGCTACTGGACTCGAATCTTGCTGATAAAAGCGAGTATATGACAGGAGTTGTGTAACCTTCTGGCCAGGTTTGATGTAAGCTTTGACGTGCTTGAGGACTGGCTTGAGGTTGTTTTCATAACGGACACACAGATTTTCAATCTTGATTTCCCCTTCTTGTGGCCAGTCTTTGGGGACTTGAGAAACGTCTGGAAAATGGCAAATAAGATAAACATGAAATATTTTCAAGTTACATCCACCTTATCAGTTATCATGCAATAATTGAAAAATCAGCAGAAAAAGCACAAAAACAACAAAAACGAAGTCACCATAAATGAAAAGGGCCAGCAGCAGAAGTCTGAATTATGTAAGGCCAAAGCCAGTCAACCATATAAATGTCTGGGGAAACAGCAAAATTTTGGACTGTCGTTGGAAAGTTCAGAGGCTTGTCCCCAGGTGAAGGATTATGAGGGCATTCACAGAAAAGGTGCCACAACAAAAATGTCCTTCCCTTTGTGAGCGTCCATCTTACTTTAGATGGAGAAACTCCTGAGATTTTTAACTTTTCCTCAAGAAAATAATCCCTCTAGATGATCATATCAGCTAGGCTTAAACTCTGCTTCCCAACTTTCAGTTTTCTAAGTATAGAGAGATTAATTTTAAAAACCTGGAAAAGAGACCACCTCTGGTCTTTGTTTACACTAGGCCTTAGTCAATATGACCATATTCTGGAAGATGAAAAAGTAGGACAGAAAACATGCAATGGATCCTGCCATCATACCCATGCTGCCTTCATAGTTTTCAGACTCCATGTTGAGAAAACTGTTCACTTTTTTCACCGCACCCATTTGTACTTCCAGGTCTGCCAAGTTTCTCACCACCCAGTTTAAGTAGTTTGTGATCTGAAATATAACAGGAGAATAGGGAAAGGACGTAGACTGTGTTGTCAGACTGTGTTGTCTCTCATGACAAGAGACGGCAGAAGAGAAATAGGTAGGTAGGTAGGTAGGTAGGTAGGAAGGAAGGAAGGAAGGAAGGAAGGAAGGAACATTTATATTTCCTAAATCCAGAACCACGACAGAGCAAAGAGGGAACATGGGGCAGACCCAGAAAAGATGGAATCAAGCAGGAGATCATGTGAAAAGATGAGGTGTCAAGAAAGGAACACACTGATGCCTACGAAAAATATCCAAAATATTGTCGAAGGCTTTCACGGCTGGAGAACTATGGTTGTTGTGGGTTTTCCAGGCTGTATTGCCATGATCTTGGCATTGTAGTTCCTGACGTTTTGCCAGCAGCTGTGGCTGGCATCTTCAGAGGTGTAGCACCTCTGAAGATGCCAGCCACAGCTGCTGGCGAAACGTCAGGAACTACAATGCCAAGACCACGGCAATACAGCCCGGAAAACCCACAACAATCATCAATATCCAAAATACTTGCATTGGCGAAACAAAGACAAAAGAGGAACCTCACTTGCCAATCAATAGACCGTCCCTCTCTTATCACAGAATTGCTGCCTCTTCCCTCTCACTTGATGCATGACACACTTTATGAACAAGCCTATTTGTTGACATGTGGAACAAGCAGCGATATCAGGTTCTATATAGTTGCAGCCTCAACAGTGTACGTTGCCTTTTCTAGTACTTTGCCTTCAAGAGAGTTTGATTCCCAACTGTATAACATCCTGACCTACAGGAAATCATATCAGTGTCTGTCTTTCAAAGAAAGAAAGAGAGAGAGAGAAGGAAAAGAGAGAGGTACAGAAGAGGGGACACATCTTTCTTCCCCTCTTCCCCTTTCTTGCAATTTTGAGTCCCTCAACCCACAGACTAGCTTTTCCACCCCAGGCTTTTGCTTTAGATGAACTGCTGTAGCACAGTGGTTCAGTGGATCGGCTGCAAATCAGCACTCTACTGGTTCGAATCCCACTACTGCCATGAGCTCAGTAGGTGGCTTTGGGTAAGTCGCCACTCTCAGTCCCAGCTCCCCAACTGTATTGTGGGGATAATAATAACAGTGACTTGTTCACCGCTCTGGGTGAGGCACTAATTTGCCTAGAAGAGCGGTATATAAGCACAATTGTTGTTGTTGTTGCATCATTTTCCCTTTCCCTACACTCTGTACCATTTGCTGGTCATTGCTCTCTCAGTTTTTCTTTGAGTTTTCCTATTTTTTTCAGACTATTTAACAAGACATGAAAGAAACCTGAAGAACAATTGGGACAGCAATGATTGGCAAACAGTACTGTGTGCAAGGAGTTTGTGGGGCGGGGGGGGGGGGGTTGACAATGCAGTTAAGAAGCCGAGCTGCAGCAATAACCTAGAGTGGAAAAGTCCTCCATTACCAGTTCTGCTACTTCCCCTGTCCAGCAGAACCAGGGAGGGAGATAGGCAGATAGGAGTAAAGGCAAATTTTATTATTTATCCATTCATGTGCTTAAAATTTCCCAGCCGACTTTTAAACTGACATTAGCCCTCTCTGAAGCATCTTGTGACAACATAGCAACGTAATATTTCAGATATTCAAAGTGAGTCTCATGTCGAGTCTGAGAAGGCTAAAGATCGCTATATAGGAATACACAGTATGCTGAAATTTCAGTAAGTGCTGCAGGCTTTTTTTTACGGGGAGCATTCAGGGCCTGGGAATCTTTGTGACTTTGCATGTTTTTTTTTTAATTGGCTCATAAACTTTGAAGCCACTCCAAGTTGTTCCAAACTCCCTCGATCCTGGCTTGAATCCATAACTTGCAAGATTGTTTCTTCTAATCTTGAGAAAGCTGGGAAGAGAACTACGACTTTCAAGGTTCCCAACATGGAATGCTACAGCACAAGACCTATCAAAATAAATGCCCTTGTGCAGATCTTCTTCAATTCTATGGAGCCTATGTTAGGGAACTTCTTGATGGATTAAACCCAAAAGCTATGCTTTTGTACTTACTGTCAAGGCATAGAGAAGACCCAAACCCATGAGTCCGGAAGTAGGACCTTCAGCAATGGAGGCCACCGCCGCAGTGAGGACAATGAACGCACCCAGATAGTCCTGAGAAGAGGAAGGAAATACATTGAATAAAGGGAAACTGTGCTATAGAGCAAAGCAAATTAAATATCGATAATGTAAGATCCCATACATCACTTGCACATTTCAACTAGCACAGTAGACCTGTCTTGACCCGACTTCCTCCATGCAGAATACTGATGTGATGGTGGGGGGGGGGGTATCTGTAGTCTCAAGAATTGATAGCCCTCAATGTATTAGTAAAGAGAAGGCTGAAATTTATGTAAGTCATCAAAGTCTGTCCCATCCTGGATATCCCAGGTGAGCCCTATCTCATCAGATCTCAGAAACTAAGCAGAATTTGCCCTGGTTAGTACTTGGATGAGAGACTACCAAGGAATTCCACCAAGGAATGGAAGGACAGTATGAAGCGGTTGCCGAAACAGATTCTCGTTTCGGGTATACCCGAAACAGTGTGCCTTTGCACACCCCTAGTATGAATGCCTGGCTGATCAGCTAACAGGCCCTTTCCCCAAAATTTCGGTTTTCTATCATATATTTATCCTGCCTTTCTTCCAAGGTCCTCAGGGTGGTGTATATGGTTCTGCCTCCTTATTTTGTCCTCACACCACCAATCCTTAGGGAAGTTTGGCCGAGGGAGTGACTGGTCCAACTCACCTGGTGAACTTCATTGAGGTGTGGGGAATTTGAATCCAGGGCCGTTTCCACGCGGCTTACCTTTGCTCAGAATGATCTGGAACATCGTGCAAAAAACGCGAAAGATCGGGTTTTCTCACGCAAGAAAACACAATCTTCCGCATTTTTGGGGCGATGTTCCGGGTCGTTCCGAACAAAGGTAAGCCGTGTGGAAATGGCCCAGGTCTCCAGATTGTTTTTCTGACATTGTAACCACTTCACTACTCTAGCTTTGACACTATGAAACCCTTGCTACAGACACCGGCAGTTTCTTGCTTGTGTAATCTCTTCCAAACGAAAGTCAACACAGCAGCAGCCAATGAAGATATTTTGGCATTGCCAAGCAATCCGTAACAAACTCAAGACCGAGCTATTTTGAGGACTATTCAACATGAACTCATTGGGTTTCCCAGATGTGTCCCAGCTACAGTTCTTCTGCATCAAGCAACGTAACTGTTCGGTTGAAAGATTTCACAACCACCGCAAAGACAGTGCCGTACGTACCGTCCTGACTTCCAGCCATCTGTTGGCAGCCGACAGAAACAAGTATGCAATGTTGTTTGTGTCCGTCAGTTCCAGCATACGCTGTTTAAACCTGGCCTCGTGCCTGCAGATGAGGAAAGGGCTCTTGTGTTAGCAATTAACATTTTGCACAGTTTTGATGTGACAACAAGCACAAAAGATTGCAGAATCTCAGTCATTCACACTCACTGATTGAACTTACATTTGACAAGATGTTGTGCTAAACACTTTTTTAAAAAAAAAATCAGGTCACATGAAGCTGCCTTATCCTGAGTCAGACGATTATACTCTATCAAGGTCAGCATTGCCTGCTCTGATGGGCAGCTGCTCATCAGAGCAGACAGAGCAGCCTGGGTTTCAGGCTGAAATCTTTCCTGCCACCTGATCCTTTTAACTGGAGATTCTGAGGATTTAGTCAGAGTACTGGAGATCAGCTTGGTATGTCAGGTTCTGTACAATCTTTGTTTCCCCTTCTTTTATTGGCCTGTACACCAACAACCAACAACGGAGCTGGCTGACCTGAAGAGGACCAGAAGACATCTAGAAAGATGCTTGATAACCAGCTGGAAAGTGAAACCGCAGCTCAGCGCTGGGTATTACATATACTGCTTGCTCTCATAGAGAATAATGGGAACTATTTGGTTGGCAGCCAGAGCTGCCTATCAAGGTTTTCAGGGCTAAGATTGGTGTGTTCCAACAGCAGCAGAAGCTCTGTGGCTATTCCTCTACATTGCCTAGGGAATTGATTACTTGGCTCCAGGATGTCTGGTTTCATAGCCCAATGGACCAACAGACCAGCCCAAAAGTTGTTGCATCCGTGAAAAATGGGTGTCCCACGACCCGCCGGTTCATGAACACTGAACCGGGCCAGTCTGTGTCAAATTTTGGTCCATTTTTTGGTCCGTGCCCACCTCTAGAGGGCTATTGTAGGGAGGGAGTCTCAGATGCTTCATTAATGAGTTAGGGAACATAGACTTCACCACTATGTTACCTTACATATTATCTGTTGCTTTACATTTGTACTCCTATATACTATCTGTGCTTCATGTTGTCTAATGTCAGTCCTAGAACTGATTGTGTTCTGTTTCAGCAGTTCTTCAACCCTGTATTGGATCCTTACTATCGCTATGTTTTTCTAAACTGTAACTATTTATCCTATGGCATTGTCTATGGAAATGTCCTTGACACTGATTGTACTAATCTCACACTATGTAATCTGCCTTGAGTCTCAGTGAGAAAGGTGGACATAAATGACATAAATAAAATAAAATAAATGAACCTCACAGATTATAGCCCTTTTTAGGTGTTACATTTCTGGTGCCACTATCTCACATACCAGGAGAATGTGCTACGCAACCAGAGAACTAGATTTTAGGGGATACACATTCGTATGTATAGAGACTCTTAAAACCCAAGTGTTGCCTTTTTCAGACAAAATGATGATTGCATATACTCAGACAATTGCAGATAACACACTCTTATGGTATGCGAGATAACTGGGCCAGAAACATGGGATTGTGGTGCCACTTGGACCAAAAATGTTTCCCACCCCTGTGATTTCAAGATGGTTCAGCCAACTGCTTAGGGAATAAGAACCAAACAGCAACTTGGAACTTTGATGATCACAACTGGTGAAAAAGACATGTGGTTTTGGCATCAAAGATAGGGTTCACAGTACAGCTTGCCAGCCTTTGTTCGCCCTAGTTGACCTTCACGGTACACTGATAATATGAAACCCTAAGAATGTCATGTTCACGGTTGCTGTTTTTGGAGCAGGTGGGTGGAGGAGGGTCCAGCATTATATTGTCTCTCCTCTGGCTCTGCACACTCTCCCATGCTCCCATCCTACCCAACACAGTGGGATAGGCCAGTAGCACAAGTTCATTCCTCTAGAGCACGGGAGGAGTTGGGATTTCCATCTTCCAGCCAAAATTCCACAAGCGATGCTATCAGACCGACAGCACTCTTTTTGACTACTCGTCATTCAGCAGTAGCTAGGATTTAACATAGCTACTACTCCCCACCCCCAAACCCAGCTCACAGCAATTTCATCATCTATACATTTCTCAGAGCAGAACCACAAGTGACAAAAGGCACAGATTGGACACTTGTCAGCTTCCCTCAAGTTTTGATGGGAAATGTAGGCAGCTTGGCGGAATGTTGGACAAATGACAGTTGAAAAGTCCATTGGTCAGCAGTCAGAGAGCGAAGCTGCAAGACCAGGATGCCTACATTTCCCATCAAAACTTGAGGGAAGCAGACAAGTGTCCAATCTGTGCCTTTTGTCACTTGTGGTTCTGCTCTCAGTTAGGGGGGAAAGTTCAGCCGGAACTACAAGGCTGCTGCAAGCAGAGATGTCAGCTGGCAGAAGGCCAGCGGCTGCTGTGGACGTGTCAGAGCTGCGCTTCTGGGGTGGTGAGCAGGGAGCCATTTTAAAAATCAGAAACGGCTTTGCCACAAACGAACAAGTCTTGGATTTGGTCCATACCTGCATGGGGAAAATGCTTGGGAATCCTATGTGAAATGCCCCCTGGAGTTTCATGATGGAAGAAGGGTGGGATATATGTAATTAAAGAGGTGGGGCTGTGGCTCAGTGGCAGAGTATCTGCTTGACATGCAGGAGGTCTCGAGTTCAATCCCCCACATCTCCAGTTAAAAGGATCAGGTGATATGGAAGACATTTTCCTGAGACCTCGAAGTACCACTGCCTGTGTGAGTAGATAAAACGGACTTTGATGGGCCAGTGGTATGATTCAGTATAAGGCAGCTTCATGTGTGCATATAATCATATGAATAGTCAGGTCTGATAGAACTTCATGTTGGGAAAACATTTTTCGGCCTTCACCAGAGGAATTGTGCGCGATAGAAGAAGGTCTAGTTATTAGTGTGCGGCACTAGGCCTGAGGAAACCCTGATTCGACAAACTACCTGTCCATGAAGAAAACTGGTTCACTCTGAGTCAGGGTGAAGACATTTTGGCCTACCTCATAGGGTTGCCCTGACCTGGATGTCCCAGGTGATCTCATCAGATCTCAGAAGCTAAGCAGTGTTGGCCCTTGTTAGTAATTGTATGGGAGACCTCCAACAAAGAGGAGGGTTGCAGAGGCAGGCAAAGGCAAACTGCCTCGGTTAGTATCTTGCCATGAAAACCCCACCAGGCGTCGTCATAAGTCAACGATGACTAGAGGGCAGAATTTCATTTTTTCACTTCCTAGGGTTACTATGAAGGGAAGTTGCTTTAAGCTGCCTGGAGGACACATGGAATAACAATGTGATCTATACAAACTGGTGTAGCATAGTGGTGATAAGTACTGACTGGGAAGTCATCGGTTCAAGGTTCAGCACTGCCACTAAGGCACCCATTATACGTAAGACAAAGCTATCTCTGCCTCAGTGCCCCTCATCGGCAATAGGGGGGTAATAATATTGGCCCACCTTATATGGCTGTGTGGATTACAACTAGGATTGGAAGCCTCCAGGTGGGATCTTGAGATCTCCAGGAATTACAAGTGATCATCATCATAATAACGTTCGATTTATATACCGCCCTTCAGGATGACTTAACACCCACTCAGAGTGGTTTACAAAGTATGTTATTATTATCCCCACAACAAAACACCCTGTGAGGTGGGTGGGGCTGAGACAGCTAGAAGCTGTGACTGACCCAAGGTTACCCAGCTGGCTTCAAGCGGCGGAGTGAGGAATCAAACCTGGTTCTCCAGATTAGAGTCACACTGCTTTTAACCACTACACCAAACTGGCTCTCATCAGACTACAGAGATCCATTTCTCTGGTGAAAACGGCTGCTGCTTTGGAGAGTTGTCTGCATGTGTATGGCATTATGTCCTGCTGACATCCCTTCCCTCCCCATACCCCATCCTCCCCAGGCTCTGTCCCCAAATTCCCAGGAATTTCCCAACCTGCAGCTAGCATCCCTACATTTGAACACAGACTGTGCTAGCAAGATTCTAATTGATCTTAAAACCTTTTCATACATGATAGTAAAAGTATGATAGGGCCCAGATCTGATGTGTTTTGCAACACATTGACACTTTTTAAATCAAAGGCAGTAATGCAAGAAAAGGTGCGAGCACACAAAAGCCAATTAAGAATGCCTCTCTTATGCCCCTTTCAATTCTCCATAAAATACACACACACCAAAACCTCTTATCTGCTCCTCGCCCTGGTCTGTTTCTTTTTGGCAGTCACACTTCTATTCCCCCTCCCCCCCCCACCTCCTTCTAATGGAAACTCTGACCCACTTCATCTGTCTTCTTTTCATCCCCTTCCAGTTTTTCTTCTGCAGATTCCTAGACTTTTATCCTGTCAGATGAGGAACAGAAAGGTCAATGAAATCCCATTCTAATTGGAGGGTGCGACTTTGTGGTTAGCTGGTGGAGGGAGTTCATTACCACTTGATAAGTACATAATGAACTCAGAAGGAAGGGCTTATACACCGGACTGTGGTTTCCTAACAAAGCTCTGTAAAGGAAGAAAGAGGCGAAGAGGCAGGAAAAGGTAGAAGAAATTGAATGGGGTTGTTGCAGCATGACAGTTGCAGAACTACAAAAAGAAGAAGAAAAGCCTAGAGTGAAGCAGAAGAGAAATGGTATAGGATTTTTTACAAGGTTATCAAAGAGGGTTGCTGGCAATTCCTGAGAACTTTTGTGGGCAGAGTCTGTGGAGGGAAAGAGTCACAAATATGGTGTCCACACTTCTGGCTGAGCGGCTGGAAGTGATGCTGCTGTGTTCACGATGCTCTAGGAATTCCCCAAATCTCTATGGTAATTACCATAGAGATTTGAGGAATTCTTAGACAGCACTGCAGATATGGCGATGTCACCCAGCTCATACATGGAAGCTACCAAATGACATTTGTGCTGTGTTCCCCCCACCCTCATTTTTCCTCCCTACTGCACCATAAAACAGTGGTGGGAGCTGGAGCATAGGGGCGGAAAGTTGGACTCAAGATGCATGTTAAACGAAGGATACACACAAGCAGGCATCATAGACTTACGGACACCATGTTGGGGATCAACGTCAAATCTTAACATAAATTCAAAGAGAAGTCAAGAACAAACCTGAAAGCTCTGATGGTGGTGAGGCCTTCTGCAGTTTCGGAAAAGTGGCAGAGGAGGGGCAACTGGGTGCTGTCGTCAAGCTCCTGAAGGTCCCTGCGCCAAAGCACAGAAGGAAACAGAGGAGTGACTAGCAAAACAACAACCAGAAAAACAGCAGCTTACGGCAAAGAAATAACCCTTGTTTTAAACTTGTTTGTTGAATTTTGCTTTCTTGAAAAAGACAAAATGACAATAGCAATTGATAGCAGAATGGTGACAGAATCAATGGATAGGCATTGATTGGTAAACAGATTGCCAGTATCCAGGGGCTGACTGGAGATCTTGCAGAATTACAAGTGATCCCCAGGCAACAGAGATCACTTCCCCTGAAGAAAATGGAATCCATGGAAGGTGGACTCTATGGCTTTATATACAGCTGAGGTCCCTCCCCAAACCAGGCCCTCTCCAGGCTCCACACCCCAAATCTCCAGGAATATCCCTACCTGCAGCTGACAACCCTACTCGAAATACATTGGGCACCTTGGGATACTTACTTGGATGCTACTCGGAAGTATTTCTGAATGAAATAAAAGGCAATCCCAAGGGGCACAAGAGCAAGGAGGAAGAAAGGAGTGGCGTATGAAATCATCCCAATCGCAGACAGGCAGAGCAAGGTAGACCGTGTGAGGGACTCCAACGTCGGAGGGATGTGCTGTTGCAAAGATGGGTTGCAAACGTTATGTTAGGACCAATGTTCTGGAAACAAGCATTTCAGGAAGCAAATGTACATTTCCCGTGGTAGTGGTGGAGAGTGCCGTCAAGCCATAGCTGACTTATGGCGACCCCTAGTGGGGTTTTCAAGGCAAGAGACTAACACGTGGCTTGACATTGCCTGCCTCTGCAACCTTCCTCTTTGTTGGAGGTCTCCCATCCAATTACTAACAAAGGCCAACTCTGCTTAGCTTCTGAGATCTGACAAGATCAGGCTGACCTGGGCTATCCAGGTCAGGTCACATTTCCCCTACCCTCTTCTTAATACATATTAAGTTAGAAAACATGGCCCTGAGTTTGATGGGTCAGGCTAGCTTGATCTTCTCAGTTCTTAGAATCTAAGCAGGGCCAGCCCTGGTTAGTACTTCAATGGGAGACCACCAAGGAAATCCATTGCATGAAGGCAGGCAATGGCAAAACCACCTCTGAATCTCTCTTAACTTGAAAACCCTATGGGGTCTCCATAAGTCATTTGGGTAGCACTTTACACTCAAAGCCAACATGGTTGATTAGAGCTGTTCTCAAACATCACCCACTATTTGGAAATGCCCAGGGCTTTTTTCCGGGAAAAGAGGTGGTGGAACTCAGTGGGTTGCCCTCGGAGAAAATAGTCACATGGCTGGTGGCCCCACCCCCTGATCTCCAGACAGAGGGGAGTTTAGATTGCCCTCCACGCTGCTTGGCGGCACGGAGGGCAATCTAAACTCCCCTCTGTCTGGAGATCAGGGGGTGGAGCCACCAACCATGTGACCATTTTCAAGAGGTTCCGGAACTCCATTCCACTGCGTTCCTGCTGAAAAAAAGCCCTGGAAATGCCACTGGGGGAGGTGAGGGGGGAGATAGCTGTGAATTTCCTGCATTGTGGACTAGATGACCTTTGGGGTTCATTCCAGTTCTATGTTTCTAGTTTAGATATTCTCACAAGAGACCAGACAGGTTTGGTATACAACTAGATTAAAACTTACTTTTAAGCGCACGTGCTTCCGCTTGAAAATGTAAGCCTATCTACATGTAAAACAGCATGTAAACCTCTGCCGATCTACGGTCCATTAAAATGGATCAAGAGATCTCACAAGAATATGATTTCAGTGTTGGCTCTACCGTATCCTCATTATGGCCAGTATTCATGTGCTTTAATTTTGCATCTTGTAATTGGCACTCTCACAAGAAACCTGGGAAATCATTAAAATTTCCATTTAACACACAGGGAGCCGATACAAACAGATGGAAAGATAACCTCCACATTATGTCATGTAATGGATCAGTGAATTCTGCCGAAGGCCGAATCAATGAGCTCACCTGATCAATAATATTTGTATCCGCAGAAAAGCGATTCAGAATCAGCCCCAAGGGTGTGGTGTCAAAGAATCTATTGGACGCAGAAAACAAAGCAAAACAAGTTATTTATTTTATTTTATTTATTGTTCACCTTTCTCACTGAGATTCAAGCCAGATTACTCAGTGTAAATCATTATGGGAAATAAGTCTATTTTTCTTCTGACCTATGTGTATCAGCTGCAATCCTCCACTCCCATATTACAAATTTAATGTATTTATTTATTAACAACTTTGTATTTAGTTGTTGTTCTGTTCCCCAAAGTAGCTCTTTTTTGGTTGGGTTTGTTTCATCCTGGCTGTACCTGATGGGGCCAAGGATGATCTTGTTGAGGAGATTATGATGGAGGTTCTTCGCCGCCATGAGACCCATCCATTCGACGGTCAAAGAGGTAACAAGACAAAGAACAATCCCTGCAGCACTGAGGGCGCTGAATACGGCTATGTAGCAATTCTGTTAAAACAACAAGAAACATATTTCTGATCCTGGGAAAGAGCCCGTTTATTTTCCTTTGATTATGAAATGCCATCAAAGGAATGATGCTGCTGACATCTCTAGTGCGGAACATTTCATAATTTCAGAAGACTTCTGTTACAGTAGTCCATGAACTTCCTGTTTAAATTAGTAGAATGTTTGCATAGCACAATGGGGGGGGGAATGAAATTTGTTACTGTAATACAGGTTTGTAATCTATTTTGAGTGTCTATGAGAGAAACTGCGAAGCTGGATTATAAATTAAGTGTTGAAACGATTGCGGCATTCACTGGATTTCACTCAAAAGTTCAGATCTCCAGTTTGCATGTTGAATATTCCTAATGAGGAAGCTTGAAAAATCTTGGCCTCAAATCTAAATTTGGAAGGCCGGGATAATCAAAGGGCTGTCTTGGTATAATGCTGCTTGTGGCCTGTTGGCCGTTAAAGCGATATTTAAATCTGGAAAGTGTAATATTTACATTTATTTCATTTACATTTTTGACCAGCACAGCATCTGGAGAAGAGGGCAGGACTTTGCTTACATCTCTTGCACAACAAAATTGTTTCCTACAGCTGGGGTCATTGGGAGCTGCTACAAACTGAGCACCTTCCTGTAGGATGGATGAAGGGCAGGAAGCAGGTTGAACTCACCACATCCACAGAGGCCACAAATGTACTCCTTTGGGATCCTTTTGCCAATCTCACACATGTGCATAGATTACATTCAAGAGGAGAATGATTGACTGGCCTATAGCAGCCAGTTAGTACTAGAGATGGGCATGAACCAGAAAAAACCCAAACCATGCGGTTCGTGGTTCGTCAAATTTTACGAACCACGAACTTTCACAAACTTGCCCCTGGTTCGCGAACCGGTTCGTTTGGTTCACGAAAATGTCACATCCAGGTCAGAAAACCATCACTTCTGGGCCAGCAGGTCACTTCCAGGTCAGCAGAAGGTCTGCAGGAAGTCCATCCCCTGTTGCCTAGGAAATGGATTGATTGGCACAAGGCTGTCTGCAGTCACAAACCAAAAAACAAACCAAACAAACCAGCCTAAAGTTCGTGGCGGTTCATCAGAAATGGGATCTGATGAACTGCAGTTCGTGGACCACGGTTCGTGAATCACGAACCGGCCTGGTTTGTGCTTACTTTTGGTTCGTATTTCGGTTCATGCCCATCTCTAGTTAGTACACTTAAGATCTCTAGATGGTGAAGGATTCTACAAGTGAGTATTTGTGTCCAAGAGACTGGTGGCACACACATTGCACAGCAAGTTCAGGAAATAGGTAGCTGTAACAGGATACACCACATAGGGAAGGCAAAATGTTGTTCCTGCATGTATAAACCAGGTATTGGTCTCCAGCTGGGCTTCCCAAGAGGAGAAAAAAAACCCTCTGATATTTAAACTAGCACATCAGGGAGAAGACTAGACTACAAAGCTGCTTGTTGAATGCTCAAGCATCCAATCATGGAATTATCTCACAGCCAAGCTAAAACTTAGGAACAATTTATTGTCTCATCTATGAACTGGGCTCCAGAGATCCCTGTAGTATAAATTGGAGGACACCCATGGTGCAGAGTGGTAAGCTGCAGTACTGCATGCCTAGCTCTGCTCACGACCTGAGTTTGATCCTGGCGGAAGCTGGGTTCAGGTAGCCAGGCTCAAGGTTGACTCAGCCTTCCATCCTTCCGAGGTCGGTAAAATGAGTGCCCAGTTTCCTGGGGGTAAAGTGCAGATGACTGAGGAAGGCAATGACAAACCACTCCACAAAAAGTCTGCCAAGAAAACGTCATGATGTGACATCCTCCATGGGTCAGTAATGTCTTGGTGTTTGCACAGGAGACTACCTTTACCCAACCCAGTCAATACTCGGCAATTTGAGAAGCCAATCTAGGTTTGACTGCACTTATGTACCAATTTAAAGACCTATGAATGACAGCTTCATTGAAAGCTGACCGATACATCCTCAAGGACTAATGTCATTGCAAGTCCACAACCTTTTAATAAATGTTTTGCAGTACCGAGTTGCCATCATAAGCCACCTCAGAACAACAAGACGTAAAAACTAAGTCACAAGTCTGAAAATATCTTAAATTAGCTTAATGAAATATTTTCCTACAAACTGGTACTGTATATATGATTGTATACATTGATTGTATAATTTGTGAATGTCAAAATGCACTAGCACTTTATTGGTCTGAGATACTCTTGTTGGTCATAGAAGCTTTGGATACGTTGTTATTAACACTTGCTGAGGCTTACATAGCACTTTGAGTGGCTTTGAAATTTACTCAACCTAGACTTGCTATGCTATTGAAAAGTGTGTGTTGGATTATTAGAGAACTTTGTTAGTTATAAAAAATCCCTTAAAGGACTAAACATATATTTTCTAAATTCCATTGCCTCTGGATTCTTAAATATTTCATTAAGCTAATTTTAAGATATTTTCTGACTTGTGACTTAATTAGTTTTCATGGCTTGTTGTTCTGATTTGCCTTTGATACTCCATGATACTCTCTCTTGTGCATATCATAAGCAACCTGACCCTGAGTCAAACTTTTGGCCAACTATTACCTTGGTCTCTTCTATGGAACCATTCACAGAACACAGAGTCTGGATCTGGTTCTGGTTTTGATTCCTTGAAGTCCACTGTGCCAGCCAATAATCAATGGCAACAATGACCGAATGCTTCAACAGTTTAGAAAAGATCATAAGGAAGAGTAAGAAAAATCCTCCTGAAGTGAGATATCGCCAGCAGGTTTTCCAAGGCATCTTTGTCCTGAGTCGCATTGCTGTAGACATGCTGTCATCTTCATCTTCCTCCTCTTCTTCCTCTGATGGGTCACAAATGTAACTTAGTCAGTTCATCTGTCCTATGTATCTTGGATTCACAAGTTATCTCTATAACATAAGAAGTTTGTATTCCTGCATGTGCAGGAGTGTTGAAGATGTGTGCAGGAATGTTGAGGATGTGTGCAAGAATGTTAAGAATTTACAAGCTGGTTCCCACAAATGTGTTCATTGCTTGTAGACTGAAATATCTTGAGATGATGAGTGCATAAATGTGCCGTCACAGATGTAACACTGTAAACAGAACATTCATATCGCACATCTGCCATTTTGAGTATGATGCGTGTAGAAATCAACAAGCATATAAGCATGTGTGAACTAGAGTGGCTCATAAGATATGGATCCAGAGGAGTTAGCTGTGTTAGTCTGTAGTAGCAAAATAACAAAGAATCCAGCAGTACCTTTAAAACTAACCAACTTTATTGTAGCATAAGCTTTCAAGAGCCACAGCTCTCTTTGTCAGATGCATGCTGTGGCTCTTGAAAGATTATGCTACAATAAAGTTGGTAAGTCTTAAAGGTGCTACTGGACTCTGTTGTTTTCATAAGATATGTACACTCTTCCCCAAAGTATAGTTTTCATTATGGCATTAGCTTCTTTGACTGGTAATCCCTCTTAGGTCTAACAAGTCAGAGAATAGTGGGCAGTAACTATAGCAACTAATAATAACGATCAGCTGATAATATGGGGGCACAGTTCTCAAAGTGAACATGGGTGAAGCTGCTTTCTTCTGAATCAGCCTATTGGTCCATCAAGGTCAGTGTTGTCTACTCAGACTGGCAGCAGCTTGCCAGGGTCTCAGGTGGAGGTCTTTCACATCACCTACTGCCTGATATTTTTTTAACTGAAGATGCCAAGGATTGAACCTGGGACCTTTTGTATGCCAATCAGATGCTCTAACACTGAGCCATGGACTCTTCTCCAAAGTCTGCTACCTCCTGTGTTTCATTCCACCACAATCCTTTTGCAGTCAACACAGTCTGCCAAAGCAGATTCTGGTCCACCGAATTTGTACAAAAATGGCACACAGGTTGAGGTGGATGCAATGGCTGTTTCATACATGTGGATCTCTGCCCAGAGAGTCATCTAAGCCCATTACTGCCCCCCTTCACTGCCCCCATTTTGTGATTGACCCTGTCAATCATACTAGCCATTTTGTAGTCGAACCCAGTGATTTTTTTTTTCAAATTCCCAAAAAGCCAGCAAGCTCAACAATATCGGATCCCCCATTGTAGAAGCACCTCTAAGATTTTAGATCACACTATCAAAGAATGAGGCGAAGCACCTTTATGTGTCTAGATACACACAGGGCATTTGTATAAATAACCAAGTGAACAAATTGTAATACTTTGCTTTTTCTCAAAGAAAGAGGAAAGTTAGGTTGCAGTCAGATGTTGCATTTAACAGTGGTGAACAAACTGCATGTGTGATCCTGGCTTATTACAACAACAACAACAACAACAACAACAACATTAGATTTATATACCACCCTTCAGGATGACTTAACACCCACTCAGAGAGGTTTACAAAGTATTATTATTGCTGGGATTATTGCTGGGATTTGCACACATGTCTTGCTTCTCATTTTCCCACCCTCCCTTCTTGCATGTAGAACTGCAGTAAAAAGTTAATTCCAGTTCCCTGTGATGTACAAATGCAAATATATTCTTCCCTGTTCCCAAACCTGAGGGCCAAACTAGACATGACAGCATCCACGGGTCTGACCCATGCACCTGCCACCATTTTAAAGGGATTTTAAAATGCTGTGAGCTTATGACGGGCTGAGACTCTCTTGTTCTCTTTCCCCCCACACCTGTTCAAGACAAAACTACTGCACACCTAAAATGCCTTTAAAATGGTGGCTATGTCCACAGGCTGGACCTATAGATGCCATCATGTCTAGTTTGGCCCTAAACAAGAGTTTAATCCAAGCTTACAATTTCAGTTATTGGGGGCGGGCAAACTAACTTCTGTTAATCTACACATGTACTAAAGTTATGTCACAGGTAATCAGAGTTAGTTTTTAACCATAATTCTCTGAATGAGAATGGAGAGGAAGGAGCCAGGGGACTCAAGACCCAGAAACAAGCCAGGTTCCCAAGCATTTTTAATTATCTGTGGTTAAGCACGACATCTGAATGCAGCCCGCCCATCTGAATAACGAAAATGTCTCACCCTCACCTTCATCTTCATCCTCTAGCTGAGCTTTGGACTCTCTTGGGTACATGGCTCTGCGGAGAGTTTTCCTTTCCAGAGTCGTTTGGTCAGCTTCCATATCCTGCCACCCAAATTTTAAACTTTGTAAGTTTTGAAGCAAAGGGCACAAAAGAGAATTGGCTTGCTGAGTGAATACAGTTAACAGTCTGCTTGGAAAATGCTTTTCTATTAGGTTTTATCCCAACTTTCAAACAAGGAGATCGGGGCAGTATAAAAGATTCCGCCTCGCTGCCATTTTATTCTCACAACAGCCCTGTGAGGTAGGTTAGGCCCAACGTTACCCAGTAACCTTCATGGCATTGTGGGAATTTGAGCCCCTCCTCAGCTCTGGAACACCCTCCCCCATCAGGATCACCTGACATCCCCTTTACTTTCTGTCATTTAGGGCCAAGCTACACATGACGAATGACACTTGAACAGCAAGTGTATTTCTCCCTGTTCACTTGCCCTCCACTAAATCCACTTGCCGTTCAAGTGTCATTCGTCATGTGTAGCTTGGCCCTTAGACTCCAGGCCAAAACGTATCTCTTTGCCCAGGGTTTTAATTAGGAGTTTTAAAAATAATAATAACATTTGATTTATATACAGTCCTTCAGGACAACTTAACACCTACTCAGAGCGGCTTGCATAGTGTGTTATTATTTTCACGACATTCACCCTGTGAGGTGGGTGGGGCTGAGAGAGCTCTGAGAGAGCTTTGACTGACTGAGAGTCACCCACCTGGCTTCACGTGGAGGAGTGGGGAATCAAGCCTGGCTCTCCAGATTAGAGTCCTGCCGCTCTTAACCACTACCCCAAACTGGTTCTCACCAGCTTTTTCTTTTATCATACCAGCTTTTTTAATGCTCTGCTTCTGTTTTATGGATTTTTTTTTAATGCTGTTTATGTCCAATAGCTTGTTTTTATATCGTTATGTTGTTTTAATTCGTAAGCCTCCTCAAGCAAGACTCGGAAGAGGTGGCATAGAAATATCCTAAATAAATAAATAAACAAACCCAGCTCTTCCCATTGCTAGTCTAACATTCTAACCATTGTATCGCACATGTTCCCATAGACTTAGTACTTCCACAATAGAGAAGCAAGAAGAAAACACTGGGGAAAGTGATAACAGATCTCTGGAAACAGGACGAGGAGGAAATAGCAAAATTGCTCATCGCTGGAGACAGAAAGAGGATGGGGGAAGAAATAATATCTAAAGAAAGTATCAGAACTAGCAGCATGCAGGCCACTAATTCGAAGCCAAGAAGTTGTGTGAATTTCATTCAGTGCCTCACTGAAAAATCGGATTGAGGATCCCGGCAAAAGCAGCTTGAGAGGGCCAGGAGCAGATGTAATCTTATTGGCTCCTTGCGTCACTTGACTTGGTTCTGATTGGTAGCAGCAATACCACTGTCTGGCCATTCACCAAAGTGGGGGCACTTTCAGTTGCTAACTCCAGGCTGGGGAAAGATTGGTCAGGTGGAACCTGGGGAGGCCAGGGTTTGGGGAGAGAGGGCCCTCCGTAGGATAGAATGACACAGAGCTAAGCTATAAGTGATGTCGGGCATGTGTTTTTTAACGTGTCAGGGATGCAATTTTACCTGGGAACTGTAGTTTACAAAGACAGACCCGTGCAAGATCGCTGGGGGAGAGGAACTTTAAAATTGTTTTTTTGCAATCTCAACGGGGAGAGGAATATAGGACCCTATCCCTTATGCAGGACGGCACGGGAGGAGAAGAGCTGGTAGTTCTCTGTTGAGATTGCAAGAAAACAATTGCAAAGTTCTTCTCTCCCAGCGAACCTGTGTGGGTCTGTCTTTGAAAACTGTCTTTGAAACTGTCCCCTGCCTCCCCGCGCTAGGTACATAATGCTGTTTTCAACTACAGTTCCCAGGTAAAATTGCATCCCTGACATATTAAAAAACACGTGTCTGGCGTCACTTGTATCTCAGTTCATAGAGTCCACCCTCCAAAGCAGTCATTTTTCCAGAGCAACTGATCTCTGTGATCTGGCAGTTGGCTGTAATTCTGGGAGGTCTCCATGTCCTACCTAGAGTTGGACAATCCTGAGGGCACTGAAGGGCAGCAGAAAGCAGGCTGGTAGTCCCCTCATCTGGTACACTATGCAGATAATAAGGCCTGACTGCAGCATCCCTGGTTGCACACAAACCCTGTTCACATATTACAGTGAACACATGTACATTCTGCAAGGACTTGCATATATCTGTTTGTAAGAAAGACCCAATGTGTGATCACTTTACATGTGAAACCAAAGACCAGAACCTGGATAAATGTGGGCTTTCAACTGCACGTTCAGCTGTGCATATGTTGAGTATGTAACACGAGAATTACTCAACTTACATGTAAAGAAAAATCAAGTGTATACCGTATGCAGATTGGATGTACGTTCATTGCAACTTGTGAACAGGGCTACACAAAGAGTCTTACAGAAAGGTATCAGGAAACAAAAGAGAAGATATGGGCCGTTTTCACGGGTCTTACCTAACAACACGCAAAACACCCGGAAGACAGTGTCTTCTTGCGCGAAATTGTGCCAGGAAGACGCTGTCATCCGGGAGTATTGCACGAGTCACTGGACATTTTTAGAATTTTTGAACCCCCTCCAAAGCACTTCCACCTATCTTGAAATCAGATGACCATGGGACACAGGGAAGTTTTAGTGGTAGCTACTTCCAAGAGAAACACCATCATCCCTCTGTATATGATGCACAAAATATGAATCAAAAGGCTTTACTTATCTGTTTACAGTTACCTTCTCTAATTCCTGGTCTTGGCGATTCATCAGAGTTTTCCAGTGTTCATACAGCTCGACGTCATTGTTTTGGATGTCCTTCAGTGTCCCTTCTCTAAGCACCGTTCCATCTTTCATGGCAATGATCTAGGAAGAAGGACAACTAAGGGAGCTATCCCACCATAACACACGGTTACTCACTTCTTTGGAAATTAGGCAATGCTTATACTCCCTGCATCTAATAGTAAACTGGTCTCTGTGCAAATGGCAGAAACCGTACAGTAAGGCCTCCCGTAGACAAGAAACTGGCGCTTGCCTACACAAAAGACTCCCCAGATACACAGAAAAAGATAAAAGAGCTTTTGTGCTATCGCGCCTGAATGTCCTTCCTTCAGTTGTGATGCTAGGAAGATTCAATGGAATTCCCTATTCAGATAGACTCTGCAATTGGGGTAGCCATAAAATTGACTCTATAGACCACATTTTCTTTGATTGTCTTAAATTTTCAAAATTAAGGTCTGAATTGATCTCCCCATTATTCAATCAGAATTCTCTTTCTCCAGAAGCGAAATCTTCTTGGTGACTCAGAGACAGTGAGTGATTCCGCACACGTTGGATAATGCACTTCCAATCCTCTTTATAGATCATTTGGAATGGATTTTTTTGTGTGCAGAACAAAAAATCCACCTCAAACGATTGCTAAAGTGCATTGAAAGTGCATTATCCAACATATGCGGAATCAGCCAAAGATAAACGACTGCTTGTGGCGAATTTTTAGCAGCTGTCGTTCAGTTACATGATAATTAATTTTTAGGTTTTCTTCCCGTTGGATGAGGGTCTGCTGTTTATGACTCAAGTTGTAAAAACAGTAAGAAGTAAAAAGATAAGTTAGTAAATGAATCAAAGAGAAAAAAAAGAAACCCTTAAAATGGTCTGAGGAGGACTGAAATGCTCTAGAAGTGAATGTTGAGAACAGCTAACGGCGGGGGGATAGAGGGGAGAAACCAGCATTCTCGAGTTCTGGAGTGTTTTAGATCATAGCCTGCATCTATGGCCAAGTCAAAGGCTCACAGCTCTGATGCATCTGCTAGGGATGAGCAGATAGTTAATCAGCAGGTAGGGAGCAACCCAAAACTTCCTGGTTTTTTCCCCTATTTGCTTCAAGACCATTTAGATTTTATTCCCAAGATTCAAGACCAATGTGGGAGGCAGGAAACACATGAGTGGGAGTCATGCTGGGCATCACTGGCTGGCAACTGGCTGGTCAGTTTTGGAGTCAGAGATCTAGACAAGGAGGATGCTTGTTCAGACCTAATAAAGTAATTCTGCAATAGCTGGAGACGGGAGTAGATTCTCTCTTACCCAGTCTGCATGTGGCAGGTACTGCAATTTATGAGTCACTAACACAAGAGTCCTTTTGTCATCCTTGAGGAACTTTAGGATTCCTTCTTGCATCAGGTGATCACTCAGATGAATGTCCAAGGCAGAAAACGGGTCGTCCTGAAATGACATAGATGGGAAAAGACCGTTATGAAGATGCCGTTGCTTCACAAAAAGCATGTCATAAAAGCTGAACAGCCACCTGTTTCTGCATTCAGTCGCAGAATGAATCTTGGGAATACCACGGCAGGGACTGAATCCCCTAGGATGACATACAGTGATGGCCTCATCATCAAACAGCTGGATGAAGATTCCCAACCCACTCTAGACCATATCCAGAGTCCAGTTTTTGGAGCAGCACTGCCTTAATCCATAGGACACTAGTGGTTGGGTTGTGACTCAGCACTCTGCTGGTTTGAATCCCACTACTGCCACAAGCTCAGCAGGTGGCCTTGGGTAAGCTGTTGCTCTCAGCCCCACCTCCCTAGCTGTATTGTGGAGATAATGATAACACTGACTTTGTTCACTGCTCTGAGGAGTCACTAATGTGTCTAGAAGAGCAGTATGTAAGTGCAGTTATTATTATTATCTCTGTTACATCTTCCTCCAATAACTGGACTGTTTTCTCTCATATGAACCTACCCAACCCCTCCGGTCATCTTCAGCCTTAGGGGAAAGGGAAGCATTGGGGTAATGTTTCACCTGCCTGCAGAAAGAGCTTCTGCTAACAGAACAGACTGGAGGGATCCATTTTATTTCAGCAGATTCCATGTTGAGATTTGATTTGTAACTTCTCTGCTTTCCTAATCAAGGGCTGAAAACTTAAATAGCAAAAAAATATTAATATTTGAAAGAGAAAATCTCACCAGGAAGACGAGGTTGGTGTTTTGGTAGAGCGCTCGCGCAACACAGATACGTTGCCTTTGGCCTCCACTTAAGTTAATTCCCTGATAAAAGAGAATGAATATCAGTCTCTCGAATAACTGCAATGACTTTTGTATGGATAAGACCTTAACCCATACCGGTGTGTAAAAGAAACCATTACAACATAACAATAGTGTAGAAAACCATAAACATAGATACTGAAACACACTGCTGCTGCTGCAAAAAAAATCCAGACCAGATATCTATGTATATGAATGACTTCATAAGAGCCAGCTGTGATTGTGTATTTATAGTAATTATTTCCAGTGTTTGTTGCAGCTAACCAGGGTCAGGGTTTCTCTTGCTGGAGGTCTTTTAAGATGTCCCCTACACCTAGTTATAAGTAGGGATGTGCAGCGGGGAAATATTTGGTTTGATCCGGAATAACCCAAAATGATCTAGAATAACCCCAAACCAGAAGCGGCAAGCCGCTTCAGGTTCAGGTTATCGGAAATAGCTTTGATATGCTTTGTAATGATTCGGAGCATACCGAAATGAGATTCCCATCTCCCCCCTGAGCCCCCTTCCCCCAACCCCCTTGCCTTCGGAAGGCTGGAGCAGGCGCCTCTGCCACCGCCGTGGCCAGCAGGGCAGTGGGGAAGGCTGCAGCTTGTGCCTCCTCTGCCTGCGCCGCTGCTTTGGCCTCTGTGGCGGCTGGCAAGGCAGCAGGGAATGCCGCTGCTTCCACCGCTAGAAGGATGCCCCAGGTAAGTGGGGTGGTGGTGTGAGGGCAGGCACCCTCTGAAAAGGCCCTAAAGCTTCCCGAAGCAATCCGAATTGCTTTGGGAAGCTTTGATTCGGTATTTCCAAATCAGGGCCATCATGCTGGCCCTGATTCAGAAATACCGAATCTTTACTAATCGGGCCCAGTTCGGGTTTTTTTTCTGAACCAGGAACCCGAAGCGCACGCCCCTAGTTATAAGTAGGCTTGCTCAATAAGCTGTATTTAATAATTAGAGATTCAAAAGTTCTCATTACAAAGATCCTCTGAAGAGGGTTCTTCTGAAAACTGGAACATTATTAAACTCTTGTTATAGTACACATGTATAAATGATTACATTTGAATATGAACATTTAATATTATTATAAAGCTGATCATATATTGTATATGCATCTGATTTAGATGTATTTCTGTAGTGGCTTGTTTCAGCAACTGTGTTTATAGCTTTTAAAAAAATACACTAGAATTTTAAAAATCTCATGTATTTATAATATGGTATGTTGTATTTTGGGACACCTGGTAGCCAAGCATCTTAAATGAGAGTCTTTCTCAACCATCAAACTAAGAACAAAACATCCTAAATGTTTTTGTTCTCTATCAAAAGTTGACTTCTGAAAACATTAAAGAAAGTCAATGTATTGAACTGGTTAGACTATCAGGCTAAGCCTACAGAGACCCAAGATCAAATGCCCACTCTGCATTCGGAAGCTCATCAAGCTTCCTAAATTCCCAAAGTGGCTGATGTCCCAATGTGCTGACTGGAAGTTCCTGCAACTGTCATAGAGCATTATTCAGCATGTGTGAAAGCTTAGTCTAGATTAGAAGGTAGAAGCCCCCCCCCCTGTAGGTTCTACAGACAAGCTGCCTCAGACAGTATCGCCTCTGAAAGCAGTGGCATTTATGGGTCATCAGGACAAGACCATAAATACAATTTCCTTGTTCTTTATTTACCCTTTCTCCAATTTCTGTCTGATCTCCAAAAGGCAGAAGGTCAATATCGGGTTGCAGTGAGCAGGCATCTGTGACGGCTTTGTACCTGTCAAAGGAACAGCAGACATCATCTGATGCACAACTGTATTGGATCTAAACAGCAGCATTGCCAATGTTTGCTTTCCAAAATCTGGTCCTGGAAGGGGGGGGGGGAAGTTGGAGGGGGCAGGAAATGGTTGGGGGGGAAATGCAGAGCATAAGTTTGAATAGCTAATGAAAGCTCATACTGCATTGGAATTGGATGGTCTAGCTGTTTGGCTGCTACAAACGAACAGGGCAAACTCCTTTGAAGCCAACTGATCCACACACCAAAAGGAGATGTTTACATATACTAGCAAAGGAATGTTTTGGTTTCCCCCCCTAATTGCTTCTTCTCTCTCCTCCCCTTCTTTCCCTCCTCTCTGTATTTGACCAGTCTCTGTATCATGCATCTGACGAAGAGAACTTGATTCTCGAAAGCTTATGCTGCAATAAAATTGGTTAGTCTTAAAGGTGCTACTGGACTCTTTGATTTTGTTTCCTGTTGTGGTTGGCACGGGCAGAGGCAGTAGCCTGAGATGTTGTTTTGATTTTGTTTGTAAGAGTGTATATGCAAAGATGTGGTGGTGAGAGAAACGGGTATAGCTGCCACTGCCAAGTTGCCATGATGCTCTGCCGAGCACATGCACGCAAAGGCACTCTGCCTCTTCAACGGCATCATGGGAAATCGTGCACTGAGGCTCCACCCACAAATCTGTTTCCCTAGTGTGCTTCTGTTGGTTTCCTGGCTACAGTGTGGCACTGAGTGAAAATGATACCATATCTACATATGTGCCACCAAATCGCAACCCACTTATGATGACCTCAGCAAGTGGCTTTCAAGGCAAGTCAGGAGCAGAGGTGGTTTACCATTGCCTGCCTCTGCATAGCTACCCTGGATTCCTTGGTGGCTTCCCATCCAAGTACTGACCAGGGCTGGTTTTGCTTAGCTTCAGAGATCTGACAAAATCCGTCCATACTATGCTGCCTTCCCTCTATGTGAAAAAGATACTAATAATTTTCAAAACAAAATTCCAGCAGCTTTTCCAATTTGTTGAATGCAGCCTGGGGGTTCACCTACACACTAAAATTTCTTCCATGTTTATTTTATCTTTTATTTTTTAATAATATTCTATTACATAAATCAATCAAAACATCAAATACATTAGCATGGCCACATCCATGCAATCAAAGTAAGAGAAGAAAAAACAAGGATTTAACCTATAAAGAACCAAACGCCATATAAAACACTCAATAGTTTTTTCTTAATGGAAAAGGAGGAAAGAACAAAACAAATGAAATCATCAAAACAAAAAAAATATTAGTATTATTTTACCCTAGCCAGGGTTTTTTTTCTGGGAATAGCTGGTGGAACTCAGTGGTGGAACTCAGGACCGCACAATGATGTCACTTTGAGTCAGTTTAAATCGCCCTCGGCGAAAATGGTGGCCCCGCCTCCTGATCTCCAGACAGAGGGGAGTTTAGATTGCCCTCCGCACTGCACGGCACAGAGGGCAATCTAAACTCCCCTCTGTCTGGAGATCAGGGGGCGGGGCCACCGGCCATGTGACCATTTTCAAGAGGTGCCGGAACTCTGTTCCACCGCATTCCTGCTGAAAAAAAGCCCTGACCCTAGCTCTTCCTTCTCAAATGGAAGATGGAATTGGAATTGTTTTATTTATTTTGCTACCTGTTTTTATATTCTGATGTAACCTGCTTTAAGCATGCTTGCAGGAAGAGCGGAATATAAGTGTAACAATTAAATTAAATTTTCGATTAAAATAACAACCATATTCACTTTTCAATCAAAAGACTAGTACAAACACAGCAGTATTAACCTTTCACTTCCATTTCTATTTTAATTTTTTTTCTTTAGCAAATTTAGCTTCCAGGATTGTTTTATCAAGCAGAACACTATGGGGGGGGGGCAGGGAGGGAAACTTTTAACCCTTTCCTCTTCTGCTGATTTCTCACAGGAAAAGCTACCTTTGAGCTTCTTTTACCCCAGCTGGGAAACAATAGAGAAAACTGTACAGATCAGCAGGAGTAAAATGTTTTTGAGGTTGACGTTTTTTCTTCTCTCCATGTGCCATTCTCCTTCTTGATAAAGCTACCAAGGAGGTTGCAGTTGAGAAAGAAAAAAACTTTGTTTATAATTAACAAGGATGAAATCACGATGTGTAGTTGAGCTTTTGAGTCCAGGAAGATTTCCTGATGTGCTCTGCTCCATCATATACAAAATACTAAGTAGTCTTCTAGCTTAAAAAACAACAACCCTGCATGAAGTTTTGTGTTTTCCATCAGCCTGTTCCACCCAAGCTAAGTTGTCTTCTAGCTTTATCAAGAGAGAAGTCGGAACCCTGAAAGCTGTTCAAAGCAAAGAGAAATTGGGAGTTACCTCTGTTTAATAAAAGGGCTCCCGAAAGTAATGTTTTCCTCCACCGTAGCATTCAGGAGCCAGGGCTTCTGGGCTGCGTAAGCCACCGAGTACCTGCTCCTGATGAAAGAAGTGCATACAAATACATGATGAGTAATGGTAAAGGGGCTTCTTCTGGCTGATGTGCACCGAGCTTGGTAAGAGGCAGAAGCGCACTAACAATTAGCAAGTGTTACAACCAAGGAGAAAAGGACTGAAGGAAAAGGTTATGTTAAAGAAGCACCCAATCTTTGCCATGAGTTTTCTCCCCCATCCTTGGACTGTAAAGCTGTCTTGTTTATCTGCACTTACTTCAAAGTACATAAAGACAACATGCAAGGGAGGGAGGAGGATTGTGCACTCAGTCACCACCGGCGCCAGGGTTTCTGGCACCCGTGGCCAGCCCCACGCGTGCGCACGAGCACGCAGTGCACATGCAGGCCCTGGACTGCATGATAACATCATCAAATTATGACTTCATCACGCTGCAAAGCTGGGCCCATTGGCTGGCGGGTGGCTGGGGCAGCGCGCAGAGGCTGCCTGCGCTCCGCACGCCACCCTGGCCGCCTGCCATGCCTGCCCCATGGCTGCTGCGCCCAGCCGGGGTGTGTGGTGGTGGTGGCGGCGGTGTGGGGCTGGCCAGCTTGAAGCAGCTGCGGGGCAGGCACACCAGCTCCGTGGCACACGCCTCCGCCCCCAGTAGCCCCTCTGGTGCCCCCTCCGGCACCCCGGCACCTCACAGCCTCAATGGTGGCGCCGGCCCTGCACTCAGCTTTAAATCAGGCTGAGCGCACTTAATGTGGGAATCAGATATAACATTGGAATGGAGTATACATGCACATAGCCCAACAGGTATGGGCCCTGTTTGTATGCGATGTACCTGCAAGGCACGTTTCCCACACTGATTTGTCTGAGCATGCTGTAGAGGATTCCAAAGAATGTTCAAGAGTGTGATTTGATTACATTAAGACCTGAGAACACACCCAATATTCTCCTATCGCTGCACATTGCAGAGGAAGACCAACATGGTGGACCGTCTGTCTTTCGAGAAATCTTGTCCACCATTTTAAATCTAAAACTTTCCAAATTTGGGTCTGCAGATGACAATTTGAAAAACCACTGGCCTATGATATTTAATCTTCGATGCAATGGTAGTTCTATTGGACTATATTTTTTTTATTTCAGGTGGGTAGCCTTACTGTTCTGTAGTAGAAGAGCAAGATTCTGGTCCAGTAGCACCTTAAAAAACCCGCTAGATTTCCAGGGCATTAGCTTTCGAGAGTCAGAGCTTCCTTCGTCAGATCTGAGCTTTGACTCCCGAAGCTGGTACCTTGGAAGTCTAGTCAATCTTTAAGGTACTACTGGTCCTGAATCTTACTCTTCTAATTATTTTTGTTAATCCAAGAGTACTGGATAGATAATATACGATGGTGATTAGTTTTTAATCATTGATGTTTTATGAAATTTTATATGTAAAGCCCAAACCAATAAGGCCAAAAAATCGAAAGTATTATCACATATCAAAGTGAAAAGGTCACATTCAAAAGGTAAATTCAAATTCAGGATTGAAAATTTCCCACTCAAAATTTGCCTGGTGAATTGGTAAATATGGTAAATTTGTTACACTTTTGAATATTTATCAATATTTTATTTAGCTCTTGATTGTTTTGGAGAGTACTATTCTGATCTATCAAATTATGATAAGATTCAGTGGTTGCTCTTTGCAAATTGATAAAAAAAAAGATATGGGTGCTAGGAAAAACAGAACATTGGTTAGAAGCGAATGAAGTAACCCCATCACTTCCCATATTTTAAGTATTTAGAAAGCATTAAAAAAAACTTGTTGAACTATGTTAATAATTGCCCTTCAGTTATCTACTGTCAAACTGTGGGCTGGATCCAACCCAGTGGTTCCCAATCATTTCCACGTGGGCTATGAATTAAAGCTGAAGTGAAATTTCAAATAAGTTGAGTGAACATCTGTATGTTTGAATTACTGGAATTTGGAATGAAATTGAGTGAACCATGAATCTTTGGCTGATATCCAGTTCCAGAAATGGGAAGTCCCTGCCCCTGTGATCTCCCGCCAGTTTTCAGTAGAGATGGGCACGAACCAAAATATGAACCAAAGTTCATGATGAACCAGGCTGGTTCATGGTTCGCGAACCAACGATTCATTAGAGCCCATTTTTGATGAACTGCCACGAACTTTAGGCTGGTTCATTTGGTTCATTTTTTTGTTCGTCACTGCAAACAGCCTGGTGCCAATCAATCAGTTTCCTAGGTAACAGGGGATGGACTTCCTGCAGACCTTCTGCTGACCCGGAAGTGGCCTTCTGCTGGCCTGGAAGTGACCTTCTGCTGACCTGGAAGTGACAATTTGCTGACCTGGATGTGAAGTTTTCACGAACCAAACGAATCGGTTCGTGAACTGGGGCAGGTTCATGAAAGTTCGTGGTTCATGAAATGTGAGAAACCACGAACCACACAGTTCATTTTTTTCCAGTTCGTGCCCATCTCTAGTTATCAGCCAGCAACCCTAGGCACCCTCTATAGAACTCACATCATATACGGTGAAGGATATCTGTTTTCACCTCTAACTATATGAAGTCACTGGCTGGCTTGATAACTGTCGGCCCTGGATCGTTAGCAAGTGCTCCAAAATTTACCTGTTTGGGAATTAAGATGGATAAACCTATTACCCCCAAAGAGTAGGAACCACTGCATTGAAGAAGTCTATTTGTTAATACTAGTCTAGCAAATTGTTGTAATCATAGAGGAGTGAAACAAAGTGTTGACTGTAGAGTACAAAAAGTGGAGATTCGAGATGATCCCGAAGAGGCAAATGGTTTGCATCAAAACATCCCGTAAAAGAATCGCAATAATACCTCCGGCTTGCTTCAAAAGAAGAATCAGTTTCATTTAGGCTGCAAGTTATGGTAAACAATATTTTAGTATTAGGAAAGAGATAACAAGTTGGTGAGCAAACGTCACATTCTGGGGGGCAATATTTCAAAATGAAAATATAGCAAAATCCTCATACTGAAACACAGGAAGAAAGACACCCATGTTGTGTTATATATAAACAAACTAATCCGATTCAGCTTTACAGGATTACTGGTAGAAATTCTGTCCAGTTCTGCTCCTCTGACATGACTATCACTCAGACTTGCCTGCAATCTAATGGAACCTGAGCACAGGAAGTCTGACAAACAAAATGAGATGCAGGGAGTTCCATAACGTGAGCTTTCACCAGGCTTTTAAATCCAGTTATCAGGCACATTTGGCCCTGATAAAGATCATCTGACTGATGGCATGGTGGGAAATGGGGCATTACGCTTTGTCCTGCGCTATTTTCCTGACCTGATATGAACCCTGGGAGTCATTATTTACTCCAGTTGACATGAATATCTGTATCTGTACTCCAGTGGGGCAAACGGTGGCCTTTAGACAAGTAAGAATAGCCATTGATTGGACAAGTTAACAACTTTAACTAACACGGTGCGTGCTGGGCTGGCTCTTATCCCACCCTTTTTTTTTCTTCTAATGTCTCGTGTGTTTTTAAATCTTATGAAACCTCATGAGATATTGTTGTACATGTTCTGGAAAGTTTCCCAGCCCATGGACTTTCTACATGGATATCCCAAGTCCTGGAGCCATTCTCATGAGATTTTTCATGATCTTGAGTCACGAGATGACCATTTTCCCCCTGGAGATCTTCCAGTGACAAGGCCCTACGTCCGGCGACTCCCTTTGAGACCTTGGGGCCTGGGCTCGTCTACTTCATATTGGGCAATCCCATCCTTTTCCATGCACAAGGTAGGGAGATCTTTGCAAGAGTTTTATGAGAGAGACTGAGATCGTCTTCAACACTATAATTGATTCTTTCTGTTTTACTCTCAGGTTGATATAATATCATTCTGCGATGTCCTTTGATTTCTTATGAATGTGACTGCTACCAGCCATATCCATTCGTGCAAATGGTTTTGTGATGTGCACTGCTGGTGATTTACATAACTCAAGAAGAGTTATGACCTTCTAAGCCCACTGTTGGCTGATTCCGCACACATTGGATAATGTACTTTCAATGCACTTTATCAATCATTTGAGGTGGATTTTTTGTTCTGCACACAGAAAAATTCGTTCCAAATGATCTATAAAGAAGATTGGAAGTGCATTATCCAATGTATGTGGAATCACTCTGTTAGAACTGCACTGTAAGTTTTATTTCAGATTTTCCCACCCTATTTTGGAACTCCAGTTAAAAAATAAATTTTTGGCACTTAAGCTCAGTCTCCTTGCGACATCTCTTTCTTCCCATTCCTCATAATAACCCAGATTCCTAGAACAGCATGCAATAGACATTATGATACATAAGACTTCCCAGCTTAAATACAAATAAGGAACAGAACTTCATTACAGCAAGCATTGAGGAGAAACTCACACCTGGATGATGGAAATGTGCATGGTATAAAAAGCATAAAAAGCAGCATTCAGTCTTGCATGGATAGGGACTTTTTAAAAAAATTCCAGGAGAATGAGATGAAATTTTAGAACAAGAAAAGGACCATGGACAAAGCAAGAGAAGCATGTAAGCTGTTATCAACCCCTTAACTGAATCCTGCTAACATGAGGACCGGTTTTTAACACTCGCAAGTTATGTGGCTCGAAACCCCAATAAGAAATTTATAATAGTTTGTCGCCTTTTATCAGATTGAGGACTTGATTTTCCCAGAACGTGTGCTGCAAAAAGGGAATCTTCATCTTGTTCAGTTCAATCAGTTCTAATTTAGCAAAGAATGACATCATAGTGACATTACAGTGTGGAAACCACAACATTTTGTGGATTGGGTCCTGTGGGAAAGTTGAGGTTTTCTCAGGCTTATATGCCTCAAAAGCTTGTTGTAATAAAATGGAGAAGGGGAAATGAAGTAATTTGCACTGAGCTTCTCGGGGGAAGGGTGAGATAAAAATATAATCGGGATTCCAGAGAATGCAGATGGCTTTAGCTGATGTAACCATTTTAGGGATGTTTGCTGGAATATTACATGAAAAGCCCAGAAATTAAGTGCAAATCTGAAGATTTTTGCCAATCACTTTAAAAACATGGTGACTGGGAGGAAATAGTGAGCAAGCAAGAAAGGAGCTTGACGAACCATTAAGTCTACAAAGCTGCCTTGGACTATTAGTTCTTATAACCCAGTGCCATCTTCTCTGAAGAGCAGTGCCTGTCCAGCTTCTCCAACAGAAGTCTAGCCTTGTTATCAAAGATCCTTTTAATTAGGCTGCACCTTCTCCATGTAAGGCATGAGCTCCTCCACTGAGTTATGGACCTTGGAACCCAAATTTTCTCTTCAAGTGGCAATCCCTTGATAACTTGCAGGAATAAAGATATTGTGCATATGTATATCTTCTGAAAAATTCTCACTTATCTCACATCTCTTTTCCAGAAGACATACATATGCATCAGGGACAATGACAATAGCAGGCATGATTAGATTAGGTGGGATTTTCAGAGAGGTAATAGGTGTGAAATAATCAGCATTGGTAATAAGACAGGAAGCCTAGGTCTTGATTCAATCCAGGTGGATACATTGTCTAGAGCTTCATTATCAGTTGCAATTCAGACAGCTGTTGAATTGCAACTAACAATGAAGCTCAAGACAATGTATCCACCTGGACAGAGTAAAGACCTAGGCTTTCTGTCTCATTACCTATGCTGATTTCTCCACCCCCACTCCTCCTCTACATGCTCCACCCTATCCTATCACACCTGCTATTGTCATTCACCAGCTATTGTCATTTACCTCTCTCCACTCCCCAAGATACAAGGACAAATGGACTCACATTATAGCTGTATCTGAAGAAGTGAGCTGTGGCTCACGAAAGCTCCTACTCTACCACAAATTGTGTTAGTCTTATACTGGACTCTTGCTCTTTTCTACTATCCCTGAGTAAGTCTGTTATGTCTCAGTAGAATGACCAAAGGATGGAATACAATACGTGTATAAAAAGCACAGGGGGTAAAATATGGCCCTAAACAATGAAAAATCTGCATTAAAGTTTCTGGTGGTGTTGGTGGTTTGTAATACACTCCTCCCCCTTTGCTAGTTCTCTTGCTTCTGAAAGATCACTGGGTGGGTATTAGACTCAAGCATGCAGAATTACATAGTAAGGGGAGGATGGAAGCTGTTAGAACCTTGATTATTACGGCAGAGGACTGAAGCCAACAGTGTCTAATTTAATAATACCTGAAGTATCCTTCTGCAATCACCTCTCTGTCAGGCAGTCTGAAATCATCAGCAAAACACAACCACATTTATTTGTGTGAGTTGTGACTAGGCAAAGCAAGATGCTAACTACTGACTGGGTTCTCCACAATTTGTTGAATTAATAGGCGGCGACCTTACAGCCCATGGATCTAAAACAGAGCTCTCATCCCTTTTTAATAGAAATGTTATTTTCAAGGCAGCAAGCCATTTGAAAACTTACCGGCTCCAATGAACTTTCCCCTCCAGAGACTGCATCTCTCCAAGGATAGCAAGAAGGAGAGAAGATTTGCCACAGCCAACCTGACCCACGATCATTGTCATTTGGCCTACAAAGGAACAATTAGACCCATATTTAATTAAGAATGGAAAATTGGTAGATAGTTTAATAACCATAATATGTAGAGAATAGTTTCTTTCTTTCTTCCTGTCTTCCTTCCTTCCTTTCCTCTTTCCTTTCCTTTCCTTATTTACCCACCTTTGTCCTCATAGGAATTAATGTAGTTTTGATTAGTGAAACTATGTGGGGCTGGAAGGTTACAATAGCCAATCCCAATCAGGGATATTGTTATTTAAGGACTGCTAGGGATATCCAGCCATGAATCTCCTGGAATCCCATCTAGTTAAACAGGAAAGTTCTCTTGCAGGGATCCCCAATGTGGTGCTTGTGAGTAGGGGTGTGTACTTCAGGTCTCTGAACTGGGCCAGATTCGGGTAGATTCGGTATTTCTGAATCGGTCCCAGCATTGCTGAGCCGATTTGGAAATACCGAAGAAAGCTGAAGCACTGCGTAACGCTTCGGAAAGCTTTGTGTAGAGTGGTAGCAGCTGCAGCACTTTTCTTGCTGATTGCAAATGGCAAGAAAAGTGCTGCTTTGAGCTTCCCGCCTGTTTTTACCCGATGGGAGGGGAAGGAGGGGGTTGTAGTGAGTCGTGACTCAAAAAAGCTCAAAAGGGCAGCACTTCTCTTGCCATTTGCAAACAACAAGGAAAGTGTTGCTTTCAAGCTTCAAGCTTTCCGCCGTGCCGCCTTTTCATCCAATCGGGTGAAAAAGGCAGTATGGAGGGAAGCTTGAAAGCAACACTTTTGTTGCCATTTGCAAATGGCAAGAAAAGTGCTGCTTTGAGCTACAGTGTGCTCCGTAAAGATTCCTGAACCTTTACAGAGCATACTGAAGCGGTTTAAATACTGAATTAGGTATTTAAAAACCAAAATACTGATTCAAGTTATTCCAAATTGTTTTCCCGCTTCAGGTAAACCTGAAGCAGGAAACCCAAATCTTTTTTGCATGCACACCCCTACTCATGAGTACCACAGTGCCTGCTGACAAGAGTTTTTAGAAAGTGGGTGGGGCCATGTGGTTCTTTCTTGTCCTGTGCTTCTGATTGGCCTTTGGAAATCTAATTAGCTGTGTGGATTTTTAAAAAAAAATTGCTTCAGCAGCAGCTGCCGCCACGGTACAAGGATCTTCCAGTTTGGTGTAGTGGTTAAGAGCACGGGACTCTAATCTGGAGAGCCGGGTTTGATTCCCCACTCCTCCACAAAGCCAGCTGGGTGACCTTGGGCGAGTCACAGTTCTCTTGAGCTCTCTTAGCCCCACCCACCTCACAGGGTGATTGTTGTGGGGTAATAATAACACTTTGTAAACCGCTCTGAGTGGGCATTAAGTTGTCCTGAAGGGCGGTATATAAATCGAATGTTATTATTATTATTCCCTGTGTGACTGAAGGTTAGCTGTCTGTTCATTTAAAGAGGCATATTATTAAGCAGAGAAACTGTCTGAATTGTTGAAGAGTTACTTATTAGAGCATTTTGTGGCTGGCTCCACCTCCTGCAGCAGCCATTTTGTGGTTGCGCCCACCATCTTGTCAGAATTCCAAAGGTGTCCACAGGCTCAATAAAGTTGGGAACCCCTGTTGTACTGTGATGCATAGCGGGATTTTGAAACCCCACATGTAGCATTTTGAAGTTCCACTAATTTCAGTGTAAGAGATTAGAAGTCTAGGCCTAAGCATAGTTACACCCTTCTAAGTACATTGACTATGATGTATTTAGGTATAACTCTGTTTAGGATTGTATTGCTGAGTATATTCTAGTTTCCCATTGAAATCAAGAAGAATTATGTTTGGCGTATTTATTTTACATAATATAATTTGAAAAAAACCTTGAGGTTGTAAGATAAGATGGAAGAATACATTGAACCAAACAATGTTGAATATGGAAAGTGATTCATCCTACCTGTTGGGATTCTGATATCGATATTCGATAATGTGGCTAAACCACTTCCCCATGAGAAATATCCGTTTGTGACCTGCAACATAATCCCACCGAAAATGTTTTAAAAAGCAGATAGAAGAATTACAAGTCGAGGAGACAATAAATAATCTCTGTATTTCAGATCTGCTTTCAGTGGGCCAAGCTACAAGTGACGAATGGCACTTGAACGGCAAGTGAACAGACTCACGTGTATTCCTCCCTTTGCACTTTCGCTCCACTTGCACAAGTGATCACTACGTGATCAAGTGGAGTGCAAGTGGAGCACAAGTGAACAGGGAGGAATACATGTGAGTCTGTTCACTTGCCAGGCAAGTGCCATTCGTCACTTGTAGCTTGGCCCTATGTCTTCAGTGTTAAAAATGTGGTTGGATACATGTCCCACCCACCCCAAAAGGGCTGTGTCAGCCCTGGTGCCTCCTTCCCACAGCCAGCCTGGCAGCTCAGTATAAGAAACTGCTCTCAATTCGACCATATATCTACCTAGCCCAGTATTGTCTTTACTTATTGACAGAAGTTCTTCATACATTTATTATAAAAAGATGAAAATTCTCTGACATTTGTTCATTTGATAGCCGGAAAGTCCCTCCAAATCCTAAGTTTTACAGTCCTTTCCAAAAGGATTCTCTAGGATCTTCTAACCGTTTTGCATAAAGGATTACTCAATTTGATTGCGGGGCTCTTCCCTCACCGGTGCTCCTGTCTGGCTATCGGCTGGTCAGTTAAATGCCAAAGGCAGGTGTTCCTCAGGGAAGGGGGTTGCACCATCTTGTTCCTTTTCCTGTCCTGGCAACAGTGGCACACACCAGCTGTTTCTTCCTGTGCCTTCCTTCTCAGCCCTCACAGGAACCTGCTTTTAAGAGATTCTCCTTTCCTACCTCCCCGGCTTTTCTCCCAATCTCCACGCAACCTTCCTGATTAGCCCTTCTCTAAGAGCCAAACTACAAATAACGAATTACATGAGGACTTCATGTGAAGGGAGTCGCAATGTTAGCCGGGAAGTTGAGTTTTAAAAGAGATCAGAAGGCTTTGTCAATTTCCCCTCTCTACAGAGCAGGGGAGATCACTCCTCAGAGGATTTGTTTGTTTCCTCTTTGCCTCCTGAAGGCTCTGTCAGTTTCACCTTCCCTTCTAGGAGGTGAAGAGGCAATTAACAAACCCTCTGAGCAGAGATCTCCCTGGCTCTGTATAGAGGCGAAATTGACAAAGCCTTCTGATCTCTTTTAAAACTCAGCTTCCCGGCTACCATTGCAACTCCCTTCACGTGCAGTCCTTGTGTAATTCGTCATTTGTAGCTTGGCTCTAAGCCTATCGATGGGGACGGCAGGGCGGCCTCTGCCGTTCTCTGGCCCCACCCCAGCCTAGGGTGGGGCATTTGCTCAGGTCTCTGTCTGGCTCATCCCTGCTGCTGCTGAAGCTTCCTCAGAGGCTTCCCTGCTTAGGGTTGGGCTGCCGCTGCAGAAGCAGGTGAGTCAGCTGCAGGGCTGGAGGTTGCTACCCAGGGTTCCCCAATGGTTCTGGATGGTGTGTGCAGATGGAAATGCCACCACCGTGCCACCCCCCCAAGAATGCCACCACTGTACACCCCTGCCAACCACCTCCATACAACCTGGTTTATAACAGCTGTTGATGTCCAATTATAATTTCCCATCAAAATCCTATCCCCTCCTCAAATGTTTCCATTAATGTTAGGCAATATATAAATGTGTTTAAAGGTGGTCAGTTCATTTTGATCAATTAGTTGAAAACTGGGCAGTCGATGGGCATAAAAATAAGTGATTGGCTACCTTGATGGCGTAGTCATCTATATCTATACGACGGGTCGGTACCCTCATGGATTGTTCACCGCTGTCCAGCTGCTGTCTGATGGGATGCTTCCGATTTATAGCTTTGGGGTGCTATATTGGTTACAATCATGGGAGAAGAAGGAAAACCAGTTTTATTTCTGCAAGAAAGCAACAATTCATATGTTTTCCTTAAGACTGGACACACACACAAATCCTACACTAGATCTGTTTTAAACTAGACGCTGGCAAGCGTAAGGATCTTACACGCACCCAGCCTCTCATTCAAACTGTGCTGCTATACTTGTGATGCTGGCCAACGTGCAGATTTACAAAACCAACACAACACTGGCCCAGATAACGGATTTCTGGCATCCTAGCTGTGCACACAAAGCAACCAAGCTCCCCGTTTAAATGAGATGCTGGAGCGGCATGCAGAATTGCATGGGAAAGATCTAAATCAGGCTGTAATCTCTTCCAGTGATTTCTAGCCCTCCCTTATCCCTTGCCCCCATCATAAAAAAGGAAACAATAACAGGGAGAGAATCAGGTCCCCGATTTCATGTTTACTACAAAGGACCCCATCCATTCGATGTACATTTTGCCTTTTGCAGCGAATTCGTTTTTTAAAAAGGGATCATAATAGTTTGGCCTTCACTGTTCTAGATCATAACCTGTAGGACTGTGCAGTCACGCACATCTGCAGGGGGGAGCTGGTTATGCTGACTGGTCCCATTCCCCGTTCGTATGCAAACCCGACATGCATAGGGTCCTGTGCAAACAAGAACTCAAATGCATTTATTATTGATTTTTTTTATCTCTCTTTTCCTCCAAGGGACAGCGGGCATAATTTTCCCTCTACCATTTTTAGTCTCACACCAACCCTGTGAGGTAACAGTAGAAAAGAGCAAGAGTCCAGTAGCGCCTCTAAGACTAACAAAATTTACGGTAGGGTAGTTAGGCTACATAAGAACAGAAGAGCCCTGCTGGATCAGCAGTCCGTCTAGTCCGGCATTCTGTTTCACCCCGCGGCCAGCTAGTTGCTGGGAGCCAATGAACAGGGCACAGAGGCCATGGCCTCCCTTGATGTTGCCTCTTAGCACAGGGTTTGCTGCTGCTAAATATGGAGGTTCCTTTCAATCACCGTGGCTGGCAACCATTGATGGACCTCCGTGAATCCGTCTAACCTCCTTTTACAGTCTTCTATGCTTTGGGCCGTCACTACATCCACTGTAAGGAAAGGACTGGCCAAAGATTACCCAGCGAGATGCATTGCCAAATGGGGACTACAACCCAAATCTTCCTAACTTTAGTTCGGCACCCTAACTGCTGCACTACATTGGCTGTCCAATGAGGGCTGTGAGCACGTCTGGCATTCTCCTATCCATGTGTTCATTGATTTGTAAGCCCATCCACGCAAGGTTTAACTTGGAACTTGAAGTTTCACAAGCGGCGCACTTACGAGTCCGGTGTGCTTCTTGCAAGACTCGTAGGTTATGGCGCTATCCCCGTTTCTCCAGCTGTCATCTCCAATCTCATCGCTTATGAGAAATTCGTTCAGTTTTTGTACACTTGAGAGAGAAAGAGAATGTTTCTGGAGCAATGGCTACAGACACGGAGAGCAAACATCAAAATAACAAAATCAACCACCTTTAAAGAAAACCTATATAAAATGTTTTATAGGTGGTATGTGACACCAGAAAAATTAGCAAAGATGTACCCCGAAGTACCCATTAAGTGTTGGAAGTGTAAAGAGAAAATGGGCACCTTTTCATATATGGTAGCTATGTAAAAAAGGAGGAGGGGTTTGTTTTGATTGCCAAAACCACATGGGGGAGGATCATCGAATCATAGAGCTGGAAAAGACCTCCAGAGTCATCTAGTCCAACCCCTGGAACAATGTAGGAAATTCACAGCTACCTCCCCCCACTCACACTCCATGCCCAGAAGATGACAGAAAACCTCCAGGATCCCTGGCTAAGCTGGCCTGGAGAAAATTTCTTCCTGAGCCCAAAGTGACAATCAGCATTACCGTGGGCGTGTAAGAAGGGGCCATGAGAACTAAGCACTGATGTAACCTTTCCTGCCCTCCCCCTCATGAACTGCCTAGGTTAATAGATTTAGCATTGTTGTCAGATGGCCATCTAGCCTCTGCTTAAAATCTTCCAAAGAAGGAGAGCCCACCACCTCCCGAGGAAGCCTGTTCCACTGAGAGACCGCTCTAACTATCAGGAAGTTCTGCCTAACGTTTAGCGAAAACTCTTTTGATTTAATTTCAACCCATTGGTTCTGGTCCAACCTTCTGGGGCAACAAAAAACAACTCCACACCCTCCTCTATATGACAGCCCTTCAAGTACGTGAAGATGGTTATCATATCTCCTCTCAGTGATATGAGACATCACTGACATACCAAGCTCTTTCAACCTTTCTTCATAGGAGTTAAACACCTTCTTCCCCCTCACCATGCAGTTCAGGTTCCCTCCAAAGCAATTTAAATGGGATCACAGTTTTCCAAACATCTCATCAATTTTGACTCTACAATTCAATTACACTATCCCGTAAAAAGTTCCTTCCTCCACATAATGGGGAGGGAGGAACCTTTTACGGGATAGTGTAATTGAATGGGGCTACTCCTTAAAATGAACTGAAAGTGTTTGGCATAAACATGTAACTACTTAACTACCATGGGAACAGGCACTTAATTCTCTGTGCTAACTTGATGGATGATAATGGGTTGGGAGAGAATGGCCAGGGATGAGTTATCCATTGCCGGGGAGGTTGTTGCACTGAAAGAGATAGATGAGAGGAATACGACTTGAAAAGGGTTGAGATTTCTTCTGTCAAACCTAAGATTCAATGACCTAGATGTAGAAAAGCAAAATCAATGTGCTTTTCGGGTGTTAACAGCTGTACTAAATATAGTACGGAAAGAGAGAGAGATAGACTGGAAATTTAAACAAAGGAGAGAATATTAATCTTTGCTGCTGGAAAGAGCTGTGGCTAAATGCCATATTTAGGACTGAAAGAAGCTTCCCCCCTTAAAACATCCATTGTGTTGCTTTTCCTCTTCTCTTTTTGCACAGCTAATTTTCTGCTTTGAATCAAAACCGAAAAGTTATGTGGCAAAGCTCAGGGAATGCTGTAATTTCTATAAATGATACAAATTTGGCATGCTCTCTTTTGCTTGTTTTAGTCATTTCACAGTGAAAAACAAAGGGTGTAATTGTTAGCATGTCAGAGTAGGATCTAGGAAAGCCAGGTTAAAATCCTCACAGTGCCACAGAAGATTGCCAGGTGACCTTGGGCCAATCGTTAGGGCTCCCAGTCTGGCTATCTAACCACTATGCACACTGGCTTTCTATTGGATTGTTGATTTGACTCGAGTGATTATGAGGCATTTACCTGCATTGACGTTCACAAAGCCACATACCTTATGACAGCCTTGACAGCAAATCTAACGACAGTGGAGAGCAAGAACAGTGGCGTGACCAGGATGTGGAACAACGACAGAGATGCAAAAGCCTGGGCTGGACTTGGTGATTTCTCTTCTGCATATGTGTGAGTCACAAAGGTCTGTCAGTGAAGAAGAGATGGAAGGAGCCGAGGTGACTTTGGGGAAACAGAATTAGAGAAAGCCGTTTCTGTTCAATTTAGAGCCAAACAGTTGGGTTCCAGTCGCATTGTAGGGTTTTGTTGGATGATGCTTAGTTTAGAATGTCTGAAGACTGTGGGCCAAACTACAAGTGATGCCTGACAGAGGTTGGACACTTGTCAGCTTCCCTCAAGTTCTGAAGGGAAATGTAGGCAGCTTGGTGGAATGTTGGACAAGTGACAGTTGAAAAGTCCATTGGACAGCAGTCGGAGAGCCAAGCTTCAAGACCAGGACACCTACATTTCCCCCATCAAAACTTGAGGGAAGCTGACAAGTGTCCAACTAGTGTCAGGCATCACTTGTAGTTTGGCCCTACGAATCACTGTTCCAAGTATCTCCTGTACGGTTTCCAGACCCAGGTGACTGGCAGGGATGGGACTTGCCCAAACAGTGATCTCCTGATGCCACAACATAAATTCTGTTGTCGGTTGACTAAAAGCCAACGGATTGAAATTGAACCCAGACAAGACAGAAGTGATGTTGGTTGGCAAAGCACAGATCTTGAAGGACATTGTGCTTCCAACCTTTGATGGGGTTCAGTTGACCCTGGCTGACTCATTTAAGAGTCCAAGGGTTATACGAGACCCAACACTGCTGCTAGAGAAGCAAATAAATGCAGGTGCAACAAAGGCCTTCTCCCAACTCAGACTAGCCTGGAAGATTGCTCCCTACTTTGACATGGCTGATCTGGGCACCTGGGTTCATGCCACAGTAACATAAAGACTAGACTACTATAATGTACTCTAGATAGGTCTCCCCTCAAAGCCAGTTCAGAGACTCCAGCCGGTGAAGAATGTTGCAGTTTCTTTACTCTCAGGAGCTAGACAAAGCATGCATATCGATCTCATTTGGCAGTCACTCCATTGGCTTCCCATCAGTACCAGGCTCAATTCAAGGTCAGGACTAGAGATGGGCACGAAGAGAAAAAACAAACAAACATGATGTTCGTTGTTCGTTGCCATCCATGAACAGGGACTCATGAACAACCACGAACATGGCCCTGTTCATGAACGTTTGTGGTTGGCTGTTCGTGGGGGCCAGCAGGCTCTCCTCCAGCCACCATCCAAGTCAAGATCCCTACTGCACCACTCCCAGACACCTGACTTGAGCAGGCAGCAGAAAAGGTACCAATAATAAATAATAGCTTGGTCCAGAGCCTGGCAGCAGCCCTGGAACTTGAAGGGGTAGATCCCTATCCCAACACACACAAAGAAAATTCAAGCTCCAATGCACTCTCTCTATCAAAATGCCAACAGCAACTCTCTCTCCACTGTCTGCAAAGTCAGAGCTGGGAGCCCCCCTCTCCCCTGGTCTTTGGTCCCTTGTAACAAATTTGGAGCTCCACACTTGAAAGGAAGACCTGCCTATCAAGCTAAATTGGGTTTAGATTGGGGTTTCCAGGGCAACAGCAGGAGTTCAGACAGAGTTCAGACAATCCCTGCCTAAGTTGCCAAGGGAATTGATTGCAGGTGCCGGACTGTCTGGCTTGATGAACAGCAACAAACAGCAACGAACGAGGCTTGCAATGACCACCTGTTCGTTTAGAATGGGCCCTCATGAACAGCTTGTTCGCAAACAGCAGATTGGGCTGTTCGTGGCTTTTTTTGTTCATATTGCTGTTCGTGCCCATCTCTAGTCAGGACTATCACATTCAAACCCCTTCATGGCCTTGGCCTCTCATATCTGTGCAACCACCTCTCCCCTTATGTTCCTTCATGGCAGTGTCATTCATCTGGGCAGGGCCATATGCAAATACCACCTTGAAGTTGGGCAAAGTCAACAGCTGCCCACACATGTGCTTTCTCTGTGGTAACCCCCACCTTATGGAATGGCCTGCATATGGAGGTCAGGAAAGCTCTCACTCTTCCAGCTTTCCATAAACTACGCAAAACTGAATTATTCAGGAGGGCTTCTACCCAGATTATCACGCTGTGTCATAAGAAATAGCTCAGAGAGATGCTTTGGTTGAGACAGGGACCGCTTTAGTCTGCCAGGTTGGGACAATCCTGGCAGACTGAAGTGGTACAATGTATTCTCCCATCGCGCCATTCTCCCATTTCGTTCCACTGCATGCACAGATCCAAGTTTGCTTAATGAAAATTATAAACAGAAACAAATGCTTACCGCGAGAACGGCTGCGATTGGTATAGCTGCATTCATAAATACTGCGGGAAAAAATACAACCATTAATGCCCTTTATACACCAAACTGGACCTGAGTCTACTAAAGGAAAAAATTAGGGAAGAATTATGAACTTTCCTCTGAATATAATTTCTTACCCATAATCCCTCAGAGGTCAGAAAAATAGTTTCCATTTTAGATCTTAAACAAAAACAAACTTGGAAATATTATCGTTTGTATATTTTCCTGAGCTGGGGAACATATTCCCCAAAGAGCTGTCAAGTTGTGTACCATCATTAAAGTGTTGCTTTGTGTATGTAAAAGGATGGTTTAAAAAAAAATATTGGGGTTATAAGTTACAGGTCAACTGAAGTCTTAGGATGGTAATTTACTTAAAACTCTAATTTACGAGATCCACAGATGTTATCTCTGTAATTATTCGGATAAACTAACAGATGTTCAGCTTAGAGGGTTATTTCTTGTCAGCTCATTTGTTTGAGAGTCTGAGAAAGACAGAAGAGGTTACAGGAATATATTTATTGGACCAACAGCACTGAGTTGCATGCATTTGTAAGCTTCACACAGCTTTATTCCCCGTTGAAAGGGAAGTAGCCAAAGAAGAAAATGCAGAGATCAGAGATCTCCTCTTTTACGGAATGTGATCCCTCGTTTCCCAAACTGGTGAACTCAGGGAATGGACAAGGAGCTGAGGAAAATTATCCTTTTCAAGACCTTCCTTCCAATCTCTGGACTCTAAAAAAGGGTTAGAAGAAAACAGTTTTGTGTAGTGGTTATGAGTGCGTTTACACAATGAGGATTTTCATACAAGAGCAGGCACCCAAGACCCTGGAGTTTTCATAAGATACAGGAATACAGACACAATATCTCTGAAGGGAACCACTTAGGATGTGGTGACAGTAAAGCAGTTCTTTACATCTGGTAACAAATCTTCCTTACTGGCCACAGGAAGGGCGCCATTACTCACTGGAAAGAGACGTGTATAGTGCAAAGGTTTTGAGACTAGTGAGTTCCTTCGTTCTCGTGTCCTCCACACTTCTACAGAATATGTGCTCCCACGCATATAATTTTAACAGTTTGATGCCTTTCAGGATTTCGTTGGTTTTCTTCAGCCTCTCCGTAGAATAATCCTTTGCATTAAGTGAACATAGAACATAAGGGAAAAATTGCATTACATTCCACTTATAAAAATGCAAAATAAGAAAAAGATGATATTGAGAAAGTTATTTATTTATTTTAACAACCCCCCCACACACACACACCATTTAAAATCGGTTTGGGAAATTCCTGGAGATTAGAGGTGCTGCCCCCCACTTTTCATTGAAAAAGTTATCAGGTTGAGGTTATGAGAAAAGAAAAATTCAACCCTGAAATTACAACTGTATCATTAGAACCAATAAGATGAAATCTTGATTAAATGAGGCAGGTAGAGTTAGCATAGGGTTGCCCGCTATAGCTTGGGAAACTGGAGCTTGCAGGAGGCAGGGTTTTAGGAGGTTATAGCATCATAGAGTCCACCCTCCAAAGCAGCCATTTTCTCCAGAGGAAGTGAGCTTGGGCTGTTTCCACACGCTGTTAAAGAGACGGCCCACTCACTGAACTCTGGCATCTTTTTTCACTCACTCCATACGTATCTGATTTCAAAGAGGAAGCAGGCAGTTTAGCTTCCATTTTTTCAGCGACTTTTAGCTGGCACAGAAAAGTGTGGAAAATTCTGTTCTCAGAAAAGACGCTGAAAAAAAAACGGAAGCCAAACTGCCTGCCTCCGCTTTGAAATTGGATATATATGGAGTGAGTGAAAAAAAATGCCAGTGTTCAGTGAGTGGGCTATCTCTTTAACGGCATGTGGAAATGGCTTTGGACATCTGGAGATCATTTGTAATTCCGGGAGATTAGCAACCCTAGTTACCAACCACAAGGTAGGGTGTGGTGTTTTTCCAGAATAACAACTGATCTCCATACAACAGAGATCAATTTCCCTGGAGAAAATGGCTGTTTTGGATGGTGGACTCTATGGCATATCCGCAGATGCCAAATCCTACTTTCCCAAGGCAGCACCTCTAATCTCCAAGAATTTCCCAAACTGAAGTTAGCAATTTTATCACACACCAAGAAGCAGACGGCCTCCAGACAAACTGAAGAACAGTCAGATGCGTTATTCTAGGGTTAGGGTTAGGAAAAATCCTGGAGATTGAGGGAGGGAGGTGGAGCCAAGGGAGGGTGTATTTGGGGTATGATGTCGTCATCAGCCATGTTCTCCAGGGGGACTGATTGCTCTCTGTAGCCTGCAGATCAGTTGTAATTCCAGGAGATCTCCGGGCCCCACCTGGGGGTTGGCAAGAGCCTCCAGTTAACTCCTTGTATACAATAAATTGAAAAAAAGAACCTTCAACAGGTTTCATTGGGACAAGAACCATTTTGTCACAAAGGTAGGGGGGATCAGCCCCTCGGTTATACTTTCTGTGGCATAAGGGGTCTCAGTATCCAAATGCAGGCTACTGAAGGGAAATTCCTTCACCCCAAATAATCTAGGTGCGAGGAGAGGTCCCTTTACTCCCTCTTTCTTTTCAAGGCACCTCCTTTTTTTCTTGTCCCCCCCTCTTTTTCTTTCTTCTTCATTTCCTCAGTCTTCCTGTCTTCTTTTTCTTTCTTTTATTTTCCCTTCCTCCTTGCCTGCTTGTTGTTCTTTCTCTCTGCTTATTCTCAACTTCTCTTCCCTCATTCAGTTACAGTAAGTTCAGGAGCAGGAAACGGCAACATGACAGATCTTTATACAGTGGAGAGGGGGAGGGAGCTTATAAGAAATTCCGATGACTTACAAGGGTGCTCTTCTGAGCCTCCGCCAACTTCGTCGCTATAAAATACTGAATCGGAGCCAGCAGCACAATAACAGCAGCACCCACCAAGGCGCTCTTCCCAAGTAAGTAGTAGAGAAGGATCACACCCATTATGATCTACAGAACAGGAAAAGAAACACAGAGATGTAGGAAGTATCATTAGATGTACACTTCAATGTATACTGAATGGAAAGGGAGTAGGGTTGCCGGGTGATGGCTGGCACCCAATGGAAGACTGGAGAGCAGCGACATGGGGATGCTGTTGGGTCGACAGTGAGATGTCAATTCTGGACCAAACCCAGAAGTGACATCACACTGCTCTAGGATTCAGCAGAAATTCTTCTTTCAAAGATTATGGGCATGTCACAACAGAAAAACCAGAGCCAATAATTATTCCAGAAGCATCTAAAATGATAATGCTTAAAAGGTTTGAAATGCCACCAGGAGATCGAAACAGCCCAGCTTAAAAACACTGATGCAAACTGTCTATTCCTGCTTGCTTCACACAAGCAAGAGAGATGAAGGCAAACAGACACCCAGTTCTGTGCCATAAACAGATCAACGGATTACCGTGATCCATAAATACAGAAGACACCAATACAGCTTCGTGCCCAAATGCCACATCTCCTTGAATCACATCGTAAGACCATCTCGAGGCAGGAGAGAATCCCATGAAATCTGCAGTTTGTCATCGTTCTGAACCACTTTGATCCTTGAAATGCATTAGGGTCTAAGAGTGCCATATGGGATTGTAACATGGCAAGAGTTACGTGGGATTCCTGAATGTCACATGCCTTAGCGATAAAGTTTACCTATGAACCAGCTTTATACAGAGTATCAGTCTATTTTAGCCCAGGACTGTTGACCCAAGTGGTTCGCAACTTCTGCTGCCCACCAAGTATGCAATATTATCACTGAATGCGCACTAAGCCACAAGTTTTTAAAAAACGAAGCATAAAACAACACTCCATACAAGGCAGCTTTAATTATATATGTATATTTTTGATATATGTGTAATTCAGGGCTCATTTCAAGGGGGAACGTACAGGAACGCAGTTCCGGCAGTTCCCCAAAGAGGTCACATGTCAGGTGGCCCCGCCCACCTGACCCTTGTCCATTTTGGGCCCGTTTCAGCCTGGATTGGGGCCGAAACGGCCCGGATCGGGCCTCTGTCAGGTGGTGGAACACTCTCCCAATCAGTAGCAGCCCGATCCTGATCATTTTGGGCCCCTTTTTGGCCATTTTCAGCCCCTTTTTGCCATTTTGGGCCCAATTTCGGCCCTGAATGGCCAGGATTGGGTCCAAAACAGCCAGGATAGGTGATGTCAGGGGGTGTGGCATACGCAAATCAGTTATGCCAATGACACACTTCTGGTGATGGCAAGGGGCATGGCATATGCTAATGAGTTACACTGATGAGTAATGCTAATGAGTTCCTCCAGCTCTTTTTCTACGAAATGACCTCTGGTGTAATTTAATACTCATATCTCAGGCAAGCACCCAATGGGACCCTTGTGCTGGATGGTCAGTAGCCAACTCCTTTCATTCCTATTTGCTATGTGCCACTGTTCTAAGATCCTGAGGAAGAAATCGAATACCTTTCGCATGGGCTCAACCCTTGAACCCCAAACATGAGATTGAATGTACAAAGCTGCTTTATGGCAAGTCAAACCATTATTGCACTTAGCTTTTGATCTAATAATCTGACTGGCTGGTGTTTGCCAGAGTTTCAGGCACAGAAAAGTTTTTCTCAATATTTATTACCTGAGATTTGGAGATTGAACCTGAGATCTTTTGTAGGCAAAACATGTGCTCTGACAGTCCATGCTGGGAGCAGCAAATTGTCTTGTCTTCACCATGTCAATGACATCCAATAGCAAAGGCAGAGAAACTCTCAAAATGATGGTGTTGTGTGGCATGGCAGTGTATGCACACGGTGCCATGGGCTGTTTGTGCAGAAAACCCTGCCATAAGGGAGTGTTGGACTGGGATCTGGGAGACCCGGGTTCCTGTTCTCAGTCTGCCACAAAAACCTGCTGAGTGGCCTTGGGCTAGTCACATACTCAGCTTAACCTACCACACAGGGTTGGTGTGAGGTTCAAATGGAGGAGGAAGAGAAGAAGAAGGAGAAGAAGAAGAAGAAGAAAAACACACACAACAGACACCCTGTGATGTTAGTGGGGCTGAGAGAGCTCTGAAAAAGCTGTGACTGACCCAAGGTCATCCAGCTGGCTTCAAGTGGAGGAGTGGGGAATCAAATCCAATTCTCCAGATTAGAGTCCTGCCACACCAAACTGGTGTAGTGAGAATGACATAAGCCACTCTGAGTCCCCATTGGAGAGAAAGTTGGGTATAAATGAAGTAAATAAATAAATAATGAATAAAAAACAATACTGCAAGAGTACTGGGCAGGCCAGCTCTGCAACGTGCCTTTATTCTGGGCAGATCTGGAAGGTGTAATAATTCAAATAAACAAATAAACAAATTGGGGTTTTTTTCTTTCAAAAATTAACCCCTTACTTTGATGCTGTACCTGAACAGGCATAGCCCATAGGTTGGGACAGAGGAACAGAAACCACATGAGCTGGTTGGTCTCGATGGCCACCAGGTTGTTGATCTGCCCCAGGGTCATCTCTCCCATAGACAAGTTGGATGTGGACAGCCTTAGGATCTTATTATAGATCATTGCCTAGGAAAAGAAGCAAAAGTGAGCAGCTGTTAAAGATGACAGTATCCAAGATGGCTGGTTTACCATCATTCCTATAACCGGTATGACCCAGAAGTGAAAACGGATAGTGACTTCTGGATACAACCTGGAAGTGCAAATGGGTAGCTCTAGGAATCACCGAAAACCCTAAAGCTACCCTTTTTCACTTCAGGGTTGTACCTAGAAGTGACGTAGTGACATCACTGATGTCACATACTCCATGCCCCTGCCCCCAGCCTTCCTGCTGATTGCTAGGCTCAGCCCGGCAACCCTAATTGGCTCTATGGCCTTGCTACAGCCATAATATCGGAATGGTACCTAATTGGCTGTATGGCCTTGCATACAGCCTTATGGCCTTGCTACAGCCATAATATCTGAATGGTACCAGAGCTATGACATAATGCTTCCCAATGTATTCATGGAACTTGTTCACTTCACTGTGTGGAATGAGGTTGCAAACCTCCGGGAGAGGTCTGGAGATCTCCAAGAATTACAACTGATCTCCAAACTACAGAGATCGATTTCACAGCTTTGGAGGGCGAACTCTATGGCACCTCATCTCTGCTGAGCTCCCTTCCATTCCCAAACTCCATCCTCTGTCCCCAAATCACAATGAATTTCCCAACCTGGAGTTGGCAATCCTAATATAAAAAGCTTTTTTAGATATTGGCCTGTCTTGTATCTTTGTCCTACTCTGCCTGTTACTGTTCTGGGGAAAAAAACTAAATTAAGAAAACTTATTTCAAGACCCTTATCCAGACATTTCACAGCATGCAAGCCAATGAAGTAATATCTTTATGCACCAATAAAGCTCCTCGTAGGTTAATGCCTGTTTCTATGGTAACATAGTAGGAGGCCTGGAGAAATGTCCTTTGCAGGATGAGGGCCAGGAAGAGAAGAATCGCCAAGACATAAGCAGTTTTAAGGAAATCGTGCGAGGTGAGGTATGGTTGCGTCAAATCCTACAGAGTAAAAAAAAAAGATGATCTCAGAGAGCTTTCAGAGCGCTCAACCAACCACAGGCAAAAATGATTATGGCCTATTAAAGACAGTTTTAGTTGACTTAATTTGCATATGGAGAAATGATAGGTATGAAGAAACAAACAAAGGCTTGGCTCAGACATCACACAAAACCATGCTTTATTTTCAAGTAACTATGGTCAGTGTGATCATCAAATTCCACAAACCATGGTTAGTGAGGGTACGTTAGACCAGGATCTGAAACCATGGTTTGAATCTGACTTCTTAAATGCAGTGGTTTCTTGTGATGAATGAATGCTTAATTCTGGCTTGTTCCATGATGCAATCCTGGCTGCACGATGGACTGGGATGACTGACGGGTCTCTACAGGGAACTCCTAGAAAAAGCAAAGGTAATAAACTAGCATTTTTTGAGGCAAACAAGAATTCCATGCAAACCAAATCCTAATTTCATAAACTAACCGTAGATAAAATAGACCATGGCTGCTTCCACACTGGGTGATTTTCCATAGTAGTTTGGTTGCTGATGCAATTCTGTGAGAAATTGCCTTGCAACAGAAATTCCAGACAGCCCAGGGTAATTTGTTTTATCTCAGTTTTTAGCGGCTTCCCGATGTGCACTGAAGCCTCCACGCTGCTGTATGCACTCTATTTTAATTTTCTTTATTGGTTTGAGAAGCATGGGTAATGTAGCACAGCAAAGACCTATTGCAGTACCTTTTTAAAAACCTTTTTAAAAACCTCTACATATTTGCAGATATCTCTGGTGATCTGCTCCCTGCATAAGTAATACTGGACAGGAACTGCGCAATACCTTTAACAATCTTTAAAAAAAAAACTCTCATATTCGCAGAGCTTCTGATGATACCCTCCCCTCTGTCTAAAAGGCAAGCGATTCTCTTTTGCTTGTTGCCGGGGTCTGGCTCCTAGAGATCATCGACAAATGAGAAGAGTAACTAAGCAGCTCTTCATGGAAGTCTTGCAATTACTCTGTTTCCTCTTCAGGCGTGAGAAACTGCTTGTGTGGACTGTGTCCTGCCCCAAAACTCTGATTTTTTAAAAAGGTTTAAAATAAAACAGATTTTGTGTGTGTGTCTATGGAAAGAATGGGCTGTAAACGGTCAATGTACAAATAGAGGATATTATGTGGAAACATGAAAAAAATCACCACTTGGGTGGCTGAAATGTGGGAAATCTTTGGTGTGGAAGCAGCTCGTGGTTTGATGTATGTCTGAACCAAGACAGTTCCATGTTTTGCAGGAAGGAAATGTTTTAGAAGAAGTATTGCCTCCTGCATAACTACAGGATAGAGAGAGACAATGACTCTGATAAGATAGCATCTGTGTCACTTGTGGTTTTGGTAAACACTTGGAGGTTAAATAATTTTTGCTTCCCAATTAATTTAAATAGCTTGAATAGCGTAAGAATTGTATGCCTGAACTGACCCACAAATGGGACTTGTCAGTCCTCAGTTAAAGGTGAACGAACAGTATGCTTCCTTGCTTTGTTTATTGTTTTGGTAATAAAAAAAGACTTTGTTTTGTGCACTGTTCATTTTGTACCAGAATACAGAGCAAGGGTTGAGGATGGAGTGGTGCCTTTGAGGCATTTCTAGGCCTGTTGGCAGTGACTACAATTAAGAAGATCAACTTTGATCATGAAATTTTCAACCTGGTGTTGGCCACATCAAAGAGAAGCTGAGGATCAACAACAACATCTTCTCAGATGTTATACAGATGAGATCCTTGCCGTGGTTTCTCTGGGTGCTTGACTACTCCACTGAATCTGTTTTTATGCTGTCTGCTTATCTCCCCAGTGGTAGAACCAGAGAACAAAAGGACATCTGGCATCCAGTCCAACTCCCTGTATCGCCTTGAGCAAATTATACACAGTTCCAGGGTCATCAGCACATGGCAGTGTGAGGCAGCTCCCAGAGAGCATGGCTTCTGGCGGGGTCCACTGTTGCTGACTTCCTTCTAATGCATCTCCCCTGATGTCTGCACTCATACCCTTTGAGTTCTTGCACAAGAGGAAATGGAAGGAAAAGACCACAGTAGCTGCTAGTGCCAAGTCAAACTTATTGCGATCCCACTTGGATTTCTTTTTGTGGAGGATATCGCACAAACGATGCCTTGGCACTATAATACAAACAGAGGAAAGTGCTAGGAGTGGCGCAAGATGGTGCGTCATTGGAACTGCACTTCGGTTGAGGTTTCCACTTGCATATTGTTGGAATCAAGCTATATTGCAGTAAACCCAATGCTGGACTTTGCAAGAAAGTGCTGCATTCCTGGCACATGTAGTTGAAAACGACATTGGAACACATGTAAGTGCATTTTCATGTCATTCACGTGTAATTCGTATCGCGTGGTTTGGCTCTCGCTCAGTATTAGGCAGCTTCATGAGTTCTCTTTTAGAGATGTGACATTTTCTAACACTTGTGTTACAATAGGGCAGATTGGATCCAACAATTCCTTCCAACTTAGTTGTGCCCAATAATTCCTTTCTGTTAGGCCTCCAGTGCAGGACGTCTTTCTCCACTGTGGGAAGTGTTTCCTCACTGGAGAAAGACATAACAGAAAGGAGTCATAGGACTGTATCCTTCCAGATAATGATGACAGATAACGATAAGTGATACTATTCTGCTCCCTCCATACTTGGGTTATGGAATGACCCAGATATCAACATAGACAAATGCATCATTCACTGACTCCAAGCGAGTCATCGTTGCTCACTTACTGTCAATCCTTGGCATAGGTCCCCAAGTTCTCCACAACACACAGGTGTTCCAGTTGAAGTAACTTTATTAGAGATCCATTCAGTACAAGGTGCTCAGACAGTGGAATTGGCAGAAGTGACATATGTGGGGCTAGGTTTGCTAGTTATAGGGAATATTCCCGCCTTTCAGAAAGAAGACCATTAACGGGGTTGGGTGGTTGGGTGAGACATTGTTTTAGAGTAGACAGTGAGAAAAATGAACTTATCCTTGGTTCTCAAGATGGATACATTTTAAGCCAGTTTCAGCTGGCAGTCAAGGACACTGGCTCAGCGGAGCAAGAAAGAGAATGTAAACACTTGCGAGATAACCTGCTGGCATTACAGCAATAAAGAACTTCCCATACTCTCAAGAGACCAGAGGCAAAACCAATACACATTCATGACAGATAAGCAAGATGCATATATGACCAGGGCTCATTTTGAGGGGGGAATGCACAGGAACGCAGTTCTGGCAGTTCCCCAAAGAGGTCATGTCAGGTGGCTCTACTCACCTGACTCTCGGCCATTTTGGGCCCATTTTGGCCTGGATTGGAGCCAAAACGGCCTGTATCGGGCCTCTGACGGGTGGTGGATCACTCTCCCGCTCAGCAGCAGCCTGATCCTGACCATTTTGGGCCCCTTTTGGCCATTTTCAGCCCCTTTTTGCCATTTTGGGCCCAATTTCGGCCCTGAATGGCCAGGATTGGGTCCAAAAAAGCCAGGATAGGTGATGTCAGGGGATGTTGCATATGCAAATCAGTTATGCTAATGACACACTTCCAGTGATGGCAAAGGGTGTGGTATATGCTAATGGATTATGCTAATGAGTTCCTCCAGCTCTTTTTCTACTAAATGACCCCTGTATATGACACTTACGTCTAGGGTTTTGGTAGCGTTGATTTCACTATTATTGAAACTATCGACGATACCGGAAATGCAGAGTGGTCCAGCGAACCCCAAAAGGTCAGCCAAGTAACGAAACATGCTGCTAAGGAGGATTGGCCGGCCGAAAGCCCTATACATGGCGAGCCAAATGGACGGGATCCGATTCGGTTGGTCAGCCACTTTTTTCTGGAAAAGAAAGTCAAAAGGACATTCACCAAAAGCACGAGGATGCTTCCTCAAGAATATTTATATGAGCGGTTCGTGTTTGACTCCTGACTTCTCCCCAGAAGTTCAGGGTTATACATACAGTGTTCCCATTTTACTTTGGCAAATATGGAACCTGGCACGCCTCACTGTGCTTTGCGGGCTTTTGGGTCAGTTGACGGATATGGATTCTGCCAGCACTGATAAACCAGGGCTGGACCCAACCAGTTTTCCCACTAGCGAAAGATGGAGGAGGATTTTCCTTTCAACTATTAAAAAGGCCATGGACAGCCCAGCAAAGTGGGCATAGAGGTCGAGGCCTTTCCCTGATGCTGCCTCTTAGCATCGGTATTCGGACGTTTGCTTCCTTTATACGTGGAGGTACTCTTTAGCCACCGTGGCTCCACTGATGGAGCTCTCCTCCAAGAATCTGAGTAATCACCTATAAAAGCCATCTGTACATCTATTGGCATTGAAATCCACAACGGCATGGTCAAAAGCCATGTGGGATGAGGGCTGTTGAACGGAAGGCAAATGGGTGAGATGGAGTGATAAAACCGGCTGTGTTGCAAATATGCAGGTCGTTATGACCTGGTGCTTTTGCCCAATAATTACACTAAAACTGGGGAACTTTGAAGAGGAAAAGCTTTTATTTCATGAAAATAAGGGGATAGAGTTTCAAGCAAGTAAAAACTCTCTGAGCCCACCCGAGAAAGGTGGCAGCAGGGGTGTGTGTGTGTGTGATACCTTGTTCTTTCCAAGAAGACCTGCTTCGAATTGCTCCCTTAAACGCAATAGATTACAATACACATCAGGATTATACATGGTAATGAAACAGCACAATGATAGAGAACAGAGGTTTAAGACTCCATTACATGCCATTCTTTCTGATTTAAAATAGCCCAGGGAGGTCATCTTAGCCCCACTGGTGTAAACATACAAGCAGGGCTTTTTTTCAGCCGGAACGCGGTGGAACAGAGTTCCGGCACCTCTTGCCCCAGGTGCAAAATTCTGTTTGGCACAGCATGTAGATCCGGCATGAGAGGCTGCTCAGGGAGGGGAGGCTGGATTTTTGTGAGGAACGGGTGTCCCCAACAGATATGAGGGACTCGCCTTGGCTGCCCTGGGGAGGGTATAGAGGTGGGGATGGAGAAATTTTGTGCCCCTCAGAATTTTGTGCCTGGGGGAGGAGTTCATGGCTATTGTGATAAGTATGTTCCTACTGGGCAGTTCCTATGTCGTTTAATACCACCACTCCCCACAAGATAGGGGGTTCTGTCTCACAGTTGATGTAAGTCCATAGTGCATGAAAATAATATTCTTGAAGGCCAATTTCAGCTCCCAGGCAGAAAGTCTGAAAACCATCCAGAGGCTCAGAAATGGGCGAGGAACATTGTGCCCTTTCGATATGAAACGACATCCCTGCAATGGGCTACCTTTTGTTCCTCATATGCGTCTTTCAAGGAGACGTAGTTTGTAAGTGCCCGCATTGCTATGGGCAGCTTCCCGATGGCCTTCAGGTCGATGGGCTTCTTGTGAGCCGATATGATCAGCGTGTTCATCCACCAATACGTTGCCTTGGAGACCAGGTTGACAAAGGGTTGAAGAAATCTCACTCCCAGATCTTGGAGATCTTCCGGTGGCTTTACTTTCTGGGGGTTTGTAAAAAACACATATCTCTGGGAACAAACAGCAGAGAGAAACAGTATGTGATGAAGTCTCTCTCCTGAGGCTCATACAAACAGACGGTTTTCTCTAAAATTACGTTTTCCACATTAATTGCTCCCCAAATGGCTCTTAATTGTGGAGGGACTATGAGCAAAGCTACAAGTGACTTTATTCACGTGGGGAACACTTGATTTTTTTTGCAAGTTTACCTGGGAAGTGAAGTCTGAGTGGTCCTTCCCCTCTCTGTTAGAATCGCTGCCTGAAGAGCCACAAGAGGGCTTCATTTGGGGGCGGGCAGCTGCTACTTTCTCCCAGGGCATCCTGCGGGCTGCCTGCTCCTGGGGAGCTGCTCTGGAAGTGGAAGCATCGGTGAAGCTTCAGCCGCAGCGACAGTGGAAGAATCGGCAGCAGTTCCTTCCACTGTCGCTGCGGCTGAAGCTTCACCGATGCAGCCGCTTTCTCCAGAGCAGCTCCCCGGGAGCAGGCAGCCCACAGGACACCCTGGGAGAAAGTAGCAGCTGCCCATCCCCAAACGAAGCCCTCTTGTGGCTCTTCAGGCAGCAATTCTAACAGAGAGGGGAAGGACCACTCGGATTTCACTTCCCAGGTAAACTTGCGAGAAAAATCAAGTGTTCTCTACATGAAGAAAGTCACTTGTAGCTTTGCTCTATGTAAGAATTGCCTTATTGGGTCAGACCAAAGGTCCATCTGTCATAGTATTCTGTGACCAAACAGATACCCCAAGGATATAACATTATACTTGGTGCAGAGAAAACAGTTAAAAAGCCTTTTCTCCCTCTCCCAGAGAACTAAAACTCCCACCCACCCAATGAAGTCGATGAGCAATAGATTCAGGGATGCTCAAGTGAACCTCATTTCATGTGTCTCCTCTCCAGCTTCCCATGCACTCGCTCACACAGTGTCATAGTACAGCCTGAGCTTGACGAGTCCTCTGAGGAGGAGGAACTGGAACAGCTGACGCTTGCTGACAGCCTTGCTCCTCCTGGGGGGGAGCAGCCTGTCTCCCAGCAGCCGACCACAGCTGAACAGTCAGAGGCTGAATCCCAGCCAGAAGTTCCCCTTCCCCACCCAGAGCCACCGGCCCAGATGCAGCCAGCTTCCTTATCCCCTCCAACATCTCCAGACTACCGAGAGCAACGTCGGCGTAGCAGGGACAGAAGAGACTTACAGACCCGACGTCAATCTGCACGCCTCCGGGCTCTGAACAGGCCAGCCTTCTCAGAGGAAGGAGGGGCTTCAGAGGAGGAGACTTGACGCAGCTGTGCGAGCTGACCGAATGCCCTTAGATTATAAAAGCCAGAGGGAGGGCTCCCTTCAGCGTGGCTTCAACGAGTTCTCTAAGCTGCTCCTGTACTGCCTGTGTTTGCTCCTTGGAACTGTCTCTCTGACCTCCGACCCGGCCTGTCCTCGACTACTCCCTTGATTTACGGACTTTGCACATTCCTCGCCTTGCCAGCTGGACCTCGTTACCTGTCAGCAGCACTCTTAAGACTCGGCAACCTCTGGAAGCAGGACAGTTTGAAGCCACCCTCAAAATTCTCCAGCACAATGGAGGAAGGCACTGCTGTTGCTACTGACCTTGCTGCCCAGACCCAGTGGCTGCAGACACAGGTGCAGCAATTAACCCAGACCATAGCCTTGTTGCAGCAGCAGGTAACCCTGAGGCCAGGTCCTGCACCTCCCCGGAAATGCCCAGTGCAGCCTCCAGAGAAGTTTGCAGGGAATGTTGAAGAGTTCCCTGTATTCCTGGCACAGTGTCAGCTCTACATGGAGCTGCGGGCTCAAGATTTTCCTGATGACAAGACCAAGGTCGGTTTTGTATTAAGCCTCTTAAAGGGGAACGCTGCCAAATGGGTGACACCTTTACTGCTCATGAATTCACCACTGCTGAGTAGTTTTGCTGATTTTGTGGCACACTTGAAGGCTATCTTTGCAGACCCTCTGAAGGCAGAGCGGGCCAACCGCCGCATTCGGCGGCTGCGGCAGGGGCCAGGTACTCTGAGGGACTATACCACTGACTTCCAGCTATTGGCACAGGACCTGGGCTGGAATGAGGCCGCACTCATGGACCAGTACCTGGAGGGCTTGTCTGAGGAGGTGCTAGATGAAGTGGCCCGAGTTGAGCGCCCTCCAAATCTCCCAGCCCTGATCTTACTCTGCCTGCGTATCGACGGTCGCCTGGAGAGTCGACGGCAGGGCCGCAAGGAAGTACGTTGCCACTCCGAAAGCCAACCACCTGCTGTGGGATCCAACCCCTGCTCCTACTTGTCCCGAAGCCTGACCCCAGAGCCCAGGGAAGTGGAAGCCTCGGCTGTCAGCATTACACCCCAGGGTTTAAGGGGAGGCCACCCCTATCATTCTGGACCCCCCATAGAACACCAAAAGCCTCCTGACATTGGGCCCCAGCATCTTCTGATCCCCGTGAAGCTGCAGCTACCAGAGGGGCGCTGGTTGTTGGTGTACGCCATGGTGGATTCTGGAGCTGCCCAGTCCTATATGGATGCCCAATTTGTCAGGCAACACCAAGTGCCGACACGCACCAAAAAGACGCCAGTTTTGGTGGAAGCCATCGATGGTCGGCCTCTACGCTCGGGTCCAGTTACTCAGGAAACCCACCTTCTAGGTCTGCACATAGGGAACCATCAGGAGCAGCTCAGCTTTGACATCGCTGCCATGCCTCGCTTCCCGGTAGTGCTGGGGATGTCCTGGTTGAAGAAGCATGACCCCTTGATTGAGTGGAGCAAGCAGAACCTGCGCTTCCAGACCCCATGTCCCCATGAGGCGCCCTCTGTGCTCCTGGGAGGGAGCACCAGTTCAGATCTGTCTGCACTCCCAGCCAAATATGCAGAGTTCCAGGATGTCTTCCAAGAGAAAGGCGCCGACCGGTTGCCCCCACACCGGCCATATGATTGCGCCATCCACCTTATTCCTGATGCCCCCTTGCCCACTGGGCGGTTGTATTCCCTATCAGAACCTGAGCGAGGAGCCCTACAAGAGTTTTTGGCCAAGAATTTGCAAAGAGGATTCATCCGTCCATCCACTTCCCCTACCTCAGCCCCTGTCTTGTTTGTAAAAAAGAAATCCGGGGAGTTGCGCCTATGTAATGATTACCGGGCCCTCAATCGCATCACCATAAGGGACCGCTACCCACTGCCACTGATCCCAGAACTACTGGACCGATTACGGGGGGCCCAAAGGTACACCAAGCTCGATCTGCGAGGCGCCTACAATTTGGTGCGTATACGCCCTGGAGATGAGTGGAAGACTGCGTTTGGTACCCGGTATGGCCAGTATGAGTACTTAGTCATGCCCTTTGGCCTCTGTAATGCCCCAGCTGTGTTCCAGCGCTTCATGAATGATGTCTTCCGGGACTTGCTGGATCACTTTGTGATAATTTACCTTGATGATATCCTGATCTTCTCCCAGGACCCCGCTGAACACACCAAACATGTTCGGGCTGTCCTCCAACGCCTGAGGCAACATGGCCTGTATGCTAAGTTGGAGAAGTGTGCATTTGACTTAGACACTGTAGAATTTCTAGGGCATCTCATCACCCCACAGGGCATAAGGATGGACCCCCAAAAGGTGGAGGCAGTGCTGTCTTGGCAGGCACCTCGAAATCGGAAAGACATTCAGAGGTTCCTTGGCTTCGCCAACTACTATCGGCAATTCATCCCAAACTTTGCCCTCCTAACAGTGCCCCTCACCAAGTTGCTACGGCCCCGAGAACCCTTCCGCTGGACAGTAGAAGCGCAACAGGCCTTCCAGCAGCTAAAAACCCGGTTTGCAACGGAACCGCTCCTACGTTACCCAGACCCAAGCATACCCTTTGTGGTCGAGACTGATGCCTCCAGTGTCGCACTTGGCGCTGTGTTATCCCAGCAAGACACTGCCGCGGGCCCTCTACGACCCTGCGCCTACTACTCCCGGCAACTCAATGCAGCCGAGAAAAACTACACCATCTGGGAGAGGGAGCTCCTGGCGATTAAATCAGCGTTTGAGGTCTGGCGGCACCACCTAGAGGGTGCCCGGCACCCCGTGCAAGTTCGCACAGACCACCGGAATCTTGAGTATCTACAGACTGCTCGTAGATTGAACCAGAGGCAGATTCGATGGTCCCTGTTTTTCTCCCGTTTTAACTTTACCATTACCTACATTCCCAGCTCCCAGAACAAGCGGGCAGATGCCCTCTCTCGAAAACCTGAGTTCGCTTCCCCGTCCCTTAAGGAGCCGCTTCTATCCACAGTTCTACCGCCGGAAGTGTTTGCTGCCGTGCCCCCTACTGCCTCGCTCCAGGAACGGATCCAGGAACAACAGCTACGTGACCCCTTCGCCATGAAGATGCTCCAGTGTCTTCGTGATCCTACGCAGAATCCCCCCAGGGGTTACCGAGAGCAGGCGGGGATGCTCACCCACCAAGACCGGGTCTATGTGCCACCGGGGCCACTACGGACCGAAGTCCTGCAACTAGCGCATGACACCAAACCCGCTGGACACTTTGGTCGGTATAAGACAGCACATCTGCTGACCCGGGAGTTTTGGTGGCCCCATGTACAGACCGATGTAGCCCAGTACGTAGCCTCCTGCAGCACCTGCAGGCGAGCCAAAGATCCCCCTGGCAGGCCTACAGGACTATTGCTCCCCCTGCCCACTCCTAATGGCCCCTGGAAAGCTGTGTCCATGGACTTCGTCACGGACCTCCCTACTTCTGCAGGGAACACAAGCATCCTAGTGGTGGTGGACCTCCTGACTAAGATGGCTCACTTTGTTCCTTGTTCCGGACTCCCAACTGCCCGCGAAACTGCCCGGCTGTACTTACACCATGTTTTCCGCCTCCACGGATTGCCAGAACACCTGATCTCTGATCGGGGGACCCAGTTCACCTCCCGCTTCTGGCGCACCCTACACACCCTACTGGGCACCCAAGTACACTTATCTTCCGCTTATCACCCCCAGTCTGATGGCCAGACGGAACGCACCAATGCCACACTGGAACAGTATCTCAGGTGCTATGTAAACCACCAGCAGGATGACTGGGCCCCACTGCTCCCCCTGGCGGAGTTTGCATACAACAACTCAGTGCATACCTCAATCCGTCAGACCCCGTTCATGGCCAATTATGGGTTCCATCCCCGGTTTTTCCCGCCGGTCATGCCCACTGCACCAGTACCAGCTGTCAATGACTTTGTGGAGGAATTGCAGGCACTGCATAAGGTCCTGCAGGACCAACTACACCAGGCCAAAGAGGCATACAAAGAGGCTGCTGATCGTAGGCGTCAGCCAGGAGAGACTCTCAAGGTTGGGGACAAGGTGTGGCTCTCAACTCGACACCTCCGCAGTCAGAGGCCCTCCCGAAAGTTGGATGCCCGCTTTATTGGCCCATTCCTAGTTACTGCCCAAATCAACCCCGTGGCCTACCGGTTACAGCTACCCTCTACGCTCCGTATTCATCCTGTGTTTCATCGGTCCCTCCTTGTTCCCGTTGCCCCCCCACATCCTCTCCGAGATCCAGAGGCGCCACCACTACCTGTCATGATAGAGGGCCAGGAGGAATATGAAGTAGCGCAAATATTGGACTCCAGACGACGACGTGGCCAACTCCAGTATCTGGTGGACTGGAAGGGGTACGGACCCGAGGACCGCTCTTGGGAACCTGCGGAGAATCTTCATGCCCCCGACTTGGTGCGCCGCTTCCACCGGGCCTATCCACGGAAACCGGCCCCATCCAGTGTGGGGGGCCCTGGGGGAGGGGATGGTGTCATAGTACAGCCTGAGCTTGACGAGTCCTCTGAGGAGGAGGAACTGGAACAGCTGACGCTTGCTGACAGCCTTGCTCCTCCTGGGGGGGAGCAGCCTGTCTCCCAGCAGCCGACCACAGCTGAACAGTCAGAGGCTGAATCCCAGCCAGAAGTTCCCCTTCCCCACCCAGAGCCACCGGCCCAGATGCAGCCAGCTTCCTTATCCCCTCCAACATCTCCAGACTACCGAGAGCAACGTCGGCGTAGCAGGGACAGAAGAGACTTACAGACCCGACGTCAATCTGCACGCCTCCGGGCTCTGAACAGGCCAGCCTTCTCAGAGGAAGGAGGGGCTTCAGAGGAGGAGACTTGACGCAGCTGTGCGAGCTGACCGAATGCCCTTAGATTATAAAAGCCAGAGGGAGGGCTCCCTTCAGCGTGGCTTCAACGAGTTCTCTAAGCTGCTCCTGTACTGCCTGTGTTTGCTCCTTGGAACTGTCTCTCTGACCTCCGACCCGGCCTGTCCTCGACTACTCCCTTGATTTACGGACTTTGCACATTCCTCGCCTTGCCAGCTGGACCTCGTTACCTGTCAGCAGCACTCTTAAGACTCGGCAACCTCTGGAAGCAGGACACACAGTCACACCTCAATTTGCTCCAGGTGAATACATTCACACATTCTATATCAGTTCCTCTTCAACTGCTAAAAGTATCCCAGTTCCCCCCACATCCATTCATTGAAATGCAGATCTTGACACTTTCTCACACCTCAAAGAAATGCAAATTGGCAAGTCAAAGGAGCCTACAGTTCTTGTTCTCGCAGCAAAAACAGTGCTAAATTAGCGTTTTGCCCTCTGGAATCACTTGCGGATGCAATCACACAAAGGGAGCTCCCGTGAAAGCGGCATGCACAGGTGCTGAGCAAGAACAGCTTACACGTGAATTGAGGATCACACATAAAATCCTGGTCTTGAATGTTCATAGGTACTTAGTCATGTGTAGAGAGACTCAAAGTAATGTACTTCTTCGTACAATGTAAAATTTACTTCTGAACTCAGTGACACAAGATAAAGTAATGGCCATAGTCTTAGGTAGCGGTAAAATGGGATTAGACCAGTTAGTGAAGATCCATCAACAGTTATTAATGGAACCTTCAGGTTCCAAAGGGGTCTATATCTGAATATTAGGTGCTCGGAAAAACAGGAGAAAATCACTGTGGAAGAAGGATGCTAGACTAAGGGGATTTTTAGTCTGATGAAGCAGAGTTCTCAGCTCGGATGTATGAATGATGCTCACAATCAGGTCATGATGGAGACAGCCACACCTCATTCCCCATCTCTGGTAATGGGCTAATACCATTTTATTAGGAACCAACCGAACTATCACAAAACAGCATGCTGTAAATCAATTATTTTTTTAAAAAAAAAATCCTAGAAATTGAGGGCGGGGGAACAAAACCCTTGACTTCATCAAGGACTCAAAGCCTCACATTCAGGCAACCCAACTCAAGGAGATTGAGGTCTACACCGCAAAGGATCAGAGAGAGAAACACATACCCGAACACGGATGACGTTGATCTCTACCGCCATCAGCAACCCGTAGAGCACAACCATGATGACGGTGATGCAGAAACGCAGCTGAACCAACGGCACCGCGTCTTGGCAATACCTGACCAGCTTGATGGTTTTGGTGACAAAAGCCATGACCCAGTACAGGAAGAGAGCTGCGGGGTGGATATGAATGAATGAATGAAGTACACCTCTTTTTTTTTGATGGTTTAGTTGCAAATTTTGCTTTATTTATGGGCCTGCCAATTGCCAGCTCAGTAAACGTAAAGCAGATTCATTCAATGAAGCCTTGAACAATGACAAAAAAAGGAGGCAAATCAATTTGACTACTATCTTGTGATAAGTTTATCTGGTAGATCTCAAACAACCATGAAGGGGTCAGGAAAAAGTAACAGAACACAGACTACAGAGGGAACTTTTACAACTGCATCTTTTAATCAAATACTTCATTGCTTTGCCTTCTGTTAGTCTTGCCCCCAGATCTGAAGATCATCTGTCTTTTAACCAGTTAACTGATTAAGCATTCTGCACATTTCTATTTGCATATTTACCAAAACCATCGTAGCTTTTTACATACTGGAAGAATATTTGATTTGCAATTTTGGCTGTCAAATTTACCGCATGGCTGAAGTACAGGGGCAATTTACACATTATGTTTTCCCTGGAGACATCGCTAGGCCAGGCTGAGATAAGCACACCTTCACATGCATGCATCATTAAACAACTTTTCAGTCTACTGAGCATTTGAAGGCAACTCAACATACAGTATAGAAGCAATAGGGTCAGTTTAATCATAGTAACGGCATTTACTTGATTAGGGTCTTACTCTTGAACTGCAAGCTTTATATATCAGCTCTGAAGTGCATCAGGCAAGAAGGGAGCCGTGTTAGTCTGTCTATAGCAGTAGGAAAGAGCAAGAGTCCAGTAGTACCTATAAGACTAACAAAATTTGTGGTAGGGTATGAGGTTTCGTGAGTCACAGCTCGCTTCTTCAGATACAGCTGTACAGCTTCTTCAGATACAGCTAGCTGTATCTGAAGAAGTGAGCTGTGACTCATGGAAGCTCACACACCCTACCACAAATTTTGTTTGTCTCATAGCTGCTACCGGACTCTTGCTCTTTTTTACTGCACAGTAGGGGTGTGCAAGGAAAAAACTTTCGGCTTTCTTGTTTCGGGATTACCCGAAACAAGATTCTCTACCGTTAAAGCCGAAAGCCGAAACAAGAATCTCTTTCGGGATTCGGGATTCGGGATTCGGGATTCTTTCGGCATTCTTTCGGCATTCTTTCGGGGTTTTTTTTGGGGAAAATGCCTCCGTCTTTCAGGACGCCTGGAGGAGGCATTTTCCCACCTAATAAGCCCAAAATTGGTGGGGACCTTCCTCTAACCCTTCTCTAACAACCACCCAAGTTTCAGACAGATTGGACTTTGGGGGGCCATGTTATGGCCCCCCAAAGCAGGTCCCCCCATCCTCCCATAAGAAAGCGAAGGAGCAGCATATTGTTAGCATGCTGCTGCTGATCTTTCTTCATTATTTCCTATGGGGAAAAATGAAGAGGCAGGCTTCCTTTGCCAGGGGTGGCATTTTGCATGCAAAATGCCCCCCTACCCTCAGGGGCCCTTCTCCCACCCCTCCTCCCACCCCCCACCAAGGCTCAGCCTGCTCCCACTTGGGGGGGCCATTTCATGGCCTCCCCAAGTAGGTGCTCTAATCTCTACCACTGACAGCTGGGGGAGGCTTGTGTTGCCAGGGGTGGCATTTTGCATGCAAAATGCCCCCCAACCCTCTGGGGCCCTTCTCCCACCCCTCCTCCCACCCCCCACCAAGGCTCAGCCTGCTCCCACTTGGGGGGGCATTTCATGGCCTCCCCAAGTAGATGCTCTGCTCTCATCTCTACCACTGACAGCTGGGGGAGGCTTGTGTTGCCAGGGGTGGCATTTTGCATGCAAAATGCCCCCCAGCCCTCTGGGGCCCTTCTCCCACCCTTCCTCCCACCCCCCACCAAGGCTCAGACTGCTCCCACTTGGGGGGGCCATTTCATGGCCTCCCCAAGTAGGTCCTCTCAGCCCCTAAAGTCCACCCCTTACAGCCCCACACAAACCCAATTCCCCCCCAGCTGCCACACACAGACCCAAATCCCCACATTAGCCCCTCACAGACCCAAATCCACCCCCACCTGCCCTACACCCATAACCCCAGGAACAGGCTGGCAAAGGCCAGCCCTCTCCCTTTGTTCCCTATGCTGGGAACTTCTAAACTCTCTTTCCCTGGGCAATTCTGCACAGCCCAGGGGTGCCACAATGGTGGGCACACTTCTGAGTGCCAGCTGGTCCCTGTGAAAGAGCACCTGAACCACAGACACCCTCCCTCAAATTCCCCCACCACCTACAGAGATGGCTGGCCAGCCAGCCCCATTGTTCCCTATGATGGGAACCAACTGCACAACAAAGAATAAAACAAGAACAACACAAAATAAAGTTTTAAAAAAATTATATTCTCCCTTCCAAAGTACAAGTAGGCAAAGCATTATGACACATTACACCAGCAGTCCCCCACACAGAAAAATTAAAACAAAACTCACTTAACATCAGAGAATCACAAAGCATGATTCCTGTCAAAAACACTTTATTTCTTGAACAGCTTTAGGTTACACAGCAGGGGGGAACACCAAAGGGCATGGCAGCACTATCTTACACAAAAATAACACAACTCACTTCACATCAGAGAATCACAAAGCACAATTCCTGTTAAAAACACTTTATTTCTTGAACAGCTTTAGGTTACACAGCAGGGGGGAACACCAAAGGGCATGGCAGCACTATCTTACACAAAAATAACACAACTCGCTTCACATTAAAGAATCACCCCAAAAAATTGCTGTCAAAAGCACTTTATTTCTGTAACTGCTTTAGGAAGGCACCACAGAGCAGGAAAGCAGTGTACTACACAAAAATAACACAACTCACTTCACATCAGAGAATCACACAAACACAATTGCTGTCAAAAACGGTGAAGTGGGTTGTATTATTTTTTGCAGTACATTGCTATCATGCCCTGTTGTGCCCTCCTACTGTGTAACCTAAAGCTGTTCAAGAAATAAAGTGTTTTTGCCAGGAATTGTGTTTTTGTGATTCTCTGATGTTAAGTGAGTTGTGTTATTTTTGTGTAAGATAGTGCTGCCATGCCCTTTGGTGTTCCCCCCTGCTGTGTAACCTAAAGCTGTTCAAGAAATAAAGTGTTTTTAACAGGAATTGTGCTTTGTGATTCTCTGATGTGAAGTGAGTTGTGTTATTTTTGTGTAAGATAGTGCTGCCATGCCCTTTGGTGTTCCCCCCTGCTGTGTAACCTAAAGCTGTTCAAGAAATAAAGTGTTTTTGACAGGAATCATGCTTTGTGATTCTCTGATGTTAAGTGAGTTTTGTTTTAATTTTTCTGTGTGGGGGACTGCTGGTGTAATGTGTCATAATGCTTTGCCTACTTGTACTTTGGAAGGGAGAATATAATTTTTTTAAAACTTTATTTTGTGTTGTTCTTGTTTTATTCTTTGTTGTGCAGTTGGTTCCCATCATAGGGAACAATGGGGCTGGCTGGCCAGCCATCTCTGTAGGTGGTGGGGGAATTTGAGGGAGGGTGTCTGTGGTTCAGGTGCTCTTTCACAGGGACCAGCTGGCACTCAGAAGTGTGCCCACCATTGTGGCACCCCTGGGCTGTGCAGAATTGCCCAGGGAAAGAGAGTTTAGAAGTTCCCAGCATAGGGAACAAAGGGAGAGGGCTGGCCTTTGCCAGCCTGTTCCTGGGGTTATGGGTGTGGGGCAGGTGGGGGTGGATTTGGGTCTGTGAGGGGCTAATGTGGGGATTTGGGTCTGTGTGTGGCAGCTGGGGGGGAATTGGGTTTGTGTGGGGCTGTAAGGGGTGGACTTTAGGGGCTGAGAGGACCTACTTGGGGAGGCCATGAAATGGCCCCCCCAAGTGGGAGCAGTCTGAGCCTTGGTGGGGGGTGGGAGGAAGGGTGGGAGAAGGGCCCCAGAGGGCTGGGGGGCATTTTGCATGCAAAATGCCACCCCTGGCAACACAAGCCTCCCCCAGCTGTCAGTGGTAGAGATGAGAGCAGAGCACCTACTTGGGGAGGCCATGAAATGCCCCCCCAAGTGGGAGCAGGCTGAGCCTTGGTGGGGGGTGGGAGGAGGGGTGGGAGAAGGGCCCCAGAGGGTTGGGGGGCATTTTGCATGCAAAATGCCACCCCTGGCAACACAAGCCTCCCCCAGCTGTCAGTGGTAGAGATTAGAGCACCTACTTGGGGAGGCCATGAAATGGCCCCCCCAAGTGGGAGCAGGCTGAGCCTTGGTGGGGGGTGGGAGGAGGGGTGGGAGAAGGGCCCCTGAGGGCTGGGGGGCATTTTGCATGCAAAATGCCACCCCTGGCAAAGGAAGCCTGCCTCTTCATTTTTTCCCCATAGGAAATAATGAAGAAAGATCAGCAGCAGCATGCTAACAATATGCTGCTCCTTCGCTTTCTTATGGGAGGATGGGGGGACCTGCTTTGGGGGGCCATAACATGGCCCCCCAAAGTCCAATCTGTCTGAAACTTGGGTGGTTGTTAGAGAAGGGTTAGAGGAAGGTCCCCACCAATTTTGGGCTTATTCGGTGGGAAAATGTGTCCTCCAGACGTCCTGGAAGACGGAGGCATTTTCCCATAGAAAAGCCGAAAGAAAGCCGAAAGAATCCCGAAACGTTTCGGCTTTTTTCTTTCGGCTACCCGAAACGTTTCGGCATTCCCCGAAACGTTTCGGCATTCCCCGAAAGAAGCCGAAACACTTTTGTTTCGGCATTCTTTCGGCATTCTGAATGCCGAAACGCACATCCCTACTGCACAGGGCAGATCCAGTCATTAAAATGAAGCGGGGGTAGGGGGTAGATGGATGCTCAAGTGACTTGGGGTTTTGCTTTTCTTGCAAAGGCAAGCAAAAGGAAAATTTCCACATCGTCCTTTATCGAGCCAGAAGCAAACAGAAGGAATTTGACTGTCACAATTAATTACTAGAAGGCTGGTGAAAGAAACTGCAGTAACCAACTGGATTACAAAAGGCTAAAATAAAGTCAGTTGTTCCAGTCTCAAGGCAGACTAGAGTTGGGAAATTTGGGGATGGTGGGATTTGGGAAGGGGAGGGGCCTCGGTAGGGTATCTTGCTAGGTCGGTCTGCTGTTTTATTTGTAGATAATTGCCCTTGAAGAAGCTCAATGGGCAAAACAAATGTGGCTAGCAGTTTGTTGGGCAGAGTCTTCCCGGGGGGCGTCCCACAGCTTGATTTCCATCTGGAAGGCCAGGATATAAGAATTTGCTACTACAGACAGTGTTCGGTGGAATACCATTTACCAAGGATAGTGGGAACCACGGGAAGAACCAGTCAGAGACGACCTTTGAAACTGACATGGATTGTACTGATGATTTACCCTATGCTGTTATGCAATTAATGAACTTTTGTAATTGGATTGTTACTCATGTTATTGTATTTATTATTGACTGTATGTATTTTGTACTATTTATTAGATGCACTTTGCACACTGTTAAAAATACTTAATAAACTGAGATAGTGGGAGATTTTCTTGAGTAGCATAGCAGCCTATCTCCTCTAGGGGAGACTCTTTTTCTAGTACACCTACCTGAAGGCTGGCAACCCTAGCAGACGCCTACCTTGGCAAAAGGCCAAAGGCAAGCTGCAGATAGCTAGGCCAGAGACAACCTGGAGATGGACTACAGACAAAGAGGGTGGTGACTGGGGTGGCTGAATACCAGTAGTCCAGTGTTCAGAGAGAGAGAGAGCTGGATGGGTTTTTCCAAGATTGCTTTTTCAGACTGAGGGAGCAAGCTTGTATACTTTCAGCAGCACTGGATTCCTCCTTGTCTGATATCACCCAGTTTCCCAGGGCAGGATTACGGGCTGTTATGCAGGTCATCTAACTGGTACTGCCTGCAGTTCCTCCCTCTGGCCAGCAAAAGCATCTCGAAAACTGGAGGGAGGAGGCAGCCAGTACAAAATCGACTACTAGGGTTGCAAATTGGGAAATTCCTGGAGATTTGGGTTGAAGCCTTGGTAGGGTGGGGATAGAATTTGCCACAGAGTCCACCCTCCAAAGCTGCCATTTTCTCCAGGAGAACTGATTTCTGTAGTCTGGAGATCAGTTGTAATTCTGGGAGATGTCTGGGCTCCTCCTAGAGGTTGGCAACACTATCTACCAGGGGGTACCTGCTCAAGAAGTAAAGTAGCAAAACATATGCAGAATTTCTCAGATCATACCGAGTGACTCCCCAAAGACTCCCCGGTTTGTGAAACCAGCTTTTTGAACACAGAACAGGAAATGGTAGCTCCTTACCCAGAAGTAATTTTGGAAAATTTGATGTCTCGATATTGTGGTAATAGACTATAGATGTCGTGGCAGCTACAAATCCCATTATAGCTGGGAGGAAGAGGTGCAGATGGCGAGACTTTAAGTATCTGGAAGGAAACAAATGGAACATCAGGAATGACTATGTTTCCAATGAGTAATTGGAAAGATTTTAAAGATTAAAATACAATTGAAACCAGAGACCTTTTCGTTGGGAATGATAGCTATTCAGTTGGAAAGAAGCTTTGGAACTTTGTTTTTATATATGATTATGGCAGCAGCAAGACTATTATATTATTACGGCAGCAAGACTATTATATGCACAAAATTGGAAGAGTCCAACACTGCCTGCAATGGAGGAATGGCTGATAAAAGTGTTGGTGCAATGATGGAAAAACTTATTTCATTGATCAGAGAGAAGATAATAGCTATGTTTGTTGTCGAATGGAAACCGCTTATAGACTTTTTATATGAAATAGACAATAATGATTTGATGATTTGTGGATTTATAGACTACGGGACTTTAGAAAAAAGAGAGGCTTTATCTTTAACATAGAGCAAGATAAAATTTGAAAATATACCTATATTTGGGAGAAAATCGAAAGCCTCCTTATAGTTTATCTAGTTTTTCTTTTCTTTCTTTCTTTTTTTGTTCTGTCCGTATATTTTGTTATTTTTGTTTGGCTAGTTTTTGTGTAATTGTATATTTATGTTCGTCTTTTTTATTAAGTAAAATTCTATAAAACAGAGTGGGGGGGAGGAATGGCCCGCTCTTGGACCCTCCTCCAATCACAGTGACTGATATTTTATTAGCGTAGGCTATCTCATATATAAACTCCAAGGACAAGAAAGTCTCCGAATAGAAGGGAGAACATCATTACAGACTGAGATTGCATTATCATAAAGGCAATAAAGGACCGGGACAGTTTCAGATGAGAGAAGAATATCAATCAGGCATTTGCACCAAAGTGTAAATTGCAGCAGCAAAATCAAAACCAAGTAAACCTTTTGGAAGCCACAAAGCTTTTGTGAAGTCATCGCCCTTAGAAAATGCAGGCACCTTGTTATCGGCCTTGCTGTTTAACTGGTCCCAAGCCCATGAACTTACGTATCGGAAACGATGCCCTCGCCTATTTCACACACGTGCACAAACAGCAAGGTGAATGTCAGGATCCATCGTAAATTGTGCCCAGGGAAGTGTAGCCATGTATTGTGATGGATCTGGACCTTTGAGCTTTGGGTTCCCCATCCTGGAATAAACAAATTGAAATGCAATAGAGAAGGCACCCAGACAAGTAGGATTTTTTCCCAATTTCACACAATTATGTCCCACTTCAACTTTAGAATACTCAGAATTCTGCACCTTGTAATGAACCAGGCCTATATTCAGAACATTTAGTCAAGCTTGGTATTACTGGCTTCCATTTCAAAAGGGCAAAATCCCAGTTTGGGAAGCACTCAGACTGTATTTTAAGAGTATTAAGGTTGCTTCTGTGGTTTACAACAGTCTGCCTAGACTGATTAGGTACAGGGTTTCCTGGATAGGACTTCATGCCCAGATTAGTAATGGATAGGGTTGCCAGCTTCCAGGTGAGTCCTGGAGATCTCCTGAATTACAACTGATCTCTGGACAGAAATCAGTTTCCTCGGAGGAAATGCCTGCTTTGGAGGATGACGCTCTACGGCATTATATCTTGTTGAGGTCCCTCTCTTCTTCAAACCCTGCTATCCCCCAGTTCCACCCCAAATCTCCAGGATTTCCCAACCTGGAGCTGTCAACCATAGTAATGGCAACTCAGGGTGGACTCAGGCCATCAAGACATTCCCCTTCCTCTTATAGCTTCTTGCCTTGTCCTCTACATCAGACTCTTCATAGCTTCTTGCCTTGTCTCTCTGATGTAGAGGACCGATGTAGAGGACAAATCCTTGATTACAGGTTATATCGCTAAACGGGCTTTTGCAAAATGTGCCCCCCTCCATGTACATGTACTGGGAAAGTTAAAAGTAGTCGAAAAGAGTAAGGTCCTACAGTTATCTCAGTCTCCCATCCAGGTTCTGCCCTGTCTGGGACCTGGTTGAAGGTTAGGGCGGTGGTGATTGCAATACCACCTTCTGTCCATTTGCAGTGGTGGTGCTGAAGTATGGTGGAGGACAAACCGGCACTCTTTCCTCTGGCAAAGCACAGAGGAAACACAAAGTGTTGCCAAGAGGAAGGCGACTTGCTACTACTATCCCTGCTACTACGGCTCCTGGTCTGAGACTCCTGCATCTTACGTTAGCAATCTTAGAACAACGGCAGATGTTCTCGGACTGTTCTCTTAATTCTCTTAAATTATTATTCTCTTGGCATGCTCAAAGTCCAGGATTCTTGAAACACAAGGTGGTCTTTGCTGGGAGGGGTAGCCTCACTAAAGGACAGGCAATACCTTCTCTACTCCCTTCTCTGTGCACACTCTACTAGCAGATGGTATCTCCATTGCCAGCACAGTGGATAAACGGAACAGTGCCTTTAATACAACTATTTGTTGCACCCCTTGGTGTTTATCAGACACAAATCTGTACAACATTTCTTCACCCATTTTCCTGCTGGCTTCCATGTCTGGAATGAGAAGAACTAGCATGACATTGCATTTGTTTTATATTTATTATATAATAGTATACCCCAGGGCTTTTTTCCAGCAGGAACACGGTGGAACGGAGTTCCGGCACCTCTTGAAAATGGTCACATGGCTGGTGGCCCCACCCCCTGATCTCCAGACAGAGGGGAGTTTAGATTGCCTTCTGCACCGCTGTGTGGAGGGCAATCGAAATTCCCCTGTCTGGAGATCAGGGGGCGGGGCCACTGGCCATGTGACCATTTTCACAAAGGGTGATTTAAACTTTAAAAAACTCCCCCCTTGTTCCAGCTAACCCAAAGTGACATCATTGCGTGGTCCTGAGTTCCATCACTGAGTTCCACCACCTCTTTTCCCAGAAAAAAAGCCCTGGTATACCCCCTCGTAGCCCAACTTTTCCAAGTGCAGCACAGGTCTGGGACTCCATATTGGGAAATACTCGGTTATCATTGCTCTGAAAAATTCTCACTTTATTCAAAGTATTTAAACATTTTCCCCAATTTAAAACATTTTATTCAGACAATTACAATTTTCACCTGACTTAGCTTCCCTCTCCTCTTTCCTAGAGAGTCCTGTATCTTATACACACTTTATATTGCTAATTGGAAGTGGCACAGGGCCTAGATTCGAGTAACAGTAAGTTTGGGCAACCAATGACACCCTCCAAATGAATGTAATTTAAAGAGTTCAATACTGCTTTTTTAATTACTAATTTTGAATCCCCTGTACCTAGATTTACCTTTTACATTCCAATATAAAAATACACAATAATACATGCAAATGAATTCTGAATTCAGATGTTGGGCAGTCCACCCATCCCTGTCAGCTTTGTAAATGGGAGGCCGCTGTTGATCTCAGGTTTCAGTTCCAACATATACTTGTTCTCAGTTTCATATAAATGTTTATCTGCGTTTGTTTTATATCACACTCACCCACACCCTTTATTTATGAAATAAAATACATCTTCAAGTACCAGAAGGTTCTTTGGGTATTGTGTCAAATGAGAAGGTAAATACATTTTAACTGTCTCTTGGATTTTAAAAAATGAGGGTTACTTACTTAATAACTTCTCTTTCTTTCAGTTTTATATGACTTGAACACTCACCCCTGTTATTATAACTCCTTTCAGTTCCCTTTCTAGCCAAACTAAACATGACTTTGGGGGGCAAGTTGTATCTGGGTTTCCTGGACCCAACTTGTATCCTTTGCAGTCATATACAGCAACTTCAGAGAATGGCATTTTAAAAATCACAAGGGAGCCAGTTTCTACTTGCAACCTTGGAATGGGGGAAGGAGGGGCTCCCCCCCAATCTGTTTTCTGAAATGGCCTCCTGGCAAGTCATTTACAATCTTTAGAGCTTCATTTGCTCAGAATACTTCATGTAGTGCTCCAAAGTTATGGAAATAACTTCCTAATGGGGTCCATTTCAGCTTCTGAAAATGGCTTGGGGGTAGGGTTGCCAGGTCCCTATACCTTCCCAGAGGGAGGGGGGCCTGGCCCTTCCCTTGTGCTTCTGGCGTGGTCCTCATGAGCACTCCAGGCACACGTGTGATGATGTCACTTCCGGGAGTGATATCATCGCACCAGCCATGGGTGAGTCCCTGCACTCTACATGGGGCTAATTCTGGTCCGTTTGGCCCCAGTGAAGCGTGGGAGCATGCCCATGTCAGGAAGTGATGTCATCACACACACCCTCGGGAGCGTACATGCTGCGTGTGTTTCCAGGGCCACTGGCAGGCAACCTCTGGGAGGCTTGCTACTTCCCACCAATTGCTGGCAGATTGGCAGGCAATGGGGGTTTGCCCACCACCGATGAGTACCTGGGAGCTCTACTTGGGGAGGAAGGAGACGGGGTTCCCCCCCATAATACCATAGTTCCAAGTGGAAAAGGGCAGGCAACCTGATATAAGTGGAAGCTCTCTTATTGGTCCTTTAGTCTAGACCCAAGCAATTTCAGGTTTTAAGTTCAAAGATATCCCTTAAATTGAGCCAGAAAACCCCCTGGAATCTAGTCCAGCTGCAGCTATATTATGTCAGTGCTTCATGATTAGAATACTTGTGTACGGATGATGATTTTCAAAGTATCTTCAAGGGCAGGCCCACATAGAGCTTGTTACAGTAGCCTAGTGTGGAGTTGACCAAAGCATGTGTGACGGGGTATACAAAGGAAGAATGCCAAGCATGACATATTAAACAGTATCATAAGCATACATATCACATAATAATAGGAAAGCATTATAAAGGAATGCTCTAAGCTACAGTGTAGGTACCTACACCGCAGCAAGCGGACAAATGGATTACTTACCAATGAACAAAATAGGAAAAGTGATAAATAAGAGGAAAACATGAGGTACCAAGTTGAGGGCATCCAGAAAGCAGACATTCCTTAAGAAGCCACCGCTGATATCATAAGCAGAAGAATTGTCAGTGCCACAAAATGCAACTTTCATCGCTTCCGGCGATCAGTTGGTTGCGCTGCCAAAAGCAAAACAAATGTTTTTAAAAGTGTGGGAAACAATCAGTTTCCTATTCATTTATTTTTACGTAGTACATCTTTACCCCATCCTTCTTCCCAGGAACTTGGGTCATTTTATCATCACAACAATCCTTGAGGTGGATCAGGCTGAGAGAGAGAGACAGGCCCTAAATCGCCTCATGACCTTCAGGGTTCAGTGGGGATTTCAACTTGAGTCATCCCAGTCCTAGTCTAACTACCAGACAACACTTTTCAGCCAAAACTTCAGAAAACAACCACAAGAGTCCTTTGCACAACATATGGCCTTCAGGCAGCAATTCCAATTTACATGCATAGTTAAATTCATGAGGAATTGTATCCCTTCAGAGTTAAAGATTTGGGTTGTATTGGCCATCCATTACTACCTCAGTATTTCACAGTCATTGAAGCTGATTGTTTTGTGAGGTAAAACTGGGCGCAGATTTCATTTTTACATCTGAAATGAATAATCTTTCATGTGTTCTGCATGAGTTACTGTTCTGGGCATGCCCTCTGATCAGAAGGAAGTATAACCAGAATAATGACTCATGAAGAGATACCATATGCAGACTCTTTACAGGCAGGCAATCCTTTTCAACTCTGGACTAATAGATAATGGTAACAGAATAGTCAAACCACATCATATAAAGAGAGGCAACAGAATTACTCTTCCAGTTCCACTCCATACCTGCAAAAATCTGATTTGAAGGAGGGAAGCCCGGAGACCCAGTGTACAGCCCCCTCTGTGGATTTTGTCTTTGAGTTTTGACTTATTAGCTGTCTTATTTCTCTCAGCAGTTCTCTCTTGGCATCCTGTTTGGGAATTTAGTACCATTTTTTGCCACTATAGATTGGCGACAAAGAGCCACGCTCTAAGTTATCCTGGCATTCTGGGATTGGAACTCATGATGTATTATTTGGCTATTTTTTCAAAAAAAACCCATGGAAGAGTGGACATATGGCACTGTGGAAATAGGGGCTTGACTCTTCTCCTTTGCATCATACCCCAAATGGAAATGCATCTCACCAGATATTTTAAGTCCTGGTATGGAAAAAAGACAAATATTGTGCCTGTCTTCTTTCCCTACTGAAGCTTAAGGCAGGCAGGAGCATATTTGATTGGGGATATGGTGCATAGTGAGTTTCCATAGTGTTATAATGCTACAGCAATATGAATTCCAACTTTTTAAAAAGTCAAAGATATCATCTGGTAGCAGGTGGGACGGTGGCCACCATGAGGGAAGGGGGCATGGGAAATGATGCTGATGTATGTGGGACTAGAGCCAGTCCTTCCCATCCACGTGGCATCTGCCCCTGGTTTGCTGTGATGCTTCAAAACAAATCATAGTAAAGCAGGCTTAGAATAGATTGTAGAAAAGCTGGGGGGAAGCCAGAAGGTGCAGGAATCCACCATGATGCAGGGTGAAACCATGGGGGAGGGAGGGGGGAACCTGCTAAATTAGCACCCAAGCCGAAGCAAACTCTGGTGTTGCAGCATCTTAAGTAATCAGTTGCTGTAAGACAGTAGGGCTATAGCCCAGCATCATTGCATAGGACTCCCTGCCAAAGCAGAGTCATTTTCCTCTCAGCTAAGGAGGCACATGCTTTAGCAAGGACACTCCTGCAGTCCTCTGGGCACACCCAAAGATCTCATTTCAGGACAGTAAAGGATAGGACCTTTCATCGTGCTCCCTTTATTCCTCATGTTTTTTCAGCAGCCTGCTAAAATAAGACTAAGATTCTCAGCGAACTCTTGGTTCCCGGCTCTGTTTAAAGAGTCAAGCAGTGAATGGGAAGCAATCAAGCGCTCACTGCAGGAGGCAAGCAAATATTCAGAACCGTTCAGAGCAATGCAATGAGGGGCTGAGGCTGAAGAGGATGGCTTTCCTGGCCTGGTGATGGCTTCCAAGTGCAACCTGATGCCTCCATTTATTTAAAATGGGAGCATTCAGAATCAAGAAGGCAGTTGGAGAGAGGGTGAAACTTAATAGAGAAACTGACTCCACTTTCACCTTCAGTAAGTAACCCTGCAAAATAACAACAACAACAACAACAACTGCGCTTATATACCACTCTTCTAGACAGATTAGTGCCTCACCCAGAGCAGTGAACAAGTTAGTGGGGAGCTGGGGCTGAGAGCCAAGCTATAAGTGATACCTTACACAGGTTGGACACTTGTCAGCTTCCCTCAAGTTTTGATGGGAAATGTAGGCGTCCGGGTTTTACAGCTTGGCTCTCCGTTACAGCTGCAAGACCAGGATGCCTACATTTCCCATCAAAACTTGAGGGAAGCTGACAAGTGTCCAACCTCTGTCAGGCATCACTTGTAGCTTGGCTCTGAGAGGAGTGGCTTATCCAAGGCCACCTACCGAGCTCATGGCAGTAGAGGGATTTGAACCAGTGAAGTGCTAATTCACAGCCAAACCACTTAACCACTATGCTACAGCAGATTTGACCAGAGGTGACAGGGCAAAAGAAATATTTGTGTACACCATGGGAAAGAAAAGCCTCTCAAAACATTTTTGGTTCTATTAAAAACTGTCTCCAGCTTTAGAAACGTTTCTTTTCTCTTGTCATGCCTGCAGGGTTTTTTATATGCCTTTTACAACAAGCTAACCAGTAGAAATGTAGCAGGTGACCAGTGCAGCCCGGGGACTTTGCAGATGGGGGTTCAAATCTGCTCTTGCAAATGTCTGAGGGGGGGGGGCAACCGCTGGAGAGACCTGGGCGTCTGTGCCCTGCTTATAGGCTGTCTGAGGGTATTCACTGTACCAGATAGACCATTGGTCTGATCCAACATGGATGTTCTTAAGCACAGGACGAGAGGCTGTTAAAAATGTTGACTACCTTAACGGTGCCCAAACTTGTTATCAGTCCTAAAATACATACAATGCTAGGAAAGTATCCTGCATCGCGGCATTCATTTATTGCTTTTTCTTTTAAAATATATACCCCACTTTACTATCCTCAAGGGGCTATTCCTGCGGCATATGACCTGTGCCTTTAACCTGATATCAGGCCTAGTTTGTACAAACACTAGATGAGGTGATAAACCTGTTCCCTGAGGGTACCACATCATGAAGCTGAGGCTCCATACAAAAGAAAGATATATATTCTACCCATGATAGAAAAGTAGCAAATCACAGACAAACTAGCTAGAATACTTGGTCCATTACGTTAGGGTTATACATACACAAACACACATACATGAGTACGTGTGTACATATGCACGTACATACATACATACATATATTTACACACACACACACACACACACACACGTATATACATACATACACACAGAAATTTATTTATTTATTTATTTTATTGTAGAATTTCATTTCTCCCTCCCCCTAAGCAGGCTCAGGGCGGATTACCTCAATCAAAACAATTCATACAATTTGCATCATAAAAGCAATAAAACAGTTTAAAATTTCAATATAGTGGCTAATATGCCAGACAGCAGCTAGATGGTGGACCACTCTGACGGGGAGGGCTCAGATCTTGCCTCAACAATAAAGGTATCATCTCTTTCACTCTGTAGTCTGTGAGGGTATCGCCAAAGAACAAGCCCAGGATTAAACCAAGATTTTATTTATTTACTTACTTACTTCATTTACACCCTACCTTTCTCTCAAAGCGGCTTATGTGGCTCTCCTTTCTTCCATTTATCCTCACAACAGCCCTGTGGGGTAGGTTAAGTGGAGGGCATATGACTACTCCAAGTGAGCTTCCACGGCAGAGCAGGGATTCAAACCTGGGTCTCCCAAATCCTAGTCTGATTCTCTAACCACAACACCATGTCACACCAGGTGAAGCCTCAATAGATGGAATCAGTCCTTAGAGACCTTGGCTTCCATTCAGGGTTGCCATGTCTGCCTTCTTTGAAAACAGGAGCCATGGGGGGGGGGGGGGGTGCCTAGCAGGGGACACTGCTTTTCTTCTTTGTTTCATAGCATTTTTTGCTATGTTTTGGGCTGATAGAATTAGCCCCGCTGAGACCCTGTAGTTTCCTGTTTAAACCAGAAGTGATGTCATCAGGGGCGGCACAGAGCATGTGCACACCATTCCACCATGTGCTACAGCCAGCCTCCTCACACCTCCCCCTCTCCCCCTAGGCGAGCAGTGGTGTGAACCCCAGCCCCCTTGAGGGGGGACTCTGACATCCTTCATTCCGATCCTAGTTTGATGGGCCCTCACTATTGCTAATGGAGTGGCCTGCCTTCAGACAACCACACTTAGCACATGTTAGTTTAATTAAAGCATGATTTTGCACAATGTCTGAATTGAGCAGCAGTTTCCTGTCAGGTATTCAGGGGGAAGAAAAGATTCAGTTTCTGCCCCCTGATTCTGGAATTCTTGCACTCAGTGGTACCCAGCCAGCATCCTTCCTCTTGGCTTTCTGAAGTAAATTAAAGAGGCAGTGTTCCAGAATGCCTTGGAATATTGATTTTTCCCTTGTCTGCATTATTTTATAGATTTGAAATCTCGTTTGCTGTGTTTTTTTTACTATTTTTAATGGATTCGGTTTTCAAAATAAGTTTTAAATCATTTGTCTTAGTCGCTGTTCTTTTGATTTAATTGATAATGTTTTGGCCTTCAGATTGTTTTATAGCTGTAAGGCAGTGTATTCCATGGAAAAGAAAGGCAGGAAGAGAACAGTTTCTAATATAAACAGACAAGTAGAATATTGCTGTACCTTATCCTTAAAAACCAGGGGCAAAAGCCAAATATCTTTTCTGCATTTAAGGATAATGTTCGTCTGCCATTTGTGGCAGCTGAGGGGGGGGGGAAGGCTTCTAACCACTGAATTCTGTAAACTATGTTTCTTGCACTGAACGTGTAAAACAAGATATGCAAGCACCAAGTCATTACTGACCCATGGGGGACCGTCGCATTTTCTTGGCAGACTTTTTACAGGGTGGTTTGCCATTGCCTTCCCCAGTCATCTACACTTTCCCCCCAGGAAACTGGGTACTCATTTTACCGACCTCGGAAAGATGGAAGGCTGAGTCAACCTTGAGCCAGCTATTTGAACCCAGCTTCCGCCAGGACCGAACTCAGGTCGTGAGCAGAGCTTGGGCTGCAGTACTGCTGCTTACCACTCCGCGCCACGGGGCTCTGCATTTGTGATTATGTTTATATAAATATCTCGATTTTTGGTAACATTTTCATTGCTTTATGGCATCCACTTTCTCTATGTTCATTCAACCTAATTTTTCGAATAGCTTCAGTATATATTTACAGGATATATTCTTGGAATTGGTATTCTCTCAAAAAATAATCCTATATCTCTTATGTACCGCCTACTATTTTATTTAATTTATAAACAAAACCTCTTATATGGATTGTTTAGATTTGTCAGTTACAGACCAGGAACAAATACAGTAATTTATTCTTATCTCCCCCCTCCCCCCTTTTAAAGTATTATTTTGTATTTAATATGTGCGTACAAATAACACTGAAATGAATTCCCTGCCACTGATTTCTCTGGAGTTTAAGTCATCTTCCGGAGGATAGAAAGCCAAATCAAAGGACTTTAAAAGCCAGTTGACTTCAAGAAGTGAAGTTCAGCAAATGTTGATATAATTTCTTCAGTTCTATATTTTATTCGTTTATTTTAAAACTTTCTATTTCACCCCTCAGGCAAAAAAGCTCTTGGAGCAGCTCACAAAATAGATCATTAGATGAATATAGCACAACTATTTAACCATAAAACCAACTTCAAATGAACTTTGCTTCTCTGGCTGGATAATACCTTCTGTATATTTTGAGAATCTAACCGGATCTAGCACTAAAAAGTTACAGAAATCTGTCAACAGCCGCATCTTTGCTGAACGCAAATGCCACACTGAAAAGCAAACTTTTGAAAATAGTTTTAGAAGTATGTACTTTAAAAAAAAGCTCTTCTAATGCGTTCACACTCCATTGTCTGACTCCAAACTGATCTCAGGCTTTGCATTCTAGAAGCAAAAAAAGTTCTTGGAATAACTTTGGTAAGAAGAAATATTATTGCCCACTCTATAGGATGGCAAAGTGCCTCCGTGGAGCAAGTGGAAGAAAAGTTAAAAGAGTGTGCAGTGGGGAAGACCAGAGCCGTACAAAAAGGGAAGAGGACCCAGAAGGTATAAGGAAAAGGGTGGCGGAGAGAGAGGTTAGTGGGAGGTGGGGAGGGGGTTACATCTGGTTTCATGTTAGATCAAATTCTGTAGAGCTTCTTACCTTCACAAACACACACACACCCAAGTCCAATGCCAAGCAAAATTTCTCCTGGTGTGGCAACTATCATTCAAACAGCAGCGACCCACTCCGCAGCAAGAAGACAGCGCAAGCCCCCAGTGGATTATTTTTAGGCAGATGAGGAGATCAGCTGCTGCCGCCTATCGGGTTTCCAAAGTGTACAAATTCTTCTTGTCTTTCTCACACACACACACACTCAAGAAGGCAGGAAACTAGGAAGAGATCAACAGGCTAACTGCTCTTTATGTAAATACACATAGCCAGAGAGAGAGAGAGAGAATCCCTCACCACTGTAAGTAACTATGGGTGAACAGAAAAAAATTAAAAAGCCACTCTTCAGATTGGTGGTGGAGGATCTTTCAAGTACTTGCCTAAATGTATGATGTATGAATGCAACACTTTAAGGCTTGTAAAAATGTGCATCATACAACTATATCAGGGAACCATGTATACGTTCTGAGATAAAATCAGTTTTGCTTCTCTGTAATTTATGAAATGACATGTTCAGATGCTAGAAAGCCCCAGTTTTATTTATTTACAGGGCAGGCTGGCTGAGAGGAAGCGGCTTGCCTAAGGCCATCAACCAAGTCTGTTGCAGAGTTTCAAACCAGAGACATCCCAAACTGTAACTTTTAGCTTCTACACAACACTTCTCTTTAATGTATTTTCAAGTACATATTCTGTATATATTTCAAAAATCAATACAAATCATTAATTTCTAAAAGTTCGTTTTTGCAAAGGATGGTACGAACTTTTAGTGTCACGTGCCAAAAGCTCTATTGATTTGTCATTTTTTCATCCTGCCTTTCCTTCTAGTAACTCGTGGAAGCATGCTTGATTCTCCCTCCTCCCTCCTGTCTTCGCAACAGCCCTGCAAGGTAGGTTAGGCAGAAAGAAAGCAACTGGCCCCAAGTTATGCTCAAAATGTCTGTCATTCACGATGCAGTTAACAAATGATCCTGTTTTATGATCATCCCTTATGCTGCAGTCTCTCTGTGGTGCCAGAGCAGTGGAGATGATAGAGTAAACTAGGGGATTGCATTTTCCAGAGCAGTTCAAGCATGTGGGGCAAAGTACGAGAATCGAGGATGAAACTGCCTACCTCTGTGAAAATCACACTCTCTTCTTAATGACACGCTCCATTTCCCACACATTACATAACTACCGTGCTACGAGAAAGATTTCCGCCTTTCTCAGATATCCTCGGCAGCTTTTTCGTCCCCTACCCACCTCTCTTGTTTGCTTAAAGAAAAGGACTTACCAGAACCTATTGCAGCGATCTGCCACGGGATGCCATGTTAAAAGGATTGCAGTCTGCAGTTGATTACAGAGCAAAGAGCGCTTTTCGCTTTTCAAGGCAGGGAGACGGGAAAGCAGAAACTATCCAAAGCCATCATATGCGTGCCTGTAAAGGAAAAGCCCTGAATGCCAGAGCACAAGCTTTATGCCTCAGCCATCTGACATCCTACGGAGGTGAGACGAGGGCACACTCCCTCCCTCACTGATTAAAAAGATTGCTTTTCCCAAGGATTGAAACAGATGAGAATAACTCAGCATAGCTCTTCTGCTGGGGCTGGGTCACACCAGCAGGGGGCACTGCCAATCCTGATACAGCTGTCTCTCTCTTTAGTGGTCACAGCCTGCTTACCTCTATGGAAAAGAAAGAAGGGGGCTAACCCTGGTCACCTCTCCCTCTAAGCAGCTAGAAGGAGGGCCCAGAGAGGGTGGAAGAAGGGAGCTAACCCTGGTCACCTCTCCCTCTAAGCAGCTAGAGGGAGGGGTCAGAGAGGGTGGAAGAAGGGAGCTAACCCTGGTCACCTCTCCCTCTAAGCAGCTAGAGGGAGGGGTCAGAGAGGGTGGAAGAAGGGAGCTAACCCTGGTCACCTCTCCCTCTAAGCAGCTAGAGGGAGGGGCCAGAGAGGGTGGAAGAAGGGAGCTAACCCTGGTCACCTCTCCCACTAAGCAGCTATAGGGAGGGGCCAGAGAGGGTGGAAGAAGGGAGCTAACCCTGGTCACCTCTCCCTCTAAGCAGCTAGAGGGAGGGGCCAGAGAGGGTGGAAGAAGGGAGCTAACCCGGGTCACCTCTCCCACTAAGCAGCTAGAGGGAGGGGCCAGAGAGGGTGGAAGAAGGGAGCTAACCCTGGTCACCTCTCCCTCTAAGCAGCTAGAGGGAGGGGCCAGAGAGGGTGGAAGAAGGGAGCTAACCCGGGTCACCTCTCCCACTAAGCAGCTAGAGGGAGGGGCCAGAGAGGGTGGAAGAAGGGAGCTAACCCGGGTCACCTCTCCCTCTAAGCAGCTAGAGGGAGGGGCCAGAGAGGGTGGAAGAAGGGAGCTAACCCGGGTCACCTCTCCCTCTAAGCAGCTAGAGGGAGGGGCCAGAGGGGGTGGAAGAAGGGAGCTAACCCGGGTCACTTCTCCCTCTAAGCAGCTAGAGGGAGGGTCCAGAGAGGGTGGTCATATCAGCAGACAGTGACAAATAAGTGGACCCACTAAGAGAGAGTTACCAGTTGTGGGCATCTTTCCAATGCATCCTTCACCCCAAGAAATCTTGGAACTGGCACTGCTAATATTCTAGGAATTTCAAGGGCCAGGTTACACGTTATTTTTGTGAATCCTTCTCCAGGTGCCTCTCTGCAAGTGAGCAAGATCAACAATTGCTTGTACACACACATTCTCTGTTGTGGCCTCCACTTTATGAAATAGCCTGCCTGAAGCCCCTCTACCCCAGCATTCTGCCAACTACGCAAAAGTGAATTATTCGAGAGCGCATGTTTACATGGGAATAGGGCATTATTTCAACAGGTTGATTCAATATCAACAACAACAACATTCGATTTATATACCACCCTTCAGGACAACTTAACGCACACTCAGAGTGGTTTACAAAGCGTGTTGTTATTACCCCCACAACAATCCCTCTATGAAGTGGGTGGGGCTGAGAGAGCTCTGAGAGAGCTGTGACTTACCCAAGGCTACCCAGTTGGCTTCAAGCAGAGGAGTGGGGAATCAAACCTGGCTCTCCAGATTAGAGTCCTGCCGCTCTTAACCACTACACCAAACTGATTCAGGAAGAATCCTTTAATAAAGGGAAAGGGACTGCAGACTGTACTACTGTGTGCAGCATACGCTACCTGTTGTTGCATGTATTATCTTATTATGTAATTTCTGCATTGTTTAATGTGCCATGGTAATATTTACACTTTGTTGCAGCTTTGTCACAGATTTTTACTTGGTGTTAATTTCTGCATCCTGTTCCTATCGCATTGCTTATTGAATGTCTCATCCTACTGAGAGCATGTCTTACATTGTATAATCTGCCTTGAGCCTCAGTAATAAAGGCAGATTATAAATATTTAAATAAATACAATAAAAAGGTCAGGCATAGTGCTATCCTAAGCAAAGTCACACCCTTCTACATCTATTGAAATCAATGGGCTTAGAAGGGTGAAACTCTGCTTAGGCTAGCAGATATCTGAAAAAGGGAGCTTTGACTCGTGAAACCTTCTACCCTGAAAATCTTGTTAGTTTTTAAGGTGCCACTGGACTCAAATACTGCAGACCCACATGGCTACCTATCTGAAACTGCTTAGGGTGGCACTATCAAGGTTAGTCTTGACTAGAGGTGGGCACGAAAAGGAAAAGAAACCGAACACAATGTTCATTGTTCGTTGTCATTCACAAACAGAGAATCACGAACAACCATGAACATGACACTGTTCATGAACATGTTCGTGGTTGGCTGTTCATGGGAGGGAGGGGGGAGACTCTGAAGGGAAGAAGGTTCCCCATGCCGTTTGCAAATGATGTGGGGAACCTTTTTCTGTTCATAGTCTCCCTCCTTCCAACCGGCTAAAGGGAGGGGGGGAAACTTTGTCAAGAAACCCCTGACAAGCGGCTGAGTTGGGGGTGAAGTGCCCCTCTCCCTGCTGCTGTGCAGCAGCAGGGAGAGGGGCGTTTCACCCTGGCAGGCTGCACTCAGCCACTTGTCAGGGGTTTCCCTGACAAGCGGCTTAGTCAGGGGTGAAGTGCCCCTGGGCTTAGATTGGGGTTTCCAGGGCAACAGGAGTTCAGACAGAGTTCAGAAAGTCCGTGCCTACTGTTGCCAAGGGAATTATTTGAAAGGTACCAGACTGTCTGGCTTGACGAATGGCTGATGAACACCACGGACAGGGCTTGGAATGAACACATGTTCAGTGGGAACAGGGCCTCACGAACAGCTTGCTCACGAACAGCTGATCGGGCTGTTTGTGGCTTTTTTTCCCCGTATTGCTGTTCGTGCCCACTTCTAGTCTTGACTACTCTGATTGGTAGTAGCTCTTCAGAGTCCCAGATAGAGTCATGTCACCTATTACCTGATCATTTCAGCTGAAGATCCCTGGGACTGAATTTTGGACCTCCTGTATGCCAGCCAAATTCTCCTATCACTGAGCCATGAACCCTCCTTAATGTGTGTCTCATATCAGAGCTTCTTTTGAATGGTGAAGTTGGAATGGCCATCAGGGCATTTAAAGGAATTGATTCCACTGAAATGAATTGCAGCTGAGATGACACATGACAATATCGTTCACGACATGATACATGTACACGACAATATCGTTCAGGTAGATGGACCGATGGGTCTTGTGAATCTTGGATACAGGGTTAAAATGGCCTGTTCAGCTGAGGAGAGGCCAATGGCTGGCATGAGGCAGCTTCATAAAGAATTCTAGGGTTAGAAAGGACCTCAGAGTCCAACCGTCTTCTACACGTAGGAGATCAAAAGTTACAGTAATACTGACTGAAGGCTGTCCCACCTCTGCTTGAAAATGTGTATTGTAATGCAGCCAGCAGGGTTGCCAATTCTGGCTTGAGAAATTCTTGGATGGGGACGGTATCTGGGGAGCAGGGAGTTTAAGAAGGGGAAGGAACTCAACAGGGATGTGATATCACTCTAGGACTTCCATTTCTCCTAGACTCTGTGGTATGCCATAAATTCTGACCTTTGAAGTTGCCGTTTCTTTCAGCGGAACTGATGTTTGTAGTCTGGAGATCAATTGTAATTCTGGGTGAACTCCAGGTCCCACCTTGATGTTGGTAACCTTAGCCAGATATCACCTGTTATGTCAGATGCTTGAGAATCATGAATAGAAGGTTAAAATGGTTCTCTCAGTTGAGGGGAGGGAGAAGAAGCAGGGAGCTCCCCCCCCTCCCCGCGAATAGTGCTTAGACCTGGAAAGCAATGATGGATTGTGCTTTGTGCATATTAAGCTACCAGAAGGGAATCATGTTAAACTTTAATCTACCATTAGTGTACTGTCAGATGGAGAGAATGCCCTGTAGGCTCCCAGCTAATGTCAGCAACCACCCTACCAAACAATCAGCTTAAAAAAAAAAACCCTTCCAGCTTCTGTTCAGCCCTCCTAACTTAAGTCATCGTTTTCCCTGAGAAATTGAGGGGAATGCTTATTGAGAAACTCTTTAGGGCAAAAGGACCTGTCTACCAAAAGTTCGTAACCATGCCAGGAGCACATGTTTTAAAAACATGGTTTTAGATGTGTTTTAAAATGGAAGGACATTTGGGAAAGGGAAAATATATGGCAGACAGGAGTGGGAGGGAGCATTGTTTCTCTCTTGGAATTGCACCTTCCCCCACAGCGGATTTTCTTTCCAATGGGTTTTAAATGCACATTTTCCTACATTATAGACCCTTTGGGCTGGGGGGAAGGACTGCACAGGGTGGGTCAGCTTGTTCTTCTCCACTCCTGCTCTCTCCTCTCCGGAAGTGACTTTTCAAGATCAAAAGGGCAGCATCTGAGCAAAAAAGGGTTATTTCTTAGCCCACAGGAATTCATGGAGGTTGTTTGGAACTTAATAACTGCAACTTTAAACACTTAGTTATGGAATTCCCTGTCTTCTTTTATCTGGCAGGAACCTGTGGGGGTTCTAAAACCTGTAGAAATTACTGCTGTCAAGCCAATGAAGAACAGGCCTGAATTAATTCCAGAACTACTTCAAGAATAAGAGGCTATGGATGAGATCTTTACACAACATCTAAACTTGCTTTGAGTCTCAGCAAGAAAGGTGAACTATATATAATGGAAGGAAGGAAGGAGGAAGGAAGGAGGAAGGAAGATTCCTCCCCTCCTCAAAATAGAATACTGTATTATGTTTGTCCCTTTACTCTAAATTTCTGTATTTGTATTAACCAGCACAGTTTTGTATAATTGTAACATTTAAAAGGTTTTTGCAAGATTATTTACTTTATACAAGGTATGTTTATATATACAGATCTGGCCCCACATATGCCCAAAAATGAGTGGTAGAAAAATTTAGCATTTTTGGCTTGTAGATAAATAGATACATACGGAAGGGAGGCAACCAGCATGGCGTACAGTGCCATATTAGGGTCTAGGAGGCCCAGGTTAGAATCTCCACTCTGCCATGGAAGCTCACTGGGAGACCTTGGGCCCGTCATTCTCTCTCAGCCTAACCAGAGGATAGTCGTCAGGATGGAGGATAAACAGGAGAGGAGAGCGATGTTGTAAGTTGCTTTGGGTCTCCACCGGGAAGAAAAGAGGAGCATCAACAAATAAAAAATAAAGGAACCGAAGCCTAATGGCTCAAGATCTGAACTGCCAAACCTCCTGTAGGGATTCTCCTGCTCTGAACTCCCATTGCCCGCAGTTTTTTCAAGTGGCAGAAGAGGGTTTTGTTTTTTTAAATGCATTGGCATCTAGTGCACAACAATGTAACTTTGTGAGAAACCCCAGAAGCGATGGCAGTAGCTCTAGGAACAACTGGAAACTTTATGGTTTTACCACAGAGTTTCGGGCAACATAATGGTAAAACCATAGGGTTTCCTATGACAATTCCTAGAGCTATGGCCATCGCTTTCCTCCATGTCCCTGCCTCCAACCCTTCCACCAGTTGCCCGGCTCAGCCTGCCAACCCTGCTTGTGACTCACCCTAATTCCGCTTCCTGACAGCTATTCTATACTCAGGATTAGACACGATGAAAGATTTAGGGCAATCGTTTGGTATGGCAAAAGGCAGAAGCTTGAGAAACTGACTGGTAATAACTCCGTATACCTGCTGGGACTTTAAGTAACTTTAACTGTGGGACAGAGATGCACAGGGCTGTATTCGACCTAGAATCAAAAGGTGGCTGCTCACTGTTTTTGGCTGTCTGTCTGAATAGATTCTTCTCTGTCTCAAAGCCAAAGCGAAGCAGATTTGAAAAATCTCTCATTTTTGAAGAGCGAGCACAAATGCTGGATGCCGTGGTCTCCTTTTCCAGTACCGCGCATTCAGATTTTGTGCCATACTCTGATTGTAAACAGAGGACAAAAACATTGGGCTAATCTCAAAGAAGTACAATCTCACCACATCCATCACAACATGAGAACATATCTGACAGAACACCCCTTGTTGTGACATGTACATTGAATTAGTGCACACACCCGAGCCAAGGTTTAGCTGCCGTTGTGAGGTAACTGGCTGCACAGCTTCTTGACACAATGCATCTATCAGTGCTCTGCAGATCTTCAATGAAAAATCCCAGAGGAGCGATTCTCATTTCGCAAGCAAGAATGGATGAGAAGGAATAAACTTCCCAGATCCAACCATTACAAAATTAATATCTAATTTAAAGCTAATACCGTTTCTCCTTGTGTTTATTATCATTTTAAACAGCCTGCAATGCTTAATTCTGACTATAGGAGGTGCTAGAGGACCCCTCCCCAACTATTTTATCTCAGGGTGAGGAAAATCATGGATCTTTGTTTGTCTTTAAAAAGGTCAACACTGCAAGGGGAGGAAAGAGAGGGTTTAACCCTACTTTCGGCCAAGAAGAAAGGCCGGCTATAAATATTTAAATAAATAATAAAAATAATAGTTTGCCAATAACACTGTTATTAGCCCTTGGAGGGGGGAAAGAGCATAAGGTGGGGATACATAGGTCTCCTTTCTTCCATTTTATTCTCGCATTTGATTTTACTGCTCAGAGAGGTGCCAAGTGAAGGACTTCAAAAACAGTCATTTGACCGCAGATGTGACATCATTTCCAGGAGAACCCAGGAAGGACTTCAGTCCTCTCTCGGAATTGATGGAAATGCTATGGTTTTACCGTAAGAGTTTCTGGAGATCTAGGTTTTCCCTGGAAACGACGTTGCACAGTCACCAATGGCCACATTCCATCCCCCCCCCTCCCCATCCTTGGCTCCCACTATCAGGCCTGGTAAAGATGGACTTTGTAAAGTTCTGCCTGCTGGATATGGGGCTGTCTTCCCAATAGTCTTCTTTCTGAATTCAAATGTTTGGAGAACTGTTCCTATTTCCTTTGATGAGAGATAGGCCCTCTGCACATTCTCATCTGGGGCTGGGGTTGCCCAGTAAGAGGTGGGGGAACCCAGCACTCACCTTTTTTCACTCCTTGCATGTCCGCGAAGTGTTTGGAGCCAAAACTGGCCCAGTGCAAAGCACGGGAGCCTACGTGATGACATCAGTACAGGTTAGTGGCAGCGGGGGTGGAGGCTGGGAGCAGGGAATCCCTCACCCTCACCAGGGGACCCGGCAGCCCATTCTGGGACCTATGCTACTCTCTTTGAGACCCCAGGCCAAAACTGTTTTTTTTTAACCCAGACTTTTACAAGGGATTTGATATTTTGTAATGCGTTTACAATCTGCTTTTATCTAGCCTGACTCACCTGAAGACAGTATGAGGACAAATCTTGTATACTCTGTGTTGATAATGTGCTTTTATAGCTCATGGTTTTATTGGCCAGCTTTTAATGGTTGTAAATTTTAATGCTTTTACATTTGATGATGTTAGATGTTTATGGTATGAGCATAAAAGGTCTTGAAGAGGCAAGCATACAAATATTTTAAGTAAATAATTTTCAGAAGCAATCCTGCGTTTTAGGCGACCTCTGGCTTGCTAGGGCTTCACTTCAAAGGGGGTTTCTCTGATTGACATTCTAATAAACCTCAGCTTAACTTCCTTCAGTCTGCCAGGATTTTCAAGTGTGCTTTTTCCAAAGGAAAATTACAACCTGGCCATGCTATTTATCCAACCTGACAGAACTACTTTGCTCGAGGGTTATTTTCAGGGTTGTACCAGGGGCTGACGACCAAGGCTGAGTAGTACCCAAAATAGCCTTCATTTCAAATAGTGATGTTTAATTGCACCCTTTCTCACATATTTTGACACCCAAAGGAAGACTAAAGAAGAGCATTTTTTTAAAAAAAAGTTTCTTCCTTGACTTGTGGTGGAAAACTGTGGGGAAATGACGGGATACAAAAATTAATGCATATTAAGATGACTGCCAAACAGAAAATTTCCTTAATATTTCTTCATTAACTGAAAAGTCCCCCACGGCCATTTCAGTAGTATCTGGAGTGGGGGATTAAAAGGCATGAAAATACTTATGGGGAATTACCAGATTTTTTTTAAAAAAAAGATAATCTAAACTTTTATGTGCATTAGTGCTCCACAAGTTTTTATTTATTTATTTATTTTATTCAATTTATACCCCGCCCTCCCCATAAATGGGCTCAGGGCAGCTAACAACATTAAAAAATACATTAAAATCACAAAAACATAAAATCAACAATAATTTTTTAAAAATCATTAAAATAGTCCAGGAGCAGGCTATTTAGACAAATATTGGGAGTCTGTATACGGGCATAGCAGACAGCTGAGGGCAGCCCCAGAAGAAGTGGTGGTCTTAGATGGAAGGAAGAGGACACCCGCTGGCACTCAGCCGAAGGCCCGGTGGAACATCTTCGTTTTACAGGCCCTGCGAAACTGTAACAGGTCCTGCAGGGCCCGGATCTCCAGCGGGAGAGCGTTCCACCAGGCCGGGGCCAGGGCAGAAAAGGCCATGGCCCTGGTTGAGGCCAGACGGATGTCCTTCAGGCCGGGGACCACCAGGAGTTGCTTGTCTGCAGAGCACAACACCTTGCAGGGGACGTAATGGCAGGAATCTTATCCGGACTAAAGTCACACTCACTGGGAAAGAAAATCTCATTCTTATTATCCGACACAGATGCTTACATGTCCTATAGAGTCCCATCATTTGCTGCAAATACACTCCAAAATGGCAACGTGAAGGGAGGCTACTTAGATCATTGTTCTTTTTATTATCCCTATTGTACTGAGCTTGTAGTCATATTTTAAAATCGGTTTCCACTTTTACATCTTGTTTCTTGTGTACTTACTGATCTATTGTTTGCATATAATTCATACCCCTCATTGTTGAAGGTTTTGTAATCTTGTAACAGCCAAAGGCTATATACAATAAACCAACTAGCGCACCACAAGAGGAATTTAAACAACAGTCTTTTCAGTCTGCGATTGTTTTCAAGACCGGGCTTTTAAGTACATCAGACACAGCAGGGGGCTTTAAAAGTCTATTAACAATAAGCTCATTTATTGTTGAATGGAAACTCGTTGTAGACTTTCTACATGAGACAGACAAGAATGATTTGATGAGTTGTGGATTTATGAACTAAGGAATTTCGACATTAGAAAAAAAAAGAGATCCTTTATCTTCAACAAAGAGTAAGAGACAATTTGAAAATGATACTTATATTTGTTGCGGAGAAAATGGGAAGCTTTCTTTTAGTTTATATAGTTATTTTTCTCTTTTTTTCTGTTTCGTCTGTATGTCCTGTTATTTCTGTTTGTTAGCTGATCTTTTGTTTGATTAGTTTTTGTGTAAATGTCCTTTTATATTTTGTTGTCATTATTATATAAAATTCTTAATAAATATAAAAAGAGGCTTCTAACATGTATCAGTATGCAGATAAACTCCGTAGCAATAAGGGTCAGGGAAAACTCGTGGTTAATGTCCTTTCAAGGTTTTAAAAAACAGTAACGAGACAGCAGTATGGTTGTTGTGGGTTTTCCGGGCTGCATTGCCGTGGTCTTGGCATTGTAGTTCCTGACGTTTCGCCAGCAGTTGTGGCTGGCATCTTGTGACACAGACTGTGACACTGAGAGATCTCTGTCTTTTGGTGCTACACCTCTGAAGATGCCAGCCACAGCTGCTGGCGAAACGTCAGGAACTACAATGCCAAGACCACGGCAATGCAGCCTGGAAAACCCACAACAGCCATCGTTCTCCGGCCATGAAAGCCTTCGACAATACATCGAGACAGCAGTAGTTGTGAAAAAGGATGGCAGTATAGTGTACAGAAGTGCAAAGAAAAGTGGCAAAAGAACAGAAGGTATTTGGGTTTGCTGACCTTTGAAGACAGATATTTTTGCTTGACTAACAGTGCGATCATAAGCACCTCCAGGTGGAGCCTTGCATTCTCCCAGAATTATAGCTGATTTTCAGACTACAAGGATCAGTTACCCTGGAAGAAATGTTAGCTTTGAAATGTGGACTCCGTGGCATATCCCTGCTGACCTCTCTCCCCTCCCTAAACTCTGTCCTTCCTGGCTCTACCCACAAATCTCCAGGAATTTCCCAACCCAGATTTGGCAACGTTACCTACACCCTTTTAAGTTCATTTAAGTTAAAAGGTTTAAAATGGTGAAACTGTACATAGTGGGTTGGACAAATATACCCAGTTATAGCAGAATACACAAATGTACCCTATTGTCATCTTTCAGCGATACATATTTGACTGGATGTTGATTCTTGTGTGAGACTATGAAATGTTCAAGGACAGAAGAATGTCCCTATTTTCACCCATGAAATGTTGGAGAGTTGGAAAAATGAGCAAGAGAGTTTTTATCCGATCTTATCAGAACCTGGAAGATAAGTATAGTTGGTCCAGGTTAGTAGTTGGATAGGAGACCACTGAGGAAGATGCTACACGAAGGCAGGTAAGGCAAGCCACTTCTGAACGTCTCTCACCTTAAAAACCCTATGGTGTTGCTGTAAGTTGGCTGCAATTTGACGGCACTTTCCCTCACCATAACACACCGTGATATAAATAATCATCTATCACAACTTTGCCCTGATCTGGATGACTCCGAGCCAAGCTACAAGTGACGCCTGACACAGGTTGGACACTTGTCAGCTTCCCTCAAGTTTTGATGGGAAATGTAGGCGTCCTGGTCTTGCAGCTGTAATGGAGAGCCAAGCTGTAAAACCAGGATGCCTACATTTCCCATCAAAACTTGAGGGAAGCTGACAAGTGTCCAACCTGTGTAAGGCGTCACTTGTAGTTTGGCTCTCAGTCTAGCCTGAGAGGAGTTGGCTGTGTTAGTCTGTAGTTGCAAAATAGTAAAGAGTCCAGTAGCACCTTTAAGACTAACCAACTTATTTGTAGCATAACCTTTTGAGAACCACAGCTTTCTTGATCAGGATGAAGAGAGCTGTGGTTCTCAAAAGCTTATGCTGCAATAAAGTTGGCTAGTCTTAAAGGCGCTACTGGACTCTTTATTATTCAGTCTAGCCCAATATCCTGTCCTGTTGAAGGTCAGAACACTGTCTCCATTTTCAACCACGGAGAGTTGGAAATATGAGAAATGGATCTCATCTGATCTTGGAAGTTAAGCAAGGTTGGCTCTGGATGGGAAACCACTAAAGTCCAGGTTTGCTACACAGAGGTAGGCAATGGCAAACCACCTCTGAACAGCTCTTGGTTTGCAACCCTGTGGTTGGCTGCAACTTAATGGCTCTTTACGCACTTTAGCTTGGCGGGAGGAAACAAGGAAAAGATGCTGAAACTGAAGCAGAGGGAGGAATTTAGATGTGAGAAAGAACTTGAGAAGAAGTAATATGCCCTCTTCCTTGATTCTCAAAAACGATTGGGACCACCTAGAGCCAAACTACAAGTGACGCCTTACACAGGTTGGACACTTGTCAGCTTCCCTCAAGTTTTGATGGGAAATGTAGGCATCCTGGTCTTGCAGCTGTAATGGAGAGCCAAGCTGTATAACCAGGATGCCTACATTTCCCATCAAAACTTGAGGGAAGCTGACAAGTGTCCAACCTGTGTAAGGCGTCACTTGTAGCTTGGCTCTTAGTGTTACATATAGATGATCAAGTCTTTCCATGCAATCGGTCTGCCCTCTGCTGGATTTCAAGAACATTGCCAGAACAATGCTAGATCTGCTCCTTATATTCTTGAATGCAACGAAATGGGATGGGGAAGTGGGAGGTTTGCCAATACTAGCTGGGGAAATTCCTGGCGATTTGAGGCGATGCCTGAGGAGGGTGCAGTTTAGGGAGGAAAGGGCGCTCAACAGGGATGTGCCGCTGCAAAGATCGCCCTCTGTGGTTCTTTGTTATTGGACGTGCAACTTCATCTTGTGACCATATATTATGATGCGTTTTTAATGGTACCGTATATGTTGTTTTAATGCTAAGTTTTTGTGCAGTGTATAATAAATAGCTGCACTTTATTTTATTTTCTTGTTGCTCAGCCTTCTGATTCCTTAATGGAACCTTCATGTTCAGAGGCAGTCCGCCCAATGGAACATATTCAGAGGCGTTCTAACAGATGTAAATGAAAGCGGGACCTGTTGCTTTTATTCTCTTCTCGTCAGCTTCCCATTTTAAAAAAAACTGGCAGGCCGCTGCTGGAAACAAGATGCAGCCTGTCCTTAGGTCTGATCCTGCCACACGAGTTTAGTATTTTCTTATTTCTTGCCCAATACACAAGTGACCTACCGAAAACTACATTTCCCATCATCCAGCGGGAAAAATCAGCAAGTTCCCTTTTCCTCTGCTCCAACAAACTACATTTCCCATCACCCATTGTAAAGAGCCGAGCCGCCATTTCCAGACAACACGGCAAACTGGGGGGGGGGGGGTTGTTCTTATACTACCGGCTGAAAACTACATCTCCCAGCATGCTCTTCGCGTGCGTGCCTCGATTTGTACGTGTGGAGGCGGGGGCCTAGACGTGGCAGGGAGGGAAATGTTCGTTGCCAGTCGAGCAGGATGGCGGCCGCCGTTAGAGCGTCTTCGTCGTCTACTGTCGCGGTTCCCCAGCACTCAGGAGATGCGGAGCGGTCTTCCACACATATGGCGGCGCTCATTCTAGCCCGCGGCGGCAGCAAAGGGATCCCACTGAAGAATATTAAGCTGCTGGCCGGAGTTCCGCTGATTGGCTGGGTGTTGAGGGCAGCCCTCGACTCTGGCGTCTTCCAGAGGTGTGCGCATGCGTCCTTTTTGAAGTAAAGGGGTAGGGTTCTTTTGTTTCCAAAGCGGATATCCGAGTTATGTTTGCTTCTGTGCTGTTGGTGGTGTTAGCAGTATAGAAACGTGGCTCTTTACTGGTTGCAGTGATTGACCCAAACAATAAATAAAGGATATATTCATGCATCTTCAGGCCTAGGTTGTTTTTTATAGAGAGGGGTATAAATAGGTCTGTTGCACTTTAAAAACTAATTGTTCTAGAATAAGCTTTTGTGGGCCAGGTACAATGAATGGATTCTGTAAAAGTAGGGTTGTCTGGAACCTGGGAGGGGGAAAATATCTTGCTCCTTTAAACAGAGGCTTAATTAGATATTATTTACCAGATGATTTGAAAAATGTATTTTATTTATTCACCTTACTTGTAGTCCACTTTTCTCACCATCATTCATTTATACAGTGTGAGTTAATATATCAGTTTCAAGGGTATTTAAATAAGCAGTGTCATAGGGTATATAAATGCAAATTTACACAAAGATTTTATTCAGCAGAAATCCAATACAGAGCTGAAGAAATGTTGAAAAGTACATAAGCAATTCCAAGACCGAATTTTAAAATTTATTCACGTTATTTATAGTCCACCTTTCTAACTGAGACTCAAGGCAGATTACACAGCATGAGTCAGTACAATAAGTTTCAAAGAGATTTCAATAAACAATGCAATAGGGTCCATAAGTGCAAATTTGCAAAGATTTAGACCAGCAGAAGTCCCATATAGAGCTGAAGAAATGCTAAAACAGAACTTAAAGCAATTCTAAGACTGGTAATTTAACAATATAGAAACTACCCAGCAGGATTGTACTTACAATAACAGACAGTACATAGTAGTAAAGCATATAGTCGCTATCCTTTTATTAATGCACCTCTTTGAGACCATTTCTTTACAATACAGCCCTCCTATCTGAGTAAAAAGGCATCTCGAGTCATTCAGTTTTCATAGTGTACAGAAAGCTAGGAGTGGGGGGAGCTTTCCTGACCTCTTCAGGTAGGCTGTTGCATAAGGTGGGGCCACCACAGAGAATGCACCTGTACGGGCAGCTGTTGATGCTATTTACATCCCTGCCGTGAAAAACCAACTGTCCACATGCATGCAGTATTTATTTCATTTATATCCTGCTGTTTGCTACATTTGGGGATGCAACACAGTCCTCCATTTTATCTTAACAACAACCTTGTGGGGTAGGTTAGGCTTGGAGTGTGACTGGCTCAAGGTCACCCAGTCAGCTTCCATAGCAAAGTGGGGATCTAAACCTGAGTCTCCCAGATACTAATCCTAGTGGGTAGCCGTTGATCTGCAGTAGGCACCAATAATTATTTTCAGGGTATAAGCTTTCGAGAGTCAGAGCTCCTTTCTTCAGACATGAGCAGGATTTAAAAAAAAAGAATTGCTCCTGATCCTCAGAGAGGAATTTGGGTGAAATGGCAGGTTGCTCAAGAAAGGGAAAAATCCCTTGTGCCAAACCTGCCATGAACTCTTGCTTTTGATCCAATCTGTAATTGGGATTCCAGTCTTTGAAGATCTGTGCTGGATTTCTTATTCGAGTCAGCAGGCGATGAAAAAGGGGGATCCGTTTTTCAACACGGTTATTTTTGCGCGAGGGATTTTCTGCAGTGTCAGTTTGTCCAATTGTTTTGTCAGCTGTTAAAATTTCCTATCATACCAAGCATTTAACTGAGATGTATGCTGGCTTTTCCAAGATTTAGCCCTTTGCGTTTTTGCAGCTGGAAGCTTATCATTTCCTTATAAATCTCTGAAATACGGAGGTCTTCTGTATTCCCCTTGGTAACTGTAACTTGACAATATGTGGGCGGGGATGGGGGGGGATGACAATATAGCACCTGCTTTTAAAGATACATCAAAAGATAATGGCCAGTTTTAAAAAACTGCCCCATTGCTCTCAACTGGCTGTATTACAACATTGACTTTTGCCCACTAGGCAGTGAAGCCATTGGAAATCAGCCCTGCTCCTCCTCGACTCTCAAGGTGATCTCTAATGCTGCCTTTTTTTTTTTGTCTGCTAACAGCATCTGGGTTTCCACCGACCACGATGAAATTGAGAAAGTGGCCAAGCAGTTTGGTGCCCAAGTCCACCGAAGAAGCTCCGAAGTATCCAAAGATTCCTCTACCTCTCTGGATGCTATTGTGGAGTTCCTTCAATATCATGATGGTACAGCCCAAGAGGGATAAACATGGGAAGTTGTCAGGAAGTGGAAAGCTTTGTAGGGTACGGCCCTTGAGGAACGTTAGAAAAGTTTCCGATTAACTTCCCAACCTAAAAGATACTTCTGTGGAAGCAGGAAAATTCTGTGTGTATTTGTTTCTTTATTGTCTTCTCTTAGGGTAGTTTCACACATTACAGAATGCTGAGGCAGGGAGAAAACGTCTTTCTTGGGCAGGAAAGGAACATGTAGAAAGCAAGGGAGAAAAGAGGGTAGAAGTGTGTAATGAAAGCTTCATCGTGATGGTCTTTTGATGGTGATCCACAGATGATTGAAAGCTGCAAACCTTATCTGATAGTTTTCAGGAGGGTGTGTTGTTTTCTCCAGAGGTCGACGTCGTAGGAAACATCCAAGCCACCTCTCCCTGCTTGCATCCCACGGATCTCATCAGAGTGGCCAAAATGATTCGAGAGGATGGCTTCGACTCAGTCTTCTCTGTAGTAAGGCGGCATCAGTTTAGGTGGAGCGAAATCAAAAAAGGAGGTAAGGATCCTTGAGTTTTGAACTAGGGTAAAATCATTGGTTTTGTGTGTGTATGCTAGAGGAGGGGCCATGGCTCGGTGGTAGAGCATCCGCTTGGCATGCAGATCCTCAGCATCTCAAAAGGATCAGGGAGGAAGTGATGTGCATGCATGCATGGATACTAGAACTCGCAGGTGACCAAAGGAAGTTGATAGGCAGTAGCTTCAGGTTGGGCAAAAGGAAGTACTCTTTTGCTCAAAGGGTAACAAAACGGTGGATTCGTTGCCGCTGGAGGTAGAGATGACTGTTCGTTTACATACAGGAGGAAGCTTTAACAGTGTGTTTTCTTGGTTTTTGTTCACAGTCTGTGATGTGACGAAACCCCAGAACCTGAATCCGGCCAAACGTCCCCGGAGGCAGGACTGGGATGGGGAACTGTACGAGAACGGGTCGTTTTACTTTGCCAAAAGATCGTTGATTGACAAAGGGTATTTACAGGTGGGTGCTGGGCTTTTTCAAAGGCAGCCACACTTTCTGGGCTTTCGTTGTGACGTTCCAAGGTAGCTGTGAGATGCCTCTCTGCTTGTGCAGTTTAGTTGATGCACTTTAGTTACTCCTAAATAATAGCCCATTCCCATCTGTGCAGTCAGAGTTCATGAGAAGGAGTTCATGAATAGGGACTATGAATGGTTATCACATTATCACAGGTAACAGATTTCCTTTACAGAGGCGGGGTCTGGGGGAGCCCAGTGGCACCTGGCGTGGGCTTCTGAGGACCACAGTTCTCTTTGTCAGATGCATCTGGCGGGGAGAGCTGTGGTTATCGAAGGCTTATACTACATTGGAATTGGATGGTCTGGTTGTTTTGCTGCCACTAACCAACACGGCAAACTCCTTTGAAGCCTCACACAAGCCAATTAATCTCCATTCCAAGAAGAGATGTTTACATTTACTAGCAAAGGGATGTTTTGGTTCCATCCCTCTCTTTCCCCCCCTAACTGCATCTTCTCTCTCCTCCCCTCCTCTTCTATACTTGACCAGTTTCTGTACCATGCTTCTGACGAAGAGAACTGTGATTCTCGAAAGCTTATGCTACAATAAAATTGGTTAGTCTTAAAGGTGCTACTGGACTCTTTTTGATTTTGCTACCACAGACTAACACGGCTAACTCCTCTGCATCCATGAGAAGGAGTGAGCTTTTCCCATCTATTGGAACTGAGAATTATATTCCACTTTATTAATTGAACGGCGGAGCGGGGGCTTGTGTGCCTTTTGGATAGTGGAAAGGATGGAAATCTTTAGGAAGAGTGCAGTACGTTTATTTATCATTCTCCTCCACCCTACGCCAAAACTGCCTCCTAAAGCAGCATACAACCATTAAAAATCTGGTACAAATATCAATGAAAATACCTATGTTTACTGAGCTCTGCATCGGGGCATTATGGAAGGACATCTGGTTGCCACTGCTTTTCTCTCCAGTACTAACACAATAAAGGCAACCCTAAGTTCACTGAACCAGGGTAAACAACAAACCAAAACCCAGGGAAAAATGAATCAGTAAGACAACATTACATACCAAAATGTAAATACAAAATATAATTCTTAAACACTGAACAATAATAATTCACATATGTCAGGAAGAAATTTTAAAGAAACATCTCAACAGAGTACGTACAGAGACCCATCTTAGTCAATTTCAACAGACTGTGCCTTCCAAAAGCAAGGAAACGGCGCTGGGAACAAAGTAAACCAATGATGGTTGTTGTGGGTTTTCCGGGCTGTATTGCCGTGGTCTTGGCATTGTAGTTCCTGACGTTTCGCCAGCAGCTGTGGCTGGCATCTTCAGAGGTGTAGCAATACAGCCCGGAAAACCCACAACAACCATCGTTGTCCGGCCGTGAAAGCCATCGACAATACAAAGTAAACCAAGTTAACATCCGTTTGTTCTAGAGTCCTTTCAAAGTCCAAGCGTCCATATAGTTCATAAGCCGTCAATAATGTAGCAGAAGGAAATGTCGAACCAAGTTGGCAAGCAATAATCTTCTGAATTTGTTCTTGTACTGGGTGGAAATGAACAGAAGGTTCCCAGGATCCAGCCAGGTCCTGGGTTGGCCTGACAAGCGGAGTATACCCCCCTCAGGCTCTGTAAACATCTATGACTGGCCACCCTGCTCTGCGGGTTATTTAGTCTGATGTGGTGGGGCAAAATGTGTGCGGCTGTTTTTAATTGATGTGTCGTTAATGTTTATATTGCTGCAAATGTTATTCTATTTATTGTCTGTTTTAAAATATTGTGATCTGTTCTGAGCCCCCTTGCAGGCAGAGTGGAATACAAATCAAATAAATAAATAAATGTCTGCCTAATGCAGCTTATGGGACCCCGTTCTTGAGAATACCAGGGTGTTCCAGTTTACATGGGCGAAACTGTTAGGCCCATATCTATGTATCCAGAGGGTTTTTTTTAATCCAACTTTTCATCTGAGTAGTACAGGATGTCATACGAGGCTCTCTCCCATTTTCTCCTCATGCAATACCTGTCTGCCCTAAAGCCTTAGCACAGTTACGCTCTCTTGCAACCTAACCTGCCTCACAGGGTTGGTGTGCAGATTAAACGAAGAAGGGTAAAGCCATGTTTGTCACTCTGCACTCATTATGGGGAGAGGAAAATATAATAGGTATAAAAATGCCTATATCCAGAAGCTATGAAGTCAGTGATTTGCAGGGGTTATGGAATGAATGCTTCTACTTCTTAAAAATTCCGCTTTGAGAGGATGAGTACCTATGTTGTTAATTTGTTTATACTTCACTTTTCTCCCCAGCGGAGACCCATAGAGAGTTCCAGTATTGTTTCCCCCCTCTGTCTGTTCACTGATACGTGTTCATTTTATTCAGGGTGGGAAAATGGCTTATTATGAAATGCGGGCTGAACACAGCGTGGATATCGATGTGGACATCGACTGGCCAATCGCGGAGCAAAGAGTCTTGCGGTAAAAAACAAGCAGCATTTGTTTGACCCTTTGATTTGTCACTGTGGGTAATTCCGCCCCCCCCCCCGCCCCCCCGGTGTAGTTCCAAACGTGCAAATTCATTTGATCAGCAAAGCTCAATGCCCAGGCCTCTCCACCGTGCATCGCTCGCATCCGTCATGCTTGGATTCATTGACAGGACTACTAGAGGGTCAGAAGAAGTCAACTGAGCTCTTGTTTCCATTGTCTCTTGATTTCCGCAGAGCCACTAGGGGTGGGGTGGGGCTTGTTTCATTCATTCATTCATTGACGACTACTAGAGGGTCAGAAGAAATCAACTGAGCTCTTGTTCTGATTGTCTCTTGATTTCCGCAGAGCTACTGAGGGTGGGGTGGGGCTTGTTTCATTCATTCATTCATTCATTCATTCAGTCATTCATTGACGACTACTAGAGGGTCAGAAGAAGTCAACTGAGCTTTTGTCCGGATTGTCTTGATTTCCGCAGAGCCGCTGAGGGTGGGGTGGGGCTTGTTTCATTCATTCATTCATTCATTCATTCATTCATTCATTCATTCATTCATTGACAGAACTACTAGAGGGTCAGAAGAAGTCAACTGAGCTCTTGTTCGGATTGTCTCTTAATTTCCGCACAGCCACTGAGGGTGGGGTGGGGCTTATTTTGATACTGAAAAGGGAATTAATGATCCAGTAACAAGGCTCTTTCAGACACGAGCTTGGGGTTCATGTCCCCCCCCCCCCCCCCCAGTACCTAGAAAACTATTATGCCAAGAAAAACTTACCAGATTTTTCTTGCTAAAATACTTCGTGAGGAAACCTTAAAAGCAAATGCAGCAAAAAATTAGTTGTGACCAAATTCCTTCATGACCAGTGAAGCCTTGATCTAATACTGTTGCCATGGAGGGATGCTGGATTGCACCTGCAATTGACCCATAAAATGGCCCCAATGAATGTCTGCAATGGACCCATAAAATGGACCCAATGCATGTCTGCAATGGACCCATAAAATGAACCCAATGGATGTTTGCAATGGACCCATAAAATTAACCAGCTCAGTTGAGCTGTCACATTTTTACCCCACCCTCCAACAAGCTCAGGGTGCTGTACAGGGTTATTGCTTCCTCTGGATTTATCCTTGCAACAACCCTGCGAGGTAGGTTTGGCTAAAAGAGAGCTCAACCCACCAGATCAGAGCAAAAACTCACCTGCTGCTTTGGCGTTGCTCTCATTGAAAGGGTGAAACGGTGTCTGGGCTGAAGTTCCAGGAGGGCAGATTTTGGATGTATGTTAAGAGAAACGTCCTAACAGTGGAAGCGCTTCAGCGATCAAATGAACAACCTGTACGGACGGTGGGCTGCCTCCTTCTGGGGGGATCTTCAAGCGGAAGTCCCCAAATCATATATCCAGCTAAAAGCAGATTTGGGATGGCACTATGCCGTGACTCTTGCTGGGTGATCTTGGGCCATCTTTCAGCTTAACCTACCTCGTAGGCTTGTTGTGAGGGTCAAAGGGGAAGGGGAAACCGTCGATGCCCTCCTGAACCTCTTGTAGGAAGGGTGAGATAAAAACGGATGGTTAGATAGCCGCTTGCCCAACACTGGGAGTGCGGGAGGCTTCTAGACAAGAGCCTGTAGAAAAGAGCTTAATTGCATGCATGCTTGTGAGGCCGTAAGGTTTAAAGCCAGGCTGGCCCTTGTCTGCAGTCCGAACGGTCCAGTTTAAAACCAAATGCAGTGCTTCCATGTGGTGTAGCGGTTGGATCTGGGCAGCCCAGGTTTGAAGTCCCCACTCTGCCGTGGAAGCTCGCTGGGTGCCCTCAAGCCAGTCGTATTCTCATCCTAACCTACCTCACAAGGTTGTTGTGAGGATACAATGGAGGAAAAGAGAACAAAGTAAGCTGCTTTGGCTCCCCATTGGAGATAAAGTTGGTGTATAAATGAAATATAAGCTTTTGGCTTTGTATCTTTCTCTGGACCTTTTTTTCTGGAGGGTGTTGAGGGGCAAATTACGAGCAGCTTCTCTCTTCAGTCTTGATTTCTGCTCTTGATATTTCCAGATTTGGCTATTTTGGAAAAGAGGCCCTGAAGGAGGTGAAGTTGCTGGTTTGCACCATCGACGGATGCCTGACCACCGGTCACATCTACGTTTCCGAAGATGGAAAAGAGGTCCTCTCTTACGACGTCAGGGATGCTGTCGGGATTCATTTGCTACAGAAAAGGGGTGTTGAAGTACGTTTGGCTTCTGACCGTTCGAGGGGGGGAATTAGTAGGGTGGGATGGTTGTGGAAATCTCAGTCTTGAGAAGAACGTTTTATAGAGGGGCTTCAAGGCCCGCGGTTCACATCTAGCTGAAAGAAAGGAAATTATAATCATTGTTGGTAGAGCTGCGGTAGTAGAGCGGTTAAGTGGTGGGACTGTAAATCAGCACTTCGCTGGTCCAAATCCCACTCCTGCCATGAACTCAGCAGGCAGCCTTGGGTAAGTGGTTGGGTTGCGAATCTGCACTCTGCTGGTTCGAATACCACTACTGCCATGAGCTCAGCAGGTGACCTTGAGTAAGTGGTTGGGTTGTGAATCAGGATTCTGCTGGTTCGACTCCCACTACTGCCATGAGCTCAGCAGGTGGCCTTGGGTAAGCCCCTCCTCTCAGCCCTAGCTCCCCAGATGTGTTGTAGGGATAATAACAACACTGACTTTGTTCACTTCTCTGAATGGGACACTCATCTGTCTAGAAAAGTAATATGTAAGTTACTTGCAGATTTCAAAGAGCTTCGCATAATGTCATGTTGTTGTCATTCTTACAACAGTCCTTCAAGGTAGGTCGGTGTTGTTACCTAATTAGAGGTGGGGTACAAGGCTGAAAGTTCCTGGCAGATGCAGGATCCAAACTGTCGTTCTCACACTCTTGTCATCTTTGGCTACTCCATGGCATCACAACCTTTTGTTCAGACTGCTCATGCTGATCAGCTTCTTGCGATGCAGAATTTTTGAAGTTTTTTTTTAATGGGGCGTCCAGAACTTCAGTTGGCATGGTGTGAATTTTCATAGAATTAGAATTCTGTACCAAATGGCGTTCCTAGAAATCCCCAAAGCTCAGCAGGGTTCGCTTAAGCAGAAGCTGACCATGTGGCTCAGACTCACGTGGTTGGGAGACAGGATGTCTTTAATCAAACAACAGGGCACACATGCTTCCTCAGCAGCACACGGGCCAGCCCCTGAGTGTTGTACAATAGAGACAACCACACTGTGATGCCCTGTAGGCAGAGCTCATTTCCAGGGGGAATGCGCCAGAACACTGTTCCAGCAGTTCCCCTAACAGTCAGGTGGCCTCGCCCACCTGACTTTTGGACATTTGGGGCCGTTCCCCTGCCCGGCACCGACCCGATCCAGGCCGTTTCAGCCCCGATCTGGGCCATTTTGGCCCCAATCAAGGCCCAATTAATGGCACCTGCACCATCCCTGGCACCCTTGATCACCAAGGGCTAAGTCCAAGATTCGGCCCATCAGAGAGTCCTCACAGTGGCTCTTTTTCCAATTACATGGCTTCGTTCTGGGCCCAAACGGGCCCCAAATGGCAGTTTTTGGCCACTTGGGGCCCGTTTTGGCCAGGGTCAGGACCAAAGCCACCAGGATTGGGTCAGTGCCTGGTGGGTACTCCCTCCCCTGCCCGGCACCAACCCAATATGGGCCGTTTGTGGCCTGATCCAGGCCAAAACATGCCCCAAATGGCCATTTTGGGCCTGTTTCAGCCGGGATTGGGGCCAAAATAGCCCTGACTGGGACACTGCCAGGTGGGGGAACACTCCCCTTTCTGGCAGCAGCTGAATCCCGGCCATTTCAGCCCAATGAAGGGGCGTGGCATATGCTAATGAGTTCCTGCAGCTCTTTTTCTATGAAATGACCCCTGCCTGTAGGTATTTCCTTGTTTTGTGTGTGTTACGTCCCATCAACTCGTCTCCAACCTAGGGCAACTCGATGAATGAAAGACCTCCAAAATATCCTACCGTTAACAGACTTGTTCAGATCTTGCAAACCGGAGGACGTGGCTTCTTTTACTGAGTCAAGCCATCTTGCTTTGGGTCTTCCTCTATTCCTAGTGCCTTCCACTTTTCCTAGCATTATTGACTGTTCCGGACAGTCTTGTCTCCTTAGCAGTGATTTTCCACCAAGGCATACTTTCCCCTCCCAAATGCTGTTTCACAAGTTTTGTTTCTCTGCTATGCTCCCGGCTGTTGTCTTAATACTCTTTGGTTCATCCAGGTGCGGCTGATCTCTGAAAGAGACTGCTCGCTCAAGACCCTTTCCGCCATGAAGCTGGGCTGTGCCGTAGAAGTCAGCGTGGCCAACAAGCTACATATCGTCGAGAAATGGAGGAAGGAACTGAACTTGTGCTGGAAGGAAGTGGCGTACTTAGGTGAGGCCCTCCTTGCAAACAAAAAACGCTGCCAACTGGAACAGCTCCTTGCCCTCCTCCAAATGACAGCCTTTCAAATATTTAAAGTGCGCAATCATGTCCCCCCTCAATCTCCAAACTAAACATATATGGTGCTAGCAGTCCCATTCATGTTGGCACATAGTGAACCATGTAGAGTCTTTATTAATTTATTAAAACACTGCCTCAAAATGTTAAGTGCTATAGTTGTGGGGTTTTTTTAAATCCTGGCTTTCCCTCCCTCATTCCAAACCAGGAAGCGGTCAGGAGTCTCGGATTGAAGGGCAGCTACCCACCCCTCTTCTCCCCTTGGTCTCTTGAGCCTTGTTCATAAGTTACAGGGAATGTACATACAATTCATGTACAGTGTATACTTGATTTTTCTTCATACAAGCATTGAGTAATTCTCATGTTACATTCAGTGCATGTGCAAACCACACATTTGTCCAGGTTCTCATCCTCAGTTTCATTTTGCAAAGTGAATACTCATCTTCTCTTCGATGTATTGTCGAAGGCTTTCACGGCCGGAGAACGATGGTTGTTGTGGGTTTTCCGGGCTGTATTGCCGTGGTCTTGGCATTGTAGTTCCTGACGTTTCGCCAGCAGCTGTGGCTGGCATCTTCAGAGGTGTAGCACCAAAAGACAGAGATCTCTCAGTGTCACAGTGTGGAAAAGATGTAGGTCATTTGTATCTACTCAGGAGGGGTGGGGTTGAGCTGAGTCATCCTGTAAGAGTTTCCCAGGGTGTGGAATGCTAATGGCGGGAGGCTTCACTGTATCCTGAGAAGGTTCTTTTGCATATGGATTGGTACTTGATGTGCTAATCTTCTCTGCAGGGCTATTGTCAAGGATAGAATGTTTTGTTAGCCTGGTGTTTTTCAGAACTGGCAACCATGCTCGGTTCATTCTTAAGGTTTCTTCTTTCCTGTTGAAGTTTTGCTTATGCTTGTGAATTTCAATGGCTTCCCTGTGCAGTCTGACAAAGTAGTTGGAAGTGTTGTCCAGTATTTTGGTGTCCTGGAATAAGATACTGTGCCCTGTTTGAGTTAGGCTATGTTCAGCCACTGCTGATTTTTCAGGTTGTCCAAGTCTGCAGTGTCTTTCATGTTCTTTTATTCTTGTCTGGATGCTACGCTTTGTGGTCCCGATGTAAACTTGTCCACAGCTGCAGGGTATGCGGTATACTCCTGCAGAGGTTAGGGGGTCTCTACTGTCTTTTGCTGATCGTAGCATCTGTTGTATTTTTCGGGTGGGTCTGAATACTGCTTGAAGGTTATGCTTTTTCATAAGCTTTCCCATCTGATCAGTAATTCCTTTGATATATGGCAAAAACACTTTTCCTGTGGGAGACTGTTTTTCTTTGGTTGTTTGCTTCATCCTGGGTTTGATTGCTCTTCGGATTTCATTTCTGGAGTAGCCATTTGCCTGAAGTGCGTGGTTTAGATGATTAATTTCCTCATTTAGCAAGTGCGGCTCACATATCCGTCTTGCACGATCCACTAATGTTTTCATTATGCCTCTTTTCTGTCGGGGATGGTGATTGGAGTTTTTGTGTCTTTTGGAGTTTTTGTGTCTTTTGGTGCTACACCTCTGAAGATGCCAGCCACAGCTGCTGGCGAAACGTCAGGAACTACAATGCCAAGACCACGGCAATACAGCCCGGAAAACCCACAACAACCATCGTTCTCCGGCCGTGAAAGCCTTCGACAATACATCGAACACCTCTACGGGGAGGAAACATTCCAACAGACCCGGAGATTGGAAACACTTCGGAACAAGAAAGCACATCTACTCTGTTCTTTAACCTTTCTTCTACGCTGCAGGGACACAAGAACTATTCCATCTTTTCTCACAACTAAAAGAATCTTCAAAACCACACAGGCGAACCGCATTTATGCCCGTCTAGAACAGGCCCTCTTACGTGAGAGAATCCACACTACCCGCAGAGAACTTGCTGCCACAGACAAGGAGCTATTTTGCTTGCATATCAACACCAGCCATAAAATGAGAAGTCAGGATTGGGACAAGGTTGATAATCTCACCTACAGGAAGATGGAACAAGTTTTTACCAACCACACATCCAGACAGAAGCAGAAGTTTAACAAACTACAGGAAAAAAGACAGACAAGCCCCATGCTCGACAATGCACGCATTGTCATCAATCTGACAGACCGTCAACTCTCACCAGAAGAAACCTCCATCTTGGCAAAGGGAGGAAACTTTGCAGTCACCCCCACCAGAATTCCTGTGGAAGACATCATTGCAAATGTAGAAGCTGCCATTCGTCATCTACCTGAAGAGGAAGCTGAGGAAATAAGAGGAGAGACAGCCAGGATTCTACGAAAGGCAAAGCTTCCCACCAGCAATATCACACGCAAGGAGAGAAATGTCATCAAGACCCTCAATGCAGATCCAGACATCATCATTCTACCAGCTGATAAAGGCAATGCTACAGTGATCATGAAAACAGAGGAATACAAAAAGAAGATTAAGGAACTCCTGGACCCCTCCACCTACAAAAAACTAAAACGAGATCCCACTTGCAAAATCACCAGGCTAACAAATGCGCTGATCAAGAATTCCTCACTACATCCCGACACGCACAGAAAACTATGCAAGACTGAAGCACAGCCACCTAGACTATATGGACTCCCCAAAATACATAAGGATTCAGTCCCACTCCGACCCATTGTGAGTGCCATTGGTTCACCGACATATGAATTAGCTAGACATCTGGCAGATCTCCTGCAGGACCACATCGGGAAAACCTCGTCTTACATCAAAGATTCAGCAGATTTCATCAACAAAATCAGTTCTCTGAAACTCAATCCACAAGACATGCTTGTCAGTTTTGATGTTGTATCCCTGTTTACCAAGGTTCCAGTAAAAGACACTATTGCACTTATTAATCAGATTTTCCCAGAGGATGTAACAGCCTTATTCCACCATTGCCTGACAACCAGTTACTTCCAATGGGACAACGAATTCTATGAACATATGGATGGGGTGGCCATGGGGAGCCCACTCAGCCCAGTTATAGCAAACTTCTACATGGAACATTTTGAAAAAACAGCTCTAGAATCAGCACCCCACAAACCTAGTGTATGGTTCCGGTTTGTGGATGATGCATTTATCATTTGGAGCCATGGGGAGGAAGAATTGATGAGGTTTTTGAATCATCTCAACAACATCCACCTGAACATACAATTCACCATGGAGAAAGAAATCGAGGGAAAACTCCCATTCCTGGATACCTGGGTCATCCGCAAAGCAAACTTTCAGTTAGGTCACAAGGTCTACAGGAAACCAACTCACACTGATCGGTACCTACACAAAAACTCCAATCACCATCCCCGACAGAAAAGAGGCATAATGAAAACATTAGTGGATCGTGCAAGACGGATATGTGAGCCGCACTTGCTAAATGAGGAAATTAATCATCTAAACCACGCACTTCAGGCAAATGGCTACTCCAGAAATGAAATCCGAAGAGCAATCAAACCCAGGATGAAGCAAACAACCAAAGAAAAACAGTCTCCCACAGGAAAAGTGTTTTTGCCATATATCAAAGGAATTACTGATCAGATGGGAAAGCTTATGAAAAAGCATAACCTTCAAGCAGTATTCAGACCCACCCGAAAAATACAACAGATGCTACGATCAGCAAAAGACAGTAGAGACCCCCTAACCTCTGCAGGAGTATACCGCATACCCTGCAGCTGTGGACAAGTTTACATCGGGACCACAAAGCGTAGCATCCAGACAAGAATAAAAGAACATGAAAGACACTGCAGACTTGGACAACCTGAAAAATCAGCAGTGGCTGAACATAGCCTAACTCAAACAGGGCACAGTATCTTATTCCAGGACACCAAAATACTGGACAACACTTCCAACTACTTTGTCAGACTGCACAGGGAAGCCATTGAAATTCACAAGCATAAGCAAAACTTCAACAGGAAAGAAGAAACCTTAAGAATGAACCGAGCATGGTTGCCAGTTCTGAAAAACACCAGGCTAACAAAACATTCTATCCTTGACAATAGCCCTGCAGAGAAGATTAGCACATCAAGTACCAATCCATATGCAAAAGAACCTTCTCAGGATACAGTGAAGCCTCCCGCCATTAGCATTCCACACCCTGGGAAACTCTTACAGGATGACTCAGCTCAACCCCACCCCTCCTGAGTAGATACAAATGACCTACATCTTTTCCACACTGTGACACTGAGAGATCTCTGTCTTTTGGTGCTACACCTCTGAAGATGCCAGCCACAGCTGCTGGCGAAACGTCAGGAACTACAATGCCAAGACCACGGCAATACAGCCCGGAAAACCCACAACAACCATCTTCTCTTCCTTAAAAACAGATGTATGCATGTACAGGCCGGTTATACCTACGTTCACCGTAACGTGAGCAAGGATTGACGTTCCTCTCGCTGCAGTACAACATTGTTCTTTTTGGTTGTTGTGGATTTTCCGGGCTGTATTGCCGTGGTCTTGGCATTGTAGTTCCTGACGTTTCGGCAGCAGCTGTGGCTGGCATCTTCAGAGGTGTAGCACCAAAAGATAGAGATCTCTCAGTGTCACAGCGGGGAAAAGATGTTGGCAGGTCATTTGTATCTACTCCGGAGGGGTGGGGTTGAGCTGAGTCAATCTGTAAGAGTTTCCCAGAGTGTGGAATGCTAATGGCGGGAGGCTTCACTGTTTCCTGAGGAGGTTCTTTTGCATATGGATTGGTGCTTGATGTGCTAATCTTCTCTGCAGGGCTATTGTCGAGTATAGAGTGTTTTGTTAGCTAATCACCACCCCCGACAGAACTCCAATCACCACCCCCGACAGAAAAGAGGCATAATGAAAACATTAGTGGATCGCGCAAGACGGATATGTGAGCCGCACTTTCTCAATGAGGAAATTAATCATCTAAACCACGCACTTCAGGCAAATGGCTACTCCAGAAATGAAATCCGAAGAGCAATCAAACCCAGGATGAATCGAACAACCAAGGAAAAACAGTCTCCTACAGGAAAAGTGTTTTTGCCATATATCAAAGGAATTACTGATCAGATGGGAAAGCTTATGAAAAAGCATAACCTTCAAGCAGTATTCAGACCCACCCGAAAAATACAACAGATGCTACGATCAGCAAAAGACAGTAGAGATCCCCTCACCTCTGCAGGAGTATACCGTATACCCTGCAGCTGTGGACAAGTTTACATCGGGACCACAAAGCGTAGCATCCAGACAAGAATAAAAGAACATGAAAGACACTGCAGACTTGGACAACCGGAAAAATCAGCAGTGGCTGAACATAGCCTAACTCAAACAGGGCAAAGTATCTTATTCCAGGACACCAAAATACTGGACAACACTTCCAACTACTTTGTCAGACTGCACAGGGAAGCCATTGAAATTCACAAGCATAAGCAAAACCTCAACAGGAAAGAAGAAACCTTAAGAATGAACAGAGCATGGTTTCCAGTTCTGAAAAACACCAGGCTAACAAAACACTCTATACTCGACAATAGCCCTGCAGAGAAGATTAGCACATCAAGCACCAATCCATATGCAAAAGAACCTCCTCAGGATACAGTGAAGCCTCCCGCCATTAGCATTCCACACCCTGGGAAACTCTTACAGGATGACTCAGCTCAACCCCACCCCTCCGGAGTAGATACAAATGACCTGCCAACATCTTTTCCCCACTGTGACACTGAGAGATCTCTGTCTTTTGGTGCTACACCTCTGAAGATGCCAGCCACAGCTGCTGGCGAAACATCAGGAACTACAATGCCAAGACCACAGCAATACAGCCCGGAAAACCCACAACAACCATCGTTCTCCAGCCGTGAAAGCCTTCGACAATACATTGTTCTTTTTAATTGGTTTTAGTGGTCTTCAAAAGAAACCTCATTATCCAGCTACGGCCCTGTGTGTTATGTAAGAGCAGGAAGTCCGAGCGTCTTTTGTTTCTCAGTTTTGTGCCATAGATTCCGTGGAACTCCCTGTTAAAGTGTTCCAGGTGGCCCCTTCCACTTATGAAGAAGAAGGGGGGGCACACCAAGGCAAAATGAAGGGGGAAAAGACAGAAGAGGGAAAAAAGAGACAAGGGACAGGCTGAATTCTGACGGATGCAATACTGGAAATGGGCAGACAGCAGGACCCTGAGAAATAGTTTGGTTCTGTAAAGCTGCCTTAATAACTGCAGCTCTTCCCCTTTTCCAGCAGTCCACACTGAGAGAAGAGAATCCTACACTAAGTAAGTGTGTAGTGGCCATAAGCATGAAAGCACTCTTCACCCCCCCCTTTACCCCTGCAAGGAGAAAGGGGGGGGGGAATCTTTAATCATAGTATAATCCCTACGTGTTTCACTCTGCTGTAGTGCATATACGAGAAAGATACTAATAGGAATTTGGAAGATCCCCCTGACGAAGCTGTATGCGAAATGCACAGGGGTTATACTGTTATTAAAGATTCTTCCCTTTGCACCATTTGCTGTCTTCCGTTCCATTTATGCCTTCTTGGCACGTAAATACTTTTCTGTTCTCAGAAGCGATCGCAGGTGCTGTTGTCCAACAGCGCCAACCTAAACAGTGTTAGACCCTTCTAAGCCCATTAACTCAACGGAACTTAGAAGAGTATAAGGGCTTCGCTTTGTGTGTTAAGTGAACTCTCTCTTTTCTTTCTCACTTTTACCTTTCTTAAAGTTGTGATTAGATGTTGTATTTCTTTTCCCACCTCGCTGTGAGCAGGCTGAAGGGGTGTTTTGAAAAGGCGACTCAGACGTTTGTAATATATTTATTTAAGTATTTATATCCTGCTTCTTTCTGAAAAGGACCCCAGTGCAAGAAACAGTGAAAAATAATACATAAATCAAACAATGCACTGTGATAAAAGCAAAACAGGTACATTGCAGGCCGGTCCTGGATTCCTCGGCTGGCTTGATCAAAGTCACAAGCTGAGAGCCACAGGGCTAAGAGCCAAAGGGGGAAGATCCCATTGGTCCTTGCCCTGTGATTCGTGCCCAAGGGCTTGCTTCTCTGGCCACAACAAAGCTTTATAAGGAACCTGAGGGAGGAAGGGATAAAGCAGTCCTCCATATATGTATTAAAACCTTGTATAGAAATAAAATAACTAATATACAGATGTAATAGATCCAGAGGAGTTAGCCGTGTTAGTCTGTAGTAGCAAAATAGTAAAAAGTCCAGTAGCACCAGATGCATCTGATGAAGAGAGCTGTGGATTTCAAAAGCTTATGCTTTTGCTACAATAAATTGCAGTTAAGCATATGCTACAATTAAGCTTATGCTACAATAAAGTTGGTTAGTCTTAAAGGTGCTACTGGACTTTTTACTACAGTTGTAATAGAACAACTCATTGCCATATGTACAGAACCAATTAAACCAGACACGTTTCAGCCCAAAGGCCTTCCTCAGAGGTATAAAAATTTCACAGAGAGCACCCTGTAAATATAATACATAAATTAAACATACATCACCTAGCACACAAAGTATCTGGAACAGAGTGAGGAAAGGGGGACAAAAACGCGTAAAGGTTAAAACCTGGGAAATAAGTAAGAAACCAATATCAAATAAATATATTTCAATGAAATTATTCATGCTGCGATGAAATTGAAACTAAAATGGAGTGAGTTCCTAAAAATTCTGCCCCAGAACAGCAGGAAATAAAGTCAGGGCAATATATCATATACTGAGCCCCATGGCGCAGAGTGGTAAGCCGCAGTACTGCAGCCCAAGCTCTGCTCATGACTTGAATTCAATCCTGGCGGAAGCCAGGTTCAAGTAACCGGCTCAAGGCTGACTCAGCCTTCCATCCTTCCGAGGTCGGTAAAATGAGTACCCAGTTTCCTGGGGGGGGGGGGGGAGTGTAGATGACCGGGGAAGGCAAACCACCCCGTAAAAAGTCTGCCAAGAAAACGTCGTCATGCGACATCCCCCAGGGGTCAAGATTGACTCGGTGCTTGCACAGGGGACTACCTTTACCTTTTTATTATATCATATAAAAAAGGAGAAATACAGCCAAATTCATTCCAATTGAAAAAAATGTTTTGAAAAATATCCCAAATAAAAAATAAAGGAAATAACTTAAACTTTATACTGGTGTTTTTAATGCATATTTCAAGTTATTTTCCATAATTCCCACCCCCCGTTGTTCCAACCTCCTTGGTTACCCTTGGTTGTTCTTCTCCCCTTTTTGCTGTCCTGAGCAAAGTGGTTATACCACTGTTATGACCCTTCACTTTCTCTAGGGTAGATTTTGCCTTTAATCTTTCCCTTACACGCTCTGGGTAGATTCCTGCCACCAGGAATATTATATTCCAAGATATTTTATTTAAATTTTCCCTTTTGTAACGTGCCTAAGCGTCAGGCTCCTTTGTGGTTCTATGTGGCCCTGAGGATAGGAATGGGATATAGCAATGACAGCCACTCTGGGATATAACAAAACAAACTTTTATTTTTCAATAAGCATATCGGTTTCATAAAAGTAGTTCTCGGTTCTTAAAGTTACTTCATTTAAACTCATTCACACAGATCTCTTCTAAGGCTTCACACACAGTTAGCCTCTTTCTCTGACTCAGTATTTCTCACAGACGTGCTTAAAGTTACTCAGGCAGCACACAGCTTGCCTGCTTTCTCTAGACTCAATATTTCTCTCACAGAAATGCTTAAAACTCCTCAGGCAGCACACAGCTGGCCTCTCTTTCCCTGACTGAGTGTCCTTTCACAAACATGCTCAGTTCAGGTTCCACACAGGTTATATTTCTCTCATAAATACTTCAGCATACTCAGGCAGCCCACAGCTAGCCTGCTTTCCTCGGACTGAAACTTTGCTCTCCACTCCCAGTCTCAAACTGCCTTCACTCCGCCCACACTCTCAGTCATCAACCAATCATATCCCTCACTCATCCCTCTCTTTCACCCCCACTCTTCACCTATCTCACACCAAGCATTTAAAGACACATGCACACATTTACTTGAAATCATTACAACCACTGATAACCACGTTCCCTATCTTACCCCTTCCGTTCCCCTGTGATCAAATGTTGGAACGTGCTTGCTACTAGCAACGTGCTTTGAATAAACTGATTTTGTATGTTTTGGTGCAGGAAACGAGGAATCGGATGTGGAGTGTTTAAAGAAAGCTGGAATGAGCGCTGTCCCGGCCGACAGCTGCCCGGCTGCACAGAAAGCCACGAACTACATTTGCAAATGTAACGGTGGCCGTGGCGCAATCCGGGAGTTTGCAGAGCACATATTCCTCCTCATGGAAAAAGTAAATTCAGCTGGGAAGAAACCATGATAATACGGGCCTAAAGCTGCCGCTTCTCTTGGGGATGGAAAAAACTGTCCCCTTATTCTTTCCCTTTGCTGGTCTCTCTGTCGTTTACTTGGTTTTTGACATTTCAGGAATCCAAAGAACATTACCAAGGACTGTGCAGCATGATATATTTTTCCCCAAGCACTTAAACGTTAATTTCCAACTGCAGCCCCCCGCTAGTGCAAAAGCTGCCACCCGTCAAGCTGATCCCAGGCAACGTAGCTTGATGAGCCTTGTAAAAAGGTTAAGAAATTGACAGCGCCAACGCCTGGCTTTTGAAAAGTGGTAAGTCTATAAAAATAGAACTAACTAAAGATAATTTTGGGTTTGTTTCCTGTTCAAAAAGAGCCAAAGGAGACGATTGCCGGGTTTTCATATGAACCGAAGTTATCGGCCGGGATCAGACATAACGTGAAACCACGGTTTATTTGAACTAACAGCTGGATTGTGAAACCTGAATTCAGCACCGAAGGGATCCCTCGTGTTTTGTTTTGCCTCGGCAAATGGTGCTTTCATTGCTTTCGTTCTACCCAGGTGTCTCTGTAACCAGGGAGCGGGCAAGGGTTTTAGTAAAGACCGGTTGCAATTGCATGATTTAAATTCTTCCAAAGTGAAATTTTGCTTGAGATTGCCATGCAAGCCGTGGTTAAGCTAGAATGTCTGTACTGATACACATCATGTAAAATCCTAGTTTGGTCTCTGATTAAATACACCAACCATGATTTGAGATCCTGATTTGGTGGCTGCTGAGTGGCCTGTGTTCAGACAACCACACTAACCATGATTAGTTTAATTAACCCTTGGCTTCCATTTATGTCTAAACTGAAGGCTTCTTAAAGACTTTGGCAAGGGAGGCGATAAGCGTTTTCACCCGAAAAGCCCTTTTAGATTCCCGGCTTGATGTGAATCCCAGCAAACAGGACTTAGAACTGGGCGAGAGGAGAGACACCTTCAAAACCACATAGGGTCTCTCAGCACCTCCTCTTTCCCCACCCCAGTTAATCTAACTGGCTGAGCTTAAAAAGGCAAGAACCTTTCACAATGGAATAATTAAAAAGCAAGATCTCTGCCTCTTAGAGACGAGGCCTGCTGCCCTTAGAGGTGAGCCACGTACGCATCACAAAAATCACATGAGACTCCACGATGGTATGTACCACTTCTCACTGAAGGTAGGGGGTGGTTGCATTTTAACATATCCCATATTTTTTTAAAAAAAACTAGCACATCAGGAGAAGACATTTTTTTACTTAGCTTCTTTCCCTGAAGCACTAGTTTTCCATAGGCAGGGAAAACTAAAAAAAAAAATGGAGTGTTCAGTTGTGCAACACCTCCCTGAAGTGGTTCTGCTCTGTGCCGGTGCCCCTTGTTCCCACACCCACTCATATTGTTTGTTACTCCACTGCTGTGTCCCTGGCCACAGTTCTCATTTTTTTGTGATATGTATTTGCCATCTCTGTGACTCTGCCTGCCTCGCAGGGCTGTTAAGGTGATAGAATAATAAAGCCCCGTGTATTCCATTTGCGGCTCCTTGGAAGAAGGATTGGATAAGAGAATTTCTCCATTTGATATTTACTTCTATGTCTATACTTTTAGAGGGGGCATCTCTCCTGCCCGTTGGTAATGGTGGAAAATAGGGATTCAGGGTGGATGTAATGTCTGCAATCTTGTTTTATACTTTTTGAAGTTGCTATTCTTTTTACTGCTTGTTGTATCTTTCAAAAGGCAATGATAATTTATTTCCGTGGGCTGCTTGTCTTTTTGGGAGTTGGAAAATAATACTGTAGAGTTGCCTGTAATTTTTGTATGCCCTCAATATCGGTGAGTTATGCAATGCTGGAACTTTTCTTTCTGGAACATGTTAGGTAGCAGCGCAATCTGTGACTTGCCATGTTGAATACGGTCCGCTAGCCAGGTGCTTGAGTTCTAGGCAGGTAGAAGTGGGAGGTTTCCTCAAGTGATGGGGGGAGCACAGTGAGTGGCTGGGGTGGAGAAGCTGCATTTGGCTTGGTGGGTCACGAACCGCAGAAGTCTTGTGCACTTAAGTCTTATTCCATTCCTGTTGGAAATGTGCAGACATGCAAATGCTTTGGATTGCTTGCAAACGGAAGGCTGTATTCAGACAATACAGGATACATCAACTTCGAACTGATAGCATCTCTGATTCCTAGGGGCAGGGGTGGGGCTTGACTTGGGGCAAAAACAAATGAGATGAATACCCCAGCTCTCTTATCATGTATAAAATGCAAATTGCAGCTCCACTTTGCAGTGGGGCCGTGTGGGGGAAAGGAGAGGGTGTCAGCCACTAGTCACTTTCACTAGCCCATATGGGGTTATCTGCTTTATCATCAGTATTTTAAAGGGGAAATCAAGTTGTTTCCCCCCTCTTTTTAAAATACGTATAGCAAAGTTTGGAACCAGTTTTGATTAACGAAACCAACTGGAGGTTGAAGGGTTAACCCCCCCCCCCCCACTCCATTCCATGTAGTGATCCAAGGCAAATTGAGGCTGCATGACTGCAATTGATGGACCGACCCGGACTGTATAATCTTCAGTCTTTTTTTACCCTTAAATACTCACATTTGTGATCAATACTGATGAAGACTTTACTTGATTTATTGTTGATTATTTATGTGCAGATAATGATTTACCAATCTTAGGATTGTTCGAGGTTTTTTTTCCAACTCAAGAATAAAAAATAAAACCCTGTCTCATGTTTTGTTGTTTGAAATGATGCCCTTTAGAGAGGACGTTTCCAGTGCTTTCTCTCGGCTGAACCATCTGCCCCTGGCCGATGTGGGCCCAATCCCTATGGCATTGTAAGACTGGCTCTTGTCGTGATACAGCTTCTTAAGCTCAGGCAATGCTTGGGCATGGAGGTTCACAACAGCTTTGTGGTGGTTGGCAGGGGCTCTAGAACTTCAAACAGAAGCTTTAGGGTCATAAGAACATAAGAACATAAGCAAAGCCATGTTGGATCAGGCCAGTGGCCCATCCAGTCCAACATTCTGTCACACACAGTGGCTAGAAATCCAGTGCCATCTAAAGGACTGTCAGTGAGGCCAGGACACCAGAAGCCCTCCCACTGCCTTCCTTCCAGCACCAAGACAACAGAGCACCACCTCCCCACAAAGAGAATACCATCTATCTCCTGTGGCTAATAGCCACTGATGGACCTCTGCTCCATATATTTGTCCAGTCCCCTCTTGAAGCTGGCAATGCTTGTAGCTGCCACCACCTCCTGTGGCAACGAATTCCATGTGTTTATCACCCTTTGTGTAAAGTAGTATTTTCTTCTATCTGTTCTAACCCGACTGCTCAATAATTTCATAGAGTGCCCATGAGTTCTTGTATTGTGAGAAAGGGAGAAAAACACATCTTTCTCTACCTTCTCTAACCCGTGCATTATCTTGTAAACCTCTATCATGTCTCCCCTCAGTCGTCTTTTCTCCAGGCTAAAGAGCCCCAAGCGCCTCAATCTTTCCTCATAGGGAAAGTGTTCCAACCCTTTAATCATTTTAGTTGCCCTTCTCTGTACTTTTTCCAGTGCTATGATATCTTTTTTAAGGTGTGGCGACCAGAACTGTACACAGTACTCCAAATGAGGCCTCACCATCGATTTATACAGAGGCATTATGATACCGGCTGATTTGTTTTCAATCCCTTTCCTAATAACCCCTAGCATAGCATTAGCTTTTTTTATGGCAGTCGCACACTGTGCTGACGTTTTTAGTGAGTTATCTATCATGACTCCAAGATCTCTCTCTTGGTCAGTCTCCGCCAGTTCAGACCCCATCAACTTGTATTTATATTTTGGATTTTTGGTTCCAATGTGCATTACTTTGCACTTGGCTACATTGAACCTCATTTGCCACATGGATGCCCACTCTTCTAGCCTCGACAGATCCCTTTGGAGTGCCTCACAATCCTCTCTGGCTTTCACCACCCTGAACAATTTCGTGTCATCTGCAAATTTAGCCACTTCACTGCTTAATCCCAATTCCAAATCATTAATAAACAAGTTAAAAAGCATTGGACCCAATACCGACCCCTGTGGCACCCCACTGCTCACCACCCTCCACTGTGAGAAGTGCCCGTTTATACTCACTCTCTGTTTCCTATTAATTAGCCAGTTTTCAATCCACAAGAGGACTTGGCCCTTTATCCCATAGCTACTGAGCTTACTTAGGAGCCTTTGATGAGGAACTTTGTCAAAAGCTTTCTGGAAGTCAAGATAAACAATATCTATCGGGTCTCCCTTGTCCACTTGTTTGTTCACTCCCTCAAAGAACTCTAACAGATTGGTGAGACAAGATCTTCCCTTACAGAACCCATGCTGAGTTTTCCTCATCAGCTTTTGGTCATCAATGTGCCCACTAATTTTATTTTTGATAATAGTTTCCACCAACTTACCCGGTATTGACGTCAGGCTGACTGGCCTGTAATTTCCCGGATCTCCCCTGGAACCTTTTTTAAAGATGGGGACAACATTAGCTACCTTCCAGTCCTCAGGAACAGATGCAGAGTTTAATGACAGATTACATATTTTTGTGAGGAGATCTACAAGTTCACACTTGAGTTCTTTCAGAACTCTTGGATGTATGCCATCTGGGCCCGGTGATTTATCAGTTTTTAAATTATCTAGCAGTCGCATAACCTCCTCTCTCGTCAGCTCAATGTGACTCAGGTCTTTCAAAACCCCTCCCAAAGTCAGTGCTTCCGGAGTGGGCATGCACTTCTTATCTTCCACAGTGAAGACAGAAGCAAAGAACGCATTCAGCTTCTCGGCCATTTCCCTATCACCCTTTAGTAATCCTTTTACGCCTTGGTCATCCAAGGGCCCCACTGCCTCCCTAGCTGGTTTCCTACTTCTAATATATTTAAAGAATTGTTTATTGTTTTTCTTTATGTTCTTTGCAATATGCTCCTCATATTCCCTTTTTGCCTGTCTGATCACAGACTTGCACTTTTTTTGCCACAGCTTATGCTCCTTTTTATCAACCTCACTCCGACTAGTTTTCCACTGCCTAAAAGAATCCTTTTTACCTTTTACAGCTTCTATTACATTGCTTGTTAACCATGCTGGCCTTTTCCTAAACCTATTTGTGCCTTTCCTAACCAGCGGTATATATTTAATTTGAGCTTCCAGGATTGTAGCTTTAAATAGTCTCCAAGATTCCCCAAGTGTTTTGACCTTTTTTACTTTCCCTTTCAGTTTCTTCTTCACGTACCCCCTCATCTCAGAAAAGTTACCCCTTTTGAAGTTAAACATGGCTGTGTTGGTCTTATTTGGCAATTTCCTATTTATACATACGTTGTACTCAATAACATTATGGTCACTGTTCCCAAGTGGTGCAATCACATTTACATCTCTCACCAGGTCTTCAGCATTACTGAGGACCAAATCCAGGATCACCTCTCCCCTAGTAGGTTCTGTAACCATCTGTTCCATAGCACAGTCATTGAGACAGTCTAGAAACTCACTTTCTCTCCCCCGATTCGAACACCCATTGGCCCAGTCAATGTGTGGGTAGTTAAAATCACCCATTACAACACAGTTTTTTTGTTTAGCAGCCATCTTTAATCCTGTCATCATTTTATAATCCTCCTCTATTTTCTGATCTGGAGGGCGATAACAAACTCCCACAGTTAAGTTTCCATTTGGGCCCGTAATTTCAACCCATAGCATTTCCAGAAGCGAATCTAATTCAGTTACCTTCTCAATCTTACTGGAATGTATACCTTCTCTGACATATAGAGCCACCCCACCACCAACCCTTCCCTCCCTATCCTTCCGATATAATTTATATCCAGGAATCACCGTGTCCCACTGATTTTCCTCATCCCACCAAGTTTCTGATATGCCCACAATGTCTATGGATTCGCCCAACACTAAACATTCCAGCTCCCCAATTTTACCTCGGACACTTCTAGCATTTGTATATAAACACCTGTAACTTCCCCGGCACACTTTGCCTCGAGACGTAGTTAGGTCATCTGCACTGTTTGTCTCCATCTCAGTTGACAACTCTAATCTATCTCCCTGTAGAAGTGTTATGCCTAGCCCTTCATCTCTCTGAGATGAACCATCCTGAACCAGAGACACTTTATCTCTTGTCGGCTTTCCCCTAGCATTTAGTTTAAAAACTGCTCTGCCACCTTTTTGATTTTAAGTGCCAGCAGCCAGGTTCCTTCTCGGGACAAGTGGAGACCGTCTCTCTTGTACAGCTCCCGCTTGTCCCAAAAAGAATCCCAGTGCCTAACAAACTTGAACCCTTCCTCCCTACACCATCGTCTCATCCACGCACCCTGGTCTCAGGCCAGGGTCCAAGCATTTAGCAAGGAGTAAGGGGTACAACACTTTACCAGTGAATTTTGGCTTGACCTGCCTACCCATGGCCATGTTGCTTATTTTTGACAGTTCAGAAATACTAAATTATCCATAAGATTGTATGAGTTGGAATTGGGGGAAAGGGACCCTTACTATAAGTTTGTTTACTGGGTTTAGGGAGATTATGTTTGGATCCTGTCTGAAACTGGGGCCTAGTCTAGTGAACTATCTCAGATTGTATGCTTGGACTCCCAGTTCAGGCCCAAGAGGGAATAGCAGCATCCTAAATCAGCCCCGGTGATTGGCTAGCAGTGTGATACCTCTGGATAGTGTGGCTGGAGCTGAGGCCGTTGCCATTTCAAAGCTGGGCGAGGAAGCACCCTAACTGCCAAATGTAAAACTGGCCAACTGGGAGTGAACAAGCGAACAATAGCAGCCAGGCCTTGCTTTGACACAAATGGCTTTTGAATGGGCTTGTTATCAGCTCTGCAGCCCAGACAGGGCAAAGTAGAAGCGTGGAACACCAAGATAAGAATGTTGCTCATCGAAATGAGGATTTACATGCATTTAATTTCACTTTGAGCAACATGAACTCCAGATAGCAGAAAGGATAATGAGTTTTTTATTTCGAGTACATTGTCGTAATTACTGTGAAGGATAATTTCACAGGACCAAGGCTGCTTTATTTATTAAATAACCAATCATAACCTAGTCATTTGGAGTCACTGTTGATCATATATAAAACGTATAAAAATTACAAAGTGCTTTAGAGTTTTCCATTTTCCCATCAGCCCTGTGAGTTTAGTTACTCCTATGCCCCAGAGATAGGGGGTGGCTGAAAAACCCTGATTTTGCACAGCCAAAAATGTTGGGCTGTCCCTGTTACTTATAATTATATTATAAATATATTAATTAATCATTACTCATACTTATTATAAACCACTACAAAATTGGAATTAACTTACATCCAGACATTTACACAAACACCTGTGTACATAATATGCATGTACTTGCATTAGGGATCCCGTTGCTCCAGTGGAGGTAAAGGATCCCAGCTCCCAGCCTCTGCCTCCTGCCACCTCTCACCTGGCTGGTGGGGGCAGGCACAAAAACAGGTTGAGAAACCCCAAGAGAGCGCACTTGTATGCTCCAGTTCTCTTCCACGTCACACCAGAAATAACGAGTTAAGTATTCCCAGCGTCCCCTGTTTTGAGCCCCAGGGAACCCGACAGCCCTAACTCACATATAATCTTACGTATGAAAAGCTTCAAGTGTTTACAGAGCCGGTGGTAGCCATGAAGAACTTATATCTGCAAAAAGCAAACAGCGGTCTAAGTCCACCCAACCCATCACCTGTCTTCACACCCTGCTAGATACACATTCCACGTTCCTCATTAGAGGGAATTTTCCTAGCACATAAATTTGGAAAGCATATGCATTTACAATATTACAGCCGACGCGTTGCATCAGCCTGTCACCAGCCGGTTGAGGTGTACTTTCCCCATTATTATTCATAAACAAGATGTTTCGCCACTTTGCTGCATTTCATTTTCTTGGCAAACGTCTCTTCGAACACCCGGTCCTGTTTGGAAGTGAAATAGTTTTTCCAGTCACCGACAGCACCTGAAGAATTAAGAAGGGGAAATGAAGAGCTACAGCTAGCAGGCTGAAGGGGCCATCTGAGCTGAGACGGGTCAAACGAAGAAACTCCAATTCGATATTTTTGGTAATAAAGTGAAAATAGAAGGAATATCAGTGGGCCATTTTCTAGGAGGCTATCACTTCTGTGTAAGAAAACTATGTGTATAACTTATGGTCATGATCCCCTGACTCATAACATGAACTAGGATTGCTAACTCCAGATTGGGGGATTTTTGGAGATTGGGGGGGGGGGCGGAAGGTGGGGTGTGGAAAGGGAGGGACCTCAGCAGGATATAATGCCATAGAGTCCATCCTCCAAAACAGCCTTTTCCCCCAGAGAACTGATTTCTGTAGCTTGGAAATCAGTTGTTATTCTCGGGGATCGTTACGCCCCAGCTGGACTAACCCTAACAGGTATGTCTTTTTTCCGTTAAATTGCGCATGAATTTCTCACATGGGGCTGCATCTGGCTCTGGTTTACTTATTATTTTGCAGGTCATCTTAATTCTTAGAACCAATCCACACAGACGAGAATTGTATGGTACAGCTTTTCTAAGATAGTACCATTTCCCTTTGCAGTTAGGCAAAGATCTCGTGTTTCAGTGCTCCCCGTGGAGGAGAGGAAACTTCAGAGATCACAGACACACAAGAGTATTTTCTTCCTTAACCAACCTGCCTGCCGGAGACTGAAGCTGGTCCTTTCTGCACACAAAGCATATGCGCTATGGAGGAGGAGATAAAGTAACCAAAGACAGGGCTTTCCTGGTGGCACACCACTGTCTCACTGTAAGTTCATCGAGTGTCTACTATCTTTTTGAGGTGCCAGAAAAAGATGATTTTCTTTGTCTGCTTTTTAAAATTAAGCTTTGCCTTGGCTATTTTAGCACCTGTTCTTATCTGTCATCATTTTAATTGGCGGCTACCGTTTTGTAGATTTCATATTGATTTTGGTCGCTTTGGCCTTTTTCGCTGTTGTGCTGGCGATTTTATAGATTGGAAGCTGCGGCTTGGTTACTTTAATCTGAAGATGGTTTGGAATTGCTTTTGCATTACATGAGCCATAAGCTGCCTCGAGCAGTTGTCTTGAGAGGCAGCCAAGAAATAATCTAAATAAATAAAATGAAGACAAAACCATTCATCGAGGAGTTTGCCTTTTCATTAAGCACAATTCTCTCGGCTTATCTTTTCCCATACATTTTAGATTCCAAGCGATCCCAGTGGAACAGAAGCTTAAGAAGAATATATAATGGGATGATTTAGACAAAACCTGACCCTGATCTATTCTGATCGCCAAGCATTTTCACAGCCAGCAATTCCACACCAATCCTGCTGCATGAAGACTGTATATCTGTAGATATCAGGGACCAAATCCAAGAACTTCAATGGGAAACACATATGCTCTGTGCCTAAATTAAGGTTTCCCATCCCATCTCTTCAAACTTACATACTTCCACAGGGATGTTTTACTTCACCTTAACTTCTGTGCTACAGCCCTGCTTTGAGGAGCATCCACTGGCCGCCATTTTCTTTGAATTTGCCCCCACTTCACTGCATTCTTTCCCTTATCTAGTTCAGTATGAACTTTTGGAGAAAATCTTAGTCAAAGCACCTTTGGACACACAGTCTCTATGTGTTACGAAGTACCTAGGGACGCTCAATTGAACTTCATTTCACGTTTCCCCCACTCAACTTTCCATGCACTCGCACACACAGTCACCCTTCAATTTGCTTCGCATGAATACATTCACACATTCTATATCAGCTCTTCCTCAACTGCTAAAAGTATCCCAATTTCCCCCGCATCCATTCATTGAAATGCAGATCTTGACGCTTTCTCACACCTTAAAGAAATGCAAATTGGCAAGTCAAAATAGCCTGCAGTACTTGTTCTCACAGAGAAAACAGAGCTGAATTGGCGCTTTGCACTCCAGAATCACGTGCAGATGCGATCACACAAAGGGAGCTCCTGCGAAAGCGGCATTCACGTGTGCCAACAGAGTAGAGCCTGCACGTGAATTGAGGACTACACATGCAATCTTGCACTTGAGCATCCCTAGGTACTTAGTAATGTGTAGAGAGACTCACACTGTGGACAGGAAAGTGTGCAATTTTACAGCCCTTGCCTGTACCAGTACCATTTTCCTTGGCTCAGTCCATTATAGCTGTTACCCCCATATGCCACTAGAGGGCTTTCTGGGCCTTTAAAAAGAATCGATAATTGCCATGTAATTGTAGCGTTAAAATACTATAATGATATGTCAGTTACTCTTTTTTAAAAGCCTGAAAACATCTTTTGTGGCCTCGGGCAGACTGAGGCAGGGAAAGTTCCCATGTGGGTGCTTCATTGCCATTGCAAATTGCCACAGAAAGATCACAGAAAAATCAGTACTGTGGAAGTGGCTTCCTAAGCCACCTGCTCGCCTCCTTCTGGTAGACTTCGATGTCTTTGTAGAAAATAAAACACATTAACTATTTAAAAATGGAAGCCACTTGTAGAAGGAAATGTGTCCGGTCTGTGTTTGGTTCTAAATCAGCGGAGCAACCTTGCCCTGCACCATATGGCCTAGCACTGGAAGATGGGTCAGTGAGCATGTGTGAAGGGTTAATTCAAGGTCGAGCTACAAGTGACGAATAACACGTTGCCTGGCAAGTGAACAGACTCACATGTATTCCTCCCTGTTCACTTGCCCTCCACTTGCGCTTGTGATCAAGTGGAGCACAAGTGGAGGGCAAGTGAACAGGGAGGAATACACGTGAGTCTGTTCACTTGCCAGGCAAGTGTCATTTGTCACTTGCAGCTCGACCCTTAGAGCTGAGATGTGAGAGGAAAGGAGGAATGGATCTTGCTGAATCTTCCCCCTTACACAGCTTCTTCCCTGCACTTTCCTCTTCCTGCTACAGCAAACACAGTTATGGCGGCTCAAGAAAAGTGATGGTTACAAACAAGATGGAGGGGGGAAACGACCCCAAAAAATCCACTAGGGACCCCAACCTATTGGTTCACACTACCTATGGTTCATGGACAAAGTTGCACCTATCCGACCTTTCACCTTAGACCTTCAGGGCAATGGCTTACAGACTCCAACAGGAAGCCTACTTACTTATCTAGTGGGTGGATACCAAGGTTATTAATACATTTATCATTAAATTCTACATATAAAAACATTTAAATGCTAAACCAAATCATTCATTTATTATATTGATAGTTTGTGTACTTGAATATGCTGTTAAATATAGATAGCATTTTTTATGGAGGAGGCCTAAGACTCTTTTGCCTATGGGCCTGAGTTACTGAGCCAGTTTGGTGTAGTGGTTAAGAGTGCGGGACTCTAATCTGGAGAGTTGGGTTTGATTCCCCACTCCTTCACTTGAAGCCAGCTGGGTGGCCTTGGGTCAGTCACAGCTCTCTCAGAGCTCTCTCAGCCCCAACCACCTCACAGGGTGTTTTGTTGTGGGGATAATAATGACATACTTTGTAAACCGCTCTGAGTGGGTGTTAAGTCATCCTGAAGGGCGGTATATAAATCGAATATTATTATTATTACTTGTCTTTGGCCCTGGGTGGGGAAAAGCAGAGGAGAAAGTTGAGCATTTCTCCCCTCCCATCTGCAACTTCCCTTTTTTGATCTTCCCTGATCCAGATCTCTTGCCAAGTATCAGACTGGGCCTACAGAATAGTCACATAATGACACTGTCACACATCCTTCCAGAATGTATGAATCAGCTCTCTGTTTGCAATCAAAGAATTTTGGCAGTGACCTGTGAAGTCTCATTAGCTGGACGCCCCAACTGACCTTTCCGGAAGATCAGCCTCCGGTTGGACGTGAGCGCACAGACTGTCTGATTCGGATCGTAGTTTTCTTTCTCTGTGTTGGTTTTCATCTCGCTGAATGAACATTTTGCACAGATTTCATTAATTCCACTCTCGCTGGTGTTGACCCCTAGAAAGCTGCTTACTTGCTTCACCACTTTTGGAAGATCCTGCAACGTGCGGACAACGGATGACATGATTCATCAATCATCTAATATTCGGCTCAGTCTCCCAGAGAAATGACTGAGGGTGCACAAAACCACCACAGTTGTCGTTCCTTTCAGTAGGGGTTGGGCACAATGGGTTAGATTTTGCAGATTTGTTTTGCTATCAAGGGATGAATGGTTTTATTTTATTTTATTGCTTTTAGAAGGAAAAAAGGAATCTTAACATTTACCTTTTTCATGTCTTCGTAGAACAAGAACAGCGTGTTTTTGTCAGTTGTGTATTCCTCCCAACTCAAAATGTGATCGAACCATGATCCACAGACAACTGTAAGAAGAGCAAACCAAGATTTGCTTGAACTCTGTGCAGCCTATGGCCCACATTAAACCACTGTTTCAAGACCTGCACAAAGCTCTCAAAATTAGGCTTACCATTTGCCCACTTAAAGCGGGCAAACCTCTGTGAATTCTATCCGTTGCCTGCCACTGCTCCAAGTGTAGCATTGCCAGGTCCCTATCCCCTTCCAATGGGAGAGGGGGGGACCTGGCACTTAACTTGTGTCTCTCGCACGCTTGTTTTCGCACATGCACTTCCAGTGCTTACGTGACCAGGGGTCATTTCATAGAAAAAGAGCTGGAGAAACTCATTAGCATAACTCATTAGCATATGCCACACCTCTTGCCAGCACCGGAGGTGTGTCATTAACATAACTGATTTGCATATGCCACACACCCCGACATCACCTATCATGGCTGTTTTGAACCCAATCCTGGCCAGAGCCGAAATTGGGCCCAAAATGGCAAAAAGGAGCTAAAAATGGCTGAAAAGGGGCCCAAAGTGGTCAGGATTGGGCTGCTGCTGAGCGGAAGAGTGATCCACCACCTGTCAGAGGCCCAATCTGGGCCGTTTCGGCCCCAATCCAGGCCGAAATGGGCCCCAAATGGCCGAGAGTCAGGTGGGTGGGGCCACCTGTCATGTGACCTCTTTGGGGAACTGCCGGAACTGCGTTCCTATGCATTCCCCCTCGAAATGAGCCCTGTACGTGACAATGTCACTTCCAGAGGTGGTGTTGTCACACTGGCCAGAGAAGTGCTCCCGTGCTCTGCACGGGGCTGATTTTTTGAGAATTAGCCCATTTGGGGTCAAAATAAGTCCCAAGCAAGATGTGGAAGCACTCCCATGGCTGGTGTAATGACATCACTTCCAGAAGTGAATTGGCAGCCAATTTTAAGCCAAAATAACGCCTCCCCCTATGAGGGCCTTCCCTTCCTTGTCGCCCTGGGAATGATGTCATTCCTGGTGCAACAGCAAAGGCTCTGGAGCTCCCATTCTGCACACCTTTCCCCCTCCCCACCAGCCAGGTAAGAGGCAGCGGAGGGCAGGGACTGGGAGAGGCGGATTCCCTGCCATGACCGGGAGACCTGGGAACCTTATTCCCCTTAGCAGGGAGGGGAAATGTGATAGAGTTGTCAACAATTAGTTGGGAAATACTTGGTGAACTGTGAATGGAGCATGGGAAGTGCAGAGTTTGAGGAATGGAGGGAGCTCATCAGGAATGGGATGCCATAGTCCACCCTCCCAAGATGCCATTTCCTCCAGGGAAACTGATCTCCGTAGCCTGGTTATCAGGGCATGAACTGAAATATGAAAAATTAAGCACGAACCAGGCCAGTTCGTGGTTCGCAAACCACGGTTCGTCAGATTCCATTTCTGACGAACCGCCACGAACTTTTAGGCTGGTTCATTTGGTTTGTTTTTTGGTTCGTCACTGCAGACAGCCTGGTGCCAATCAATCAGTTTCCTAGGAAACAGCTGATGGACTTCCTGCAGACCTTCTGCTGGCCCGGAAGTGACGATTTTCTGACCTGGATGTGACGTTTTCACAAACGAAACCAACCAGTTTGCGAACCAGGGGCAGGTTTGTGAAAGTTTGTGGTTTGTGGTTCGTGAAATTTGATGAACCACGAACCACATGGTTCGGTTTTTTCCCGGTTCGTGCCCATCTCTAGTTGTACTGGGAAAACTTGAGCCCCCACCTGGAGGCTGGCAACCCTAAAATGTGACCTTCCCAAGTAATAGTTTTGAAATATTGGAAAATAGTAAAGAGTCCAGTAGCACCTTTAAGACTAACCAACTTTATTGTAGCATAAGCTTTTGAGAACCACAGCTCTCTTTGTCAGATGCATCACCATGCATCTGACAAAGAGAGCTGTGGTTCTCAAAAGCTTATGCTACAATAAAGTTGGTTTCTTAAAGGTGCTACTGGATTCTTTACTATTTTGCAACTACAGACTAACATGGCTAACTCCTCTGGAAATACTGGATGGCACAGATGTGGCTAGGAACAGCAGGCCTTAGCCATGGGTGGAGCCCAACCCACCAAGTGGTGTCAAGGGGTGGAATTAAATGGCAAACAAGCAGTAGAACCCATATGCTATGAAACACAGAATGAAAGGTTAAAGGACAAATTAATAGAAAATGCTGCTCTATCATAAAGGTGTGCAGCACTTTCTCGCTCTATTTCTCTACACACACCCTTCTCATTCTGGCTGACAAGGTATCAGGAGGGAAAGGGAGAGAGAAAAGGCAAGCGTTCACAGTGCAATGTTTTTGAAGCATAGAAAAGCCTGGGCTGAAAATGAAACTTAAAATCGGCTGCAAACCTAGAGCAGTAAAGGGCTTAAAGGCACAGCTCCACACATTCCGTCACTTTAAAAGGCACTAAACCATTAAACAACACATTATTATATGGGGCGGGGGGAACCCTCATCCAGCAACCAGCCAGAGAGAAGAAAAAAACAGTCCCACTAGTGGAAAACTGGCCAGTTGGCAACTCTGTTCCAAGCTGTGATGGTTCTTTGAATAAGACTACTGAGGTCTGTCCTGGCAATTAGCTCTTATAGATCTACAGACATTTAAAAAAATCCTTTGCCATTCTTTTGACTTTCATCGGGTGACGCTTTAGGCCAAACCCATAATTTCTAAACAATATTCAGAAAGATCAAGATGGGTAGCCATGTTAGTCTGTCTGTAGCAGTGGAACAGAGCAAGAGTCCAGTAGCACCTATAAGACTAGGTTTGCCAACCTCCAGGTAGTGGCTGGAGATCTCCTGGAATTATAACTGGTCTCCAGGCCACAGAGATCAGTTCACCTGGAGAAAATGACTACTTTGGGGGGTGGACTCTGGAATTATGCCATGCCAAGGTCTTTTCCCTCCCCAAACCCCACTTTCTCCAGATTTCTCCAGGTTTCACCCCCACCCCCACCCCCAGATCTCCAGAAATTTCCCAACTTGGTGCTGGCAACCCTATATAAGACTAACAAAATTAGTGGTAGGGTATGAGCTTTCGTGAGCTACAGCTCACTCCTTTAGAGACAGACACTTATTCAGAAAGTAATTGTGTAATTGCCTGGATATTTTAAGTTTATATTGTTGCCAAATAATTATGCTTTTAGGACTGATCAATTTTATAAGTAAATTTCTAAAGGTGGTAATTTGTTGAAATATGTACCTTTAAAATATTTATTTTAAAATGGCATGTGTCTCGCTGATGTGCAATCGTGTAATTTTGAATTGATTTCAAGAATGTGATGGCCTCTGGCTAATAAACTTTGTTGTTGTTGTTGTTGTTGTTGTTGTAATTGTGGACAAGCATGGTGCTGTACCAATGTCTTTGGCACAAACTCTTCCTGCTTAATCTCCCCACAATTGTTCCACCCTTATTTCCTAAGATGTTGCTACATCTTAGAAAATAAGACTAATACTACTATTACTTAGGAAATAAGACTAATACTACTATTTCTTAAGATATTACTACACTTATACCAACCTTGGCTACCCCCCAAACTCCCCTTACAGCCCATGAGGTTGGGAAGAGCAACCTGCATGGCGCCACCTCTCTCTTCCTTCAGCCCCCCCTTCAACAGGTTCTTTCCTGTGAAATCTGGCAGTCAAAATGTGATCAGTATTTAGACAGTAGGAATTCATAGTGTCCTCACAGTGAGTAAGCGCTCATTTTGATCCTTGGAGCTTGGAATTGATAGTCCCAATATTTCCACCCCAGGCCATGAGGCAGGAGGTGTTAAGAATGAAGGCTGGGTGAATTCATCTACAAGTCTGAGTACTCCATGGATACAGAATTTCCTTGAGGGAAAAGGTTGAAAAGTGTACCTCAGGAAGGAGGGAGGAAGCTTTTGCAAACTCATGAGGTGTGCAAGTCCTCCTAGCTGTCGTCTCTGACTGGCAGCTGTCCTCTGAAAGTGAAAAGTCGTTTTCTAAACATGGGCTTCTTGACATGCTTTACCATTGAGTCACAGCCTCTTCCAAATAGAGGAGTGTATCAGAAATGCGAAACACAGAATACGACCACCTAAGGTCAAATGTGATGGCTTTGGCAGTGGTCAAATTGAAGTAGGTGCTTTCTGAGGTAACCTAGAGCCAATCTGGGCCCCAAATCACGTTTTAGTCTAAATTCAAGAACAAGCTTAAGTAGATCCACTCAGAAAAAAGTCCAGTTTTATTTGATGTGGCTTACTCCCAGAAAAGCATTCTGAGGATTGAAGCCTTAGTTGTAATGTAACACACTGGAAATTTTTCTAAGATGCCCTCAGACTTCAGGATAGACTAGGTGAATAATATATGTTAATCAATAAACATGATATCATTTGTAAACCACTCCAGGCGGAAAGAAAGGCATCTTAGGTCACCTCACAAATGATAACTATTAATTCTTTATGCTATAAAATTGCCAAGTCATTCAGTGATCTCTTGTTTGTGACCATAATTCTGTTTCTGGCTTGGCTGATCTTTGGATCCAGCTCTGCAGGAACAAATTTTTACAGCCGAGCAATAAACAAGATGGGAATGGTATTTAGATAACAGAAATGAGACCCTCATGCTCTTGATCGCAGCAGAGGAATTACGGCTGGAGCAATAAAAGGCCTCCTTTAGGTCCTCTGGGCTTGGAATTGACAGTCCAAGATAACCAACCTGGGTCTGAGATGTTAAGAATAAAGGCCCAGCGAATTTAACTACAAGTACAAATCCTCTATGGGTGAGGGGCTCTCTTGAGGGAAAAGCTTTAAAAGGGTACAACAGGGAAAGGGTAAAGCTTTTGCAAACTCTCCAAGTCAAGCTGGAAGTCCACCCAGCTCAGAACTGTCTGTGACTGGCAGCGACTCTCTTTCTCCAACACCTGCTGTTTGAGATCTTTTTTTTTAAATCTGGAGATAGCAGGGATTGAATCTGGGACCTTGTGCAAGCAACGCAGATGCTCTGCCACGGAGCCGTAGCCCTTCCCCAGACGGAAGAGGTTGTCAGAGATGTGTCTGAGAATAGCATAGCGAATGTGACCACCTAAGCTGAAATGTGGCCATATTCGCTATGCTATTCACACACATTTCAGTGTCAAGAGCTGCGTGGGGTCCTCCAGCATGCCTCTTAACCTGTGAGTGGTAGGGCATGCAAATTGAACATTTGTACACGCTCCCTCCAGTCTTCCTGGGTGTATCTGAAAAAATGAATATACTGGTAGGACTTTTGTAAGTCTCAGAGCCTTGGGAAATGTCTGATTTTGTTCCCCTAGAGGAAGTTCACACCATGCCAGTCCCCCAGTGGGGGCAGGGGATCCCCCACTCCCAGCATCCACCCCCTGCCAGCACTTACCTGGATGGTGGGGGGAATAAAAGGCACATGGAACAAGCCCGGGAGGCAAAATACCTCCAGGGCAAGCCCGCATTAGGTGCACTCCCAGCCGGGTGTGATGACATCACTTCCAGGAGGGACGCCATTGTGCTGGCAGTGGGCATGCTCCCGCGCTTTGCTCAGGCCGATTGGGGTGAAGCGTGGGAGCATTCCTGCAGCCAGCACAATGACGTCCCTCCTGGAAGAGATGACATTGCATCCGCACTGGGAACACGTGCAAAGATTTTGAAGTGCCCCAGAGGACGCTTAGATCAGGTGCCAAACAACTGTTAGTGGCCCCTGGCCCCAGAGAGGCCCGCTGAGCCTCAACCAGAGGCAGGGCCTTTTCGGTCCTGGCTCCAACCAGGTGGAACGTTCTATCCAATGAGACCAGGGCCTGGCAGAATTTGTTATCCTTCCGCCGGATCTGCAAGACAGAGCTGTTCCACCAGGTGTATGGCTGAGGCTGAGCTGGGCCCCTACCAGCCAAAAAGAGGTGAACTCCCTCCCTACTAGAGGCATCCGCCATCAAACTGTTTTAACCTACACGCAGGTAATTTTAAAATGGTGGAGTAGGTGGCAGACTGATTGATCGACGGACTACTCCTGCGCTGCTTTTTTGTACCTTTTTAAATATTTATATTGCAGTGTTTTATATGGTTGTTTTAAAATTGTAAAATTTAAAATGTAATTTTAAAAATTTAAATTGTAAAATGTAAGTTTTTAGTGTGTTGTTTTGCAGAGTGTAATCCGCTCTGAGCCTGCTAGTCGGGGAGGGCAGAATAGAAATCGAAAGTAAATAAAAAATAAATAATAATAAATAAGTTGTTAAGTGCCAGGTTCCCCCCCCCACCCCCACCTGCTCCTGCTGGGAGGGTAAGGGCACCTGGCAACCCTACACAACAGTATCCAAAACTAGGAATTACGATCTGTGACCTTGCGGAGAGGCCATGGCTCTGGAACTGCCTATGTGCTCTACATGCACAGAGGCCAAGATTTGATCCTGGCATCTCCTCTCCACTGAGATCAGAGAGCAGATACTGGTATAACCCCTATAGCCCGGTACGGCGGAGTCAATATCTGGAGCCAGGCATCTGAGAAAGAGGCTGGCTGCGGGGGAGCGTGATAAAATTTTATGTGCTCTTATCACCTTTAATAAAGTAATTGGAAACACATTGTATGTGAAGAATAGTGTGTTTGTTATATTTAGTTTAGTATTATTACTGGAATTATGTTATTATTGCAGGGCGGTAATTCCCAAGCGGAAGACTTAAGCCTAGGTTCCAGTTTATTCCGTAAGCAAGGGGACTGTAGCAAAGGACTCCGGCACTTGGTGGGACCCAAAAAGTTGGATCTTGCTTACCCTGACGTAGTTTCAAAAGACAACCAGTTACTTGGCTAAACTTAAAGACATTATTGGCTGCAAGTTTCTGTTCGTTGTTGAACCTATGAGTTTAGCTAAAGAAAAATAGCTGTATTCAGGGCTTTTTTTCTGGGAAAAGAGGTGGTGGAACTTAGTGGGGTGCCCGTGGAGAAAATGGTCACATGGCTGGTGGCCCCGCCCCCTGATCTCCAGATAGAGGGGAGTTGAGATTGCCCTCCACGCCACTCAGCGGTGCGGAGGGCAATCTAAACTCCTGTTTGTCTGGAGATCAGGGGGCGGGGCCACCAGCCATATGACCATTTTCAAGAGGTTCCGGAACTTCGTTCCCCCGTGTTCCCCTTGAAAAAAAGCCCTGGTTGTATTATTCCGATTGTTGAAAGGTTCAGTTTAAAGAAATTTTCTTAACTTACATTAGTGTTGCAAGTTCGGTCTCTAAATTAGCCCCACAGAACCCAAACAAAAAAGAGGTTATACTAGGAAAAGCCTTTTCTGTTTGAAAAGGGCCACCAGCCCCAGTAGGCATTGTGAAATCAGATGGACCAATGGTCTGACTCAATATAAGGTAGTAGTATTGTGTGTTTATTTGATTTCAGGGAAGTGTTACCAAAGGCAAGAACTTCCCAGTTGAGGATTGCGGTTCGGAAAACCACATATCCAGCCTTAGTTCTGCAACAGATATAACTAGAGTGGGAGCTGGAGGTCTCCAGGAATTACAACTAATTTTCAGGTAGAGTTGACAGGTCCCCTTACCCTCCCGATGGGAGAGGGGGGCCCCAGCACTTACCTTCCCAGCACTCGGGGACTCCTCAATATTAAGCAAATGCTTAACTCTGGCTATAAGCCTTTGAGAGTCAAAGCTCCCTTCATATATTGGATCCAAATCTTGGGCCGTTTCCTCACTACTCACGTTCATCTGGAACGCTGCGGAATGTCATGAAAAAAATGCGGAAGATAGCATCTTCTCGCGCGAGTTCGGCGCGATATCGTGCAAAACTCACGCGAGAAGACGCTGTCTTCCATGTTTTTTCACGACGTTCCACAGCATTCCGGATGAAGGTGAGTAGTGTGGAAATGGCCTTGTTCTTCTATTACAGTCTAACAACGCTACACATAGTTTAATTAAACTAAGTTTTCACGTTATCTATGCTTGCAAGCTTGTAAATCACATACAAATCCTAAAATTCTGCTGAATAATGAACTGGTACAAGATTTCATTTTGGTTCTTGCTTGTACCAATACATCGGATGTGCTGTGGAAGTCCCAGGATTTATCCTTCACAAAATTCGCTTAAGTGCTAGAATATACTAATCGAGAGAGATTAAAGAGAGACTGTTTATTCTCACCATCTCCTTTAAGGAACATCTCCAAGAATTCCGACCAAGTTTCTATGGTAGGGAGGTTTGGATTCTCTTTGTAATAATGATACATGGAAACGGCAATGTCTTTGGGATTTCTGAGAATGTAGATAGCCTGCAAATGAAGACAGTACATTACTACGGCAAGGACAGACTCACCTGCAGGAGGTTGAATATTGTACTTGTTTTTTCCGAGGACTGTTCTACCACCGCTGGCCCAAGATCATCCAGCAGGCTTCATAGCAGAATGGAGATCTGAACCCGGCTCCCCCACATCCGGGTCCATCACTCGCACTCCATTCCACCAGCTCCACGAGAAAATGTTGCCTTTAACAAAGGATGAAATAACACGACACATGCATCTATGTTACCTTGCATTGCTTGAGCTTGAAAGTGGGTGGCAACATGTTGGCATCCAAATGAGTCGGGATGATTCTCTTGCAGGAAAGATGGTCCAGCTGTTCCAGTCTGGAAAGATCTCCGAATTCAATCGGGGAAGTTAGAGCCACTTTGGAAGTATAAAGGTGCATTATGATTTCAGCAAGCCAGTGAGTGCCTGCCGAGAACGAGAGAGTCTCCATATTAGCATCAGGTGGGTAGCCAGATTCAATTTTAATTCAATATTGCAGCCCTGAGAATTACCTTAAATCAGAAAGGGGTGGGGGAAGAGGAAAATGAGACCTGGCATATGAATGCAAATCCTATCGATATCGAATGGGTCCGTTCCTGAACTGTCCCATTTCAGACTTTCGAGGGGGAACCTCTCTTGCCTGAATGCGCTTCCATATAAAAATAATCCCTACACATAGAAAGTGAGCATGTCAAGAAGAAGGCTAGGCTAGAAACCTTCTACTTAGCATCTGCTTTTCTGTGTGCAGGGAATGTCTCAGAGACGAGCATCCAGTGTCATCATGAGCCCCTTCAGATATATGGACCAGAGACTGTGAGCCAAGCTACAAGTGACTCCTGACACAGGTTGGTCACTTGTCAGCTTCCCTCAATTTTTGATGGGAAATGTAGGCGTCCTGGTTTTACAGCTTGGCTTTCCATTACAGCTGCAAGACTAGGATGCCTACATTTCCCATCAAAACTTGAGGGAAGCTGACAAGTGTCCAACCTGTGTCAGGCATCACTTGTAGCTTGGCTCTCTTTTACTACCTCAGAGAGACCTAGATCAAAACTTCCGTCAGAGCTGCACTGGAAGCCACTCTTGGGCTTCAGATAGGCTTCCTACAGACTCTTTCTGAGCACACATTTCACAAATTGCAGCCTAAAAGAGTTTCAGGAAGGTAGCCATGTTGGTCTGTAGCAGAACAGCATCATATGAGTCCAGTGGCACCTTAGAGACCAACAAGATTTTCAGACTTTTGAGAGTCAAAGTCCCTGAAGAAGAGCTCTATGACTCTCAAAAGCTTTTACCTTGAAAATCTCGAGTCCAGACTGGACTCAAACCCAGCCATAAAATGTGGATCTCAAGCCAGCATGCTCCTTGGCTCTCTTCTGCATCCAGCATTTCCCACTCTCAGCTCAGTTCAAAATTTCAAGAAACCCCCCCGCAAATTCTAAGCAAGACTTTACCAGACTTTGGGTAAGACACCAAGAGGACATCATCGTCTCTAGCGTCAAAAGTAGCCAGAGAGCTTAAAAGTTCTGGCGATGATCTTGTGGTAAATGCAATTCCATTGAAAGTGTGGATGAGATCCTCTTCGTTAGGGGCTGACATTTGTGCTGCGGATCCCAGTAGATCAGATTCTTCTGCCACAACTGGAAGGCTGCAAAGCCACGTCTGCGCTAGATGGTTGTCAGTAACAACTGAGAGGGTAGAATCAAAAAGGACATGTGTATGCACCTTGTAACATCTCCAAGAAGCATTGCAGGACTTATCTTTATTGGGAGCGACAAGTGTAAAGCCATATAAAGGTTATTCAGATAAAGTACAATTACAAAAAGAAAATCTTGTTCCCTGGGACTAGCTTTTGCAGATCAATACACGAGAGAAACCCCGAGTGGAAAATAACTGGGATCACAATATGCACGTAAACAAATGGAGCTCTGAGTGTGAGTGACGTGTTTTCACAGTGGGTTAATGAGTTCCTAATGAGTCTGTGTGCCCAGTTAGCAGCTCTGTAGAAATGTGGCTTTCCTTTATCCCTAGCAAACTTCCCAAGACTTGATTGGATGAAAACGAGCCAGGAGACGAACTCTCTGGAGTTCATGGCCGGCACATTCTTTTATAGATGTAAAACCTTCACTTCCCCCCCCAAAAAAGATCCTGTCCCCCTACTGACTAGAACACACTTTTTCATAAAGCTTAGCAGTTATGACAATAATCCGGGCTTTTTTTCTGGGAAAAGAGATGGTGGAACTCAGTGGGTTGCCCTCGGAGAAAATGGTCACATGGCTGGTGGCCCCACCCCCTGATCTCCAGACAGAGGGGAGTTTAGATTGCTGCTCAGCGCTCGCTCAGCGGCATGGAGGACAATCTGAACTCCCCTCTGTCTGGAGATCAGGGGGTGGGGCCACCAGCCATGTGACCATTTTCAAGAGGTTCCAGAACTCTGTCCCACTGCGTTCCAGCTGAAAAAAAGCCTTGACAATAATACTTAGCATTTCTGCTAAAATGTGACCCTTACTGAAATTCTATAGGAGTCTCTCTACACAAGGCTTCTGACACGTGTTTATCACATATCGGGAGTCACAATGTTAGCTGGGAAGCGTAGTTTTAAATGACAGAGCTGGCAGAGATTGTTCCGGAGGGGATGGATTCTCTCACAGAGCTCCACTGCCTCTGGTGTGCCAGACTGTCTCCCCTTCCAGAGCCTTTGCCCTTCTGAGGCTTAGTTAATTCAAAGTTTTAAGCAGTGAGGGCAGCAGGGCAAAGGATCCAGAAGGGAAGACAATGTGGCACACCAGAAGTAGCGTAGGGCTGTGAGAGAATCCACCCCCTCTGGAGCGATCTCCACCAGCTCTGTCATTTAAAACTATGCTTCCCAGCTATGTATCTCCTATGCTTCCCAGCTATGCATCTCTTATGCTTCCCAGCTATGTATCTCCTGGCACTTGACTGACATGCATCCCAGTGTCTCGTGTAGAGAGTCTCTAAGGGCGAAGCTACAAGTGACGAATGACACTTGAACGGCAAGTGTATTTCTCCCTGTTCACTTGCCCTCCACTCAATCCACTTGCCGTTCAAGTGTCATTCGTCACTTGCAGCTTGGCCCTAAGATAGACCAATATCCTCACAGAGCAGGGCTGTTTTCACACATCTTACCTGCCGCCGGAACATTGTGCAAAATACCCAGAAGACAGCATCTTCTTGTGCAAAATCGTGCCAGGAAGACATGATTTCACGCAAAACTCCCAGATGACAGCGTCTTCCTGGTGCAATTTCACGCAAGAAGACACTGTCTTCCAGGTGTTTAGTGCGATGTTCCGGTGGCAGGTAAGACGGGTGAAAACGGCCCAGGTGGAGGGCTGAGAGAGGGATGAAGAGAGAGAGAAAGCAGCTCTCCTAGGACTACCTAGGGAATCTTTGGTATAGGCAAGATTTGAATTCAAGTCCACTGGATCACAGATCACTGTCTTAGCCACTCATGACAGCAGCTTGGATCTGAGAGCCACAGTAATATTTGGAAACAAAAAGCAGTAGAAGAGCAAGAAGCCCCTTCTGCACCAGGGACATAACGTCTCACTTTCCTTGAAGTCAAGCCAAAAGGCTTGGAATCAGCTCATATGTGGCCATTCGCATTTCTCATCGGAGCAGCAATGAATTGCTGGCTAAGCTCTGTTTCTGCCTCCGTCTCTGTTGCCCTCCCAAGCATCTGTTTCTCCACCAAGAGATAAAAAGAGAGGCCCTTTTCACACTGCTTACCTTCACTCACAACGACACGGAAGATCGCACAAAAACCGTGGAAGATTGCGTTTTCTCGCACAAGATTTGCCTGACATCGCACAAATCTCGTGCGAATAAACGTGATCTTCTGCGTTTTTTGCGCGATCTTCCACGTCATTGCAAGTGAAGGTAAGCAGTGTGGAAAGGGCCAGAATCTAAAACTCAATATTAAAATCTTTCTTTTTGATACCCAGATATTTATCCCCTTATATAGTATTCCCACCCCCGCCAAAGTAAAAAGAATAAGGGAATTTCCCCCTGCTTGCTTTCAAGCCAGCGATTCATGAATCCTGCGCTGGACTTTAAAAAAAAAAAAGTAAAAAGAGGAAAGAGGGGAAGGAGGAAGAATGGAAAGGAGGGGAGTAGCTGGCAAGGTGAGAGAAGCCAATCGCAGTGCAGTGGGCGGGCAGAGGGTGGAGGGGAGAGGGTGGAACACCAAAAACAGAATAAAGAGTATGCACAGGGAAAAGTCGGAAAGCTGAGGCAAAGCTGCAGAGTAGCTGGAGTGACTACTCATGGCAGCAAATCTGGTGCAGACGGTCATGAAAAACATGCCGCAATATGGGAACTGAGCCGGCAAAATTGATCCATGCAGACTTGGCTAGTCAGGTCCAGTAGCACTGTAGAGACCAGCTAGATTTCCAAGGTGTGAGCTTTGACTCTTGAAAGCTCAAATCCTGGAGATCCAGTTGGTCTCTAAGGTGCTACTGGACCTGAATCTTGCTCTTCTGCTACAGACCGACATGGCTACCCGACTGAAAAAAGCCATAGAACACCTTTCCTTATATCAGTCAAAATAACACAAAAAAGATGTTTCAGGTCTTCATCTTAAGACCTCTTGTCTGAATCCTGAGTAGAATTCTGGGCAGAGTTAAATCAAAATGAGGTCATAGTTATTGTAGACTTAATTCCTGTTTTCTTTAGTAAAGTGTTTCTACTTTGAGAACAGGGTGGTACAGTTATAAAAGCTGATTAGCCGGGCGCTGGATATTAATAGATCTATATGAACTGGATGCCCTTGTACCAGGACGTCTCGGAACACCTTGGCTCCACTTTCTTAACATAACCACCCTCTGCCGCCCCCCCTACCCCCATCCAGCACCAATTACCTGCTGACAGTGCAGAAATCCTTCTGGGAAGTCTTATGCATACAGCCTGCTGCCGTGTGCCAGGATCTGTGGATTGGGATCTTCATCCCAACAGATTCCTTAGAAGAAGACTAAAGCAGGATATTGCTGACTTCCTTCTAAAGCAAAAGAAGACCTCTTGCTGAGTACCTTTTCCCTTAAATTGCGCTCTAAATTAGATGATGGGACAAGATGGGTGCTGCTTCTCCGAAAAAGCCAGTGTAGCTTATGAGGTTTGCGCTGTTAAAAAATGAAGGAGAGCTCAAACAGCCTCAGAATGCCTCCAAGGGGGGTAGGGTTTCCCAGTCCCCTTGTCATCCTCGCAGGAGGTGGGGAAACCTGGCTTTTACCTCCTTCTCCCTCTCCGCTGGATGATGTCACTTCCGGCGACGTCACTTCCGGCGACATCACTGCACAGGTGCAGGAGTGTTCCTGTGCTTCTTGAAAGGCCAAGTTGGGCCTCAGACGGGACCAATTCGACCTTGTTGGGGCCCAAATTAGCCTTCAGTGAAGCACAGGGCTACGCGATGATGTCAGTGATATTGTCGCGCCACCCCAGGAGTGCTCCCAGGAAGCCTGTTCCCATGCCTTCCTCCCCTGCTGGCCAGGTAAGTGGAGGTGGAGGGTGGAGTGTGAAAGCGGGGGAATCCCCCACCCCCACCAGGGGAATGGGATCCCTAGGAGGAGGGGCTCCTCCCTCCCCCCTCAAGCCATTTCCCCGCATCACAAGAGCACAGGGGGAGTCCCTTTCCATGTTTTTTCCTGTTCCACATGCACAGAATATTCCATGAGGAGCAGGAGGGGAAAGCAAGCAAAATAACTCCCTTCCCTTCTATTTTGACGTGAGGAAACAGCTTGAGAGGGCCCCACCTCCCCCCACAGAGGTTGTTTAGGATCCCCTTTATTTTTAACAGCTACTCCTCAAAGCTACTGTTTATCTGCAAGGAACGAGTTAGGTCTGGGGAACCCATACCCGGCTCTTTAAAAACCAGCACGTCTAGCTTGGCCCTGAGTAAATCCCCTTAAAGAATTTTTTGATCTTCCTTTTCCAAAATCTATGCCTTTCAAATCATGGTGCTTACCCTAGGGTAAGGCCTACCGGAGCCTGAAAGGAGGGTCCCTTTCACAGATGATTCTTAGAAAGAAGTGTAAAGCCATTTTATTCTCTTGCAGTTTTCAGTGATGTCAGCCACTCTTTCAATCGTGGATGCAATATATTTTTTATTTCTTATCATCTATTTTTCACGGTGATTTCATTTGATCAAGATGCTATTGGGCATTCTTTTGTAAGTTGCCTGGATCCCTTTTTGGGAGGAAAGGTGAGCTATAAATGAGGAAATTTTAACCCAATTTTTTCCTGGGCTGGAAGAAATTAATACAACAACCTCTTGGATGATAATTCTTGGATTCGTCTACCTATGGGCCTTACCAGAGCCTACTAAGACATCATTTTCCCAAACTGCTACATTTGCTCAAGGAAAGAGGAGAATGGCTTGACAGATATCAGGAAATATACATCAGAGATCTAGTAGGTGCACGTTGTCTACCATACAGTGCAATCCTAAAAAGAGTTACACACTTCCAAGCCAAATGGATTTAGAAGGGTATAACTTTGCTTAGAATCGCACTGTTAATTAAACAGCTACGAATGCTCAGCGACAGCTTTTGTTCCCTTGCCGATACATTTAAATGGTTCCTTTCTTCCACTGGCTGAAATTGCGTTGCTGTAATTACACTGAAAAGGACATGGTGTGTATAATTTCCCAAAGGGACTGCCACTGGCTCTCGAGAATATCCTTGTAATAAAAGTGAGCTTAAAACAAATACCTGAACATCTGTCAATAAAAACCATGCAGCAGAACCAAATACCAACTGTGCTCATTAATCAACATCTCCAACATAAACCGAGTCTGCATGGGTCAATTTCACTGGTTCAGTTCCCATACTGCAGTGTTTTTTTCGTGACCATCTTGACCAGATTTGCCGCCATGCATGGCTTTTTCTGGGAAAAGAGGTGGTGGAACTCAGTGGTGGAACTCAGGACCGCACAATGACCTCACTTTGGGTCAGCTGAAACAAGGGGGGAGTTTTTTAAAGTTTAAATCGCCCTCAGCAAAAATGGTCACATGGCCGGTGGCCCCGCCCCCTGATCTCCAGGCAGAGAGGAGCTTAGATTGCCCTCTGCGCTGCTCCAATATTGAGTTAGATTGCCCTCTGCGCTGCTCCAATATTGAGTTTTAGAGAGGTGCGAATGATCACATACAAACCAATGCCATGTCTCTCAGCTCGACTTCAGGGAAAGTGAGGAATTATGTCCCTGGTGCAGAAGGGGCTATAGTCAAAGAATGCCACCATCCCACCACATCCAAGGGGCTTACATATGCACAGGGCTCATTTCAAGGGGGAACACGCAGGAACGCAGTTCCGGCAGTTCCCCAAAGAGGTCACATGTCAGGTGGCCCCACCCACCTGACTCTCAGCCATTTGGGGCCTGTTTTGTTCTGGATTGGGGCTGAAATGGCCCGGATCAGGCCTCTGATGGGTGGTGGATCACTCTCCCACTCAGCAGCGGCCCGATCCTGACCATTTGGGGCTCCTTTTCAGCCATTTTTCAGCCCCTTTTTGCTATTTTGGGCCCAATTTCAGCCCGGAATGGCCAGGATTGGGTCCAAAACAGCCAGGATAGGTGATGTCAAGGGGTGTGGCATATGCTAATATTATGCTAATGAGCTATGCTAATGAGTTCCTCCAGCTCTTTTTCTACAAAATGACCCCTGCATATGCAATTCTATTAATGTTTTGTATTGCAGAAAATGTTCACCAGCAATCTCTGTTGGGCAGACAAGAGTGGTGCTTGAGGGGGAAAATGGCCATTCAACTGACAAAGATGGCAAAACTCTAAACCTGTGGACTATGCTGGTTGCTCCATCAGAGGTCTCAGGGCAGCCACAGTGGTTAAAATGTTAGACTGGGACACCAAGGCTGAATCTTCACTCTGCTGTGAAAGGTTGTTGGCTGATCTTGGGCTCGTCATTCTGTTTCCACGTAACCTACCTCATAGGGTTGTTGTGAGGATAAAACTGAGGACAGGAGAATGATGTAAGCCGCTCTGGGTTCCCACTCGGGAGAAAGGCTGGGTATAAATGAATAAATTAACATGCATGAAACACAGCTGATCGAACAAACTGCATGCTTCAAATGCAAAGTAACAACAACAACAACCTGACATGCAGGTTTGAGCTACTTGTGAGCAGATTGGTGCAGAGTCTTCCTTGGTGGGTTTCCTATCCAAGTACTGATCCTGCTTTACTTCTGAGATCCGATGAGATGGGGCTAGGCCATGCCGCCTTTGTGCCCAAGCCATGTCCTTAAGCAAAATATTTTAGAGGATGCACCAGCTGCTGCCGAGCAGATCTCTCTCTCGACTTTGATTGCATTTAACAGATATAAATGCTCCCAGGCGTGGGGTTGGGCAGGGACTAGCAAATGAAATATCAGGAAAAGAGCCAGAAGTGAAGGAGACAAAAAGATTCGGTTCCCCCAGTTATCAGCCGTTTTCACACGCCCAAAGCCTCCGGAAGATCACTTGAAACTCATGGTGCAAAACATCTTCCTAGTGCGATTTCCCGGCACAATCCCATTTAATGGCGTGATTTCTGATGTCATCGTACCGTTAAAGGGGATAATGCTGGGAAATTGCGCTAGGAAGACGCTTTGTGCCGTGAGTTTCATGCGATGTTCACGCGATTTCGCGCAAAACTTTCGGATAACGGCGTCTTCCTGGCACGATTTCGCACGAGAAGATGCTGTCTTCCAGGTCTTTTGCACCATGTTCCGCAGGCAGGTAAGACGTGTGGAAATGGCCGTTGTCAGGTAATTCATGAGGTTAGACATATTCGATTCTCCTTAGATACTCCTGGCTCTCCTGCATTGCCAGTACTTTAAAGGGCCTCAAAGTTATCTAATTGTGAGGACAAGATGTTGCTTACAGTAAGGAACTCTCAAAGGCATAGTACACACACACACACCCAAGGCTGGCATCAGGGCATCTACTGAGGCCTACAATACAGGCACCTGCCAGCATGGATGGGCACTGGTTGAGGCCCAAAAACCCAGTCCCTTTACCTGCCGCTGCCAGAACCCCCGGTTTGAGACTCCCAGCATTTTACTACTGATTTTAGTGGAATTTCTGAATAAACATACTTTTGCATTAGCCTCTAATTTTGTAATCCTAATCCTATTGCACCGTTCATTGCTTTTCTTACGTTGTCTGATTATGCTGTTTATATACATTCCTGTAATCTTCCTTAAATCTCAGCGGGAAAGACAGACTAAATGAATAAAATTTAAAACTAAATAAATTTTTTAGCATCCATGCATGTAGAAAACTAGCATGCTAAGGCTAGCGCTACCTTCTCTTGAGTTCTATTTTCCTACGTGTGGAAACCCTTTGTGGGGTGGAGGGAGATTGGGAGGGGGAGATTTGTTTGTTTTTGGCAGGGAAGTATTCAGTCATCTCATATGAACTCACCTGCAGCTGGAAGTGGTACGTTCCAGACAACAAGTTTATCTTTTAATAATCTGTTTGAGACTAGACTCTCTTTTGCAATCTTGCTGCTGTATTTGCCAAGTGTCAGTAAAATGCCTTTTCTAAGACAACAATTCTATTTCGCAATGCATGCTTCTTACTCAGGACCTCAAAAATCAAAGACCATTACCATTTTTATTGATTTTAATCTCATACGAGTTGCCCAAATCTGTGCGCAGTTAAATGTTGTTCTTTGAAGAATGGCTTTGAAATCCACTCTGGAGTTCTGGGACATAAATATTCCAACCGTGCTGGAAATTATCCCGCAGTGTTCCTATCAGTGTTGAAATTCTGATTGAAAAGGTAGGAGGTGTTCCTAGCAAAATCCAAAAACTTCACATTTATCTCTCCCCACTGCTCCCCATAAGCCATATTTCCAGCTCTGTACTTAACAACATTTCTTTTAGGACATGAATAGGTAGGGTTCCCAGGCTGAGCCTGACAACCAGTGGCAGGTTAGGTGAGTAGCTGTGGTGGGCTGCAGTAGAACAGCAAGATTTGAGTCCAGTGGCACCTCAGAGACCAACAAGATTTTCAGAGTGTAAGCTTTTGAAAGTTAGAGCTGAAGAAGGGAGCTCTGACTCTTGAAAGCTTACACTCTGAAAATCTGGCAAGATCCAGGGTCAAAAGTATATGGATCATTTGGATGGGAAATGGAAATGGGGAAATCATGAATGGGCAGATGGGAAATATCATGAGCCACAGAAAATGATTGCTAAGTCAAGCCATCACATGAATTTGAGGCCATCCACCCTTCCCCATCAAAGCACTGCTTCCCAGGAAAACTAGGAAAATATTACAAACCGAAATTTCCAATTACGACTTATTAATAGGCTCAAAACAATGAAAAGGTAATAGGGGAGACAATTAGACTATGGAGTCAGGATTAGTGAAAATCATTATGACCTTTGATTGCAGAGCATGACTTCAAAGAACATAATTTAATTAGTCCGAACATCAGGGAGCTCAAGGAATAATTGCTGAGCTGCCAAATGTTCAATTGACATTTTAGTCTGTCAACTAGCAAACAGCAAGAATTGAGGGAGAGGGGTGGAAAAAAGAACCAGTATCAGGGCTTTTTTTCAGAGGGAACGCAGTGGAACGGAGTTCTGGCACCTCTCATGTCCAGTGGCCCCACCCCCCGATCTCCAGACAGAGGTCAGTTCTCCTGGAGGAAATGGTCATTGTGTAAGGGGGCCTGGGTGTTTCTCCCTCATTTCCCTCTTGAGAGTTCCACCACCTCTTTTCCCAGAGAAAAGCCCTGACCAGTAATAATAATAAAAATAACATTTGATTTATTTACCACCCTTCAGTATAATTTAATGCCCACTCAGAGTGGTTTACAAAGTGTGTTGTTTTTATCCTCACAACAATCACCCTGTGAGGTGTGTGGGACTGAGAGAGCTCTAAGAGAGCTGTGACTGACCCAAGGTTAGACATGGGCACAAACGGAAAAACAAACAAGCTGTTCATTGTTCGTTGCCATCCACGAACAACGAACAATGAACAGTAACGAACATAACCCTGTTCACAAACATGTTCATTGTTCGTTGTTCGTGGCCCCTTAAAGATCCCTTTAAACTATCAGCTGGCAAATGGCAGGGAGAATTCCCCCTTGCCCCCTGCCAGCTGATAGTTTAAAGGGCCCTTTCCTGCCACATGCAAGGGGCAGGGCCCTTTAAACACCCCACAAACTGACCTTCCCAATGGCCAATACCCACCAAATTTGCAGGGGACATAGTCCTCACTGTCCTCCAAGACCCCCAAAGTTTCAGAGAAATTGTACCCCAGGAAAGGCATGATCCATGTGTCCCCCCCCCCCTTTGCTGTCATTTTCTGTTCACGGTGGCAAAAACGGAACTGCCTGTTGGAAGGCAGCTTTGAGGGGATACAAACTGACCTTCCCAATGTCTAATACCCACCAAATTTGCAGGGGACATAATCCTCACTGTCCTCTGTAGACCCCCCCCCAATTTTCAGAAAGATTGCACCCTGGGAAAGGCATGATGCATGGGTCTCCCCCTTTGTTGTCATTTTCTCTTCACAGTGGCAAAAACTGGACTCTCTGCTGGAAGTACTTTGAAGAGTTAAAGCCAGAAGGAAAGCCAGAAGGAGTTCAGACAGAGTTCAGTCCCTGCCGTTGCCAGGAGAATTGATTGAAAGGCCCCAGACTGTCTGGCTTGATGAACGGCTGCTGATGGCAACAAACAAACGACCACTTGTTCACTTAGAATGGAGCCTCACGAATGGCTTGTTCGCGAACAGACGAATGGGCTGTTTGTGGGTTTTTTCTGTTCATAATGCTGTTCGTGCCCATGTCTACCCAAAGTCACCCAGCTGGTTTCAAGCAGAGGAGTGGGGAACCAAACCCAGCTTTCCAGATTAGCTTCCTCCCTCTCTTAATGACTGCACCAAACTGGCTCTAGTAAAGTAATGGTGTTGATTCCAATCAGTCATCACAAACACACCTGGGTTTGTTCAAGACAAAATGGCTGCCACGAATGTGGGTCCGTTACATCTTCGCATTATGCCACGATAACATGAGGGCTCAATTAACTTTCTTGGAGAACAGAATATTACAAAAAGAAGTGGAGAATTTACCGAAACCAGGCCTTGAGACTCAGCTAGAGTTTTTAAAACCAAAATAGAGAAACAGGAATCATGCTTAAAGGTACGTTAATGTTTTTGACAGAACTGTTCCAGACACCATAGGGGCTTGGAAAACATTGAAAGGTTCAACAAAAAATGTTAGGAAGTTTCAAGCCAAGCATCCTTCTATAATAGAGTCAGCTTTTTCTGAAAGGGTGCTCCCTGCAGACACAAATGTAATGCATACTGGGCTCTTCTGAAGCACCTTCCACTTACATTGAGAAAGAGGAAAGCCAGGATTGGCTCTTTGCTTTGGGGGAGAAACTAGTGGGTTCCAGGAAAGCAACCAATGGTGAGTGCCAAGATGCCCACAGGCACCATGTTGGGGATCACTGTTCCATAGCATATCCAGAATAATTTCTCCTTTTGTTCAGAAGTGCCGCACATCCTCCTCCACTCCCCGTGCCCCATCTAGCAAAAGTACATCACTTCAGCCACCCATGCCTTATACCATAGCAACCAAGAAGACAAATTGGGAGCAATCTTTGTGACTGAATTGCAAGCGCTCTCTTTAATCTGCTGTCTAATTAGCTTTATGATGAATGAAATATAATTATCCCTGGCTGAGTATGATAATGCTCCCCTTTTCTCTTAACAGCCAAGAGTTCGCAGAGCTTTAAACAGGCAGTTGGAATTATGTGTTTAACAGTTTGCACCAGCAGTATGTACTCAAGTTCCATCAAGCTTAGCGTGAGGACAACGTCTGCTCCCTAGTGGCCACTTCCCTGTTCCAATCCCAAACAAAGTAACTTTTTAGTATTTGTGAAGAACAGATATGGCTGTTCTTGTTTCTTTCTGACTTCAAATCCTGTCCCAATTTCTTTTGTCTTGTCTCATTTCCACAGATGTCGTTGATTATTCTTCCGGTGTAGTGTTTAAGGTTTTGCTGATAGCTTCCTTGAGTGTCTGATACCAAGAATTGTCTCCCCAGTGGAGCATCCTTAATAGTCCACATTAGCCCAATCTTTTCAGAGTTTGACTGCTAAGCAGGGTCAATACTAGAGATGGGCATGAACCGAAACATGAACCAAAATTAAGCACGAACCAGGCTGGTTCGTGGTTCGTGAACCACGGTTCATCAGGTCCCATTTCTGATGAACCATCACGAACTTTTAGGCTGGTTCATTTGGTTCATTTTTTGATTCGTCACTGCAGACAGCCTGGTGCCAATCAATCAGTTTCCTAGGCAACAGGGGATAGACTTCCTGCAGACCTTTTGCTGACCTGGAAGTGATCTTCTGCTGGCCCGGAAGTGACCTTCTGCTGCCCTGGAAGTGACAATTTTCTGACCTGGGTGTGACGTTTACATGAACCAAATGAACCGGTTTGTGAACCAGGGGCAGGTTCGTGAAAGTTCGTCGTTCATGGTTCATGAAATTTGACGAACCACGAACCACATGGTTCAGTTTTTTTCCAGTCCATGCCCATCTCTAGTCAATACTTGGATGGGAGACAACCAAGGAAGACTCTGCAGAGGAAGACAATAACATACCACAGCTGCTTATCTCTTGCTCGAAACTTCCTGGGGTTGCCGTGATTCGGTTGCGACTCGATGGAATACTGGTTTTTTGTCTCTTCAATGGAGATCTAGAGCAGCTTACAATATCATTATCTCATCTTCCATTTTAGCCATAGAACAACAACCCTGCCTTGAAAAGCTTATAGGGTCTCCATAAATCAGCTGTGACTTGAGGGAACTTTATAGAATTTACCCTGACCTGGAGGTTCCCAGCTAGCCCTTTCTTGTCCAATCTTGAAAACTAAGCAGGGTCAGCTCTGGTTAATACTTGGATGGGAGTCCACCAAGGAAGTCCAGAGTTGATATGTAGAGTCAGGCAATGGCAAACCACCTCTGTTCATCTCTCGCCTTTACAATCTTATGGAGTCGCCATTTATTTATTTATTTATTTATTTATTTATTTATTTATTTATTTATTTATTTATTTATTTGTTTATTTATTTATTTATTTATTTAATTCAACTTATACCCTGCCCTTCCTGCAAGTGGGCTCAGGGCGGCTTCCAACAGAATATATTGCTAAAATACAATAAAACATTATAATAGCATAAAATCCAATATTAATACACATAAATGCAAACAGCAATTAATTAATTAATTAATGCAATTAATAATAGATGCAATTAATTAATTAATGCAAACAGCAATTAATACAAACACTCTAGTCACAGTCACGAGTCATCTGTGACTAGAGGGCACTTTACACACACACGGCTTATTGGAAGTACGGGTAACCATAGTGCAATGGGTTTTCAATGCCCAGATAGAGTCCCTCAACCCAATCTTAATTTTCCCACTCCCCCTTGCCAAAACAGGTCATTTAAAAAAAAATATTGAAAACTAGAACATCAGACATAGAGTGATGCAAAATAATTTCTTTTATTTGCAGACTTTGGGAAACCTTGGCTAACGATTTTGGCAGTTGAGAGCTGGGAGTAGCAGCCACACTTCTTTCTAACCTTGCAGGATGCTTATATTCAATGCCCAGGCCCCGCATAGTTAACTTTAACCTCCCATGTGTGCTTAACGTTCCAGACATTCACTTGCTTGCCTTTTAAGAATGGCCCAGAGTTATCTTGTCATCTGAGATGGAACATTTGGCAGGAAGATAAAACCTCTGCTCTGCTCCAGGAATCCTGTGGCAGGTTGTTTAATGCAAGGAGGAAGAATTCCCTGATTAAGCGGAGCCCAGTTCCACAGGCATCTTTCTTCCTATAAAATGCAACCCGCCTGCAGCCTAGAGTTCTGCCATTAACTACAAGAAAGGACTTAAGGGCAAGACAAAAGAGAAAATGTTTTAATGGATGGTGTTGACGTCTGCTATTATGATCCATTTTGGCAGCATGATACATTGTTGGGGAGAAGTATTTTCCTCAGCAGAAGTGGAGAAGTCATTGCTATTGAAAAGCTGTGCGCTCCCAGTATGAGATTTATCCCAGCAATTGCTAAAAGACACGCCCACCTAGTTTGTATAGCGCTGCCTGGCTACTGAATGAATAAGTTCTTCAGGAGGTCCTAAGTGAATATAGCAATTACAGATGAGTCACTATAGAAATGACTTCTCAGAAATCTTAACTCTAATAGCAGAGCCTAGGGGAGGGGGTGCATTCTCGCAGCCAATTTCCCCCCTACCCTGTTGGATGGAAGGTAGACAGGTTCGTCTTGCTTTAAATGTACATTATACTCCCAAGTGTTTGGGAAATGAGCTTAACTCAGCTGTAGGGGGAAATTGCCCATAAGGGACCTTGCAGAAATATTTTTTTTTGCATTCTCCAAGTGGATTATGGACAGCGCTCCCTTTGGAAGACAGAATCCTGGAGACTCAAGGCTGCTTTGTAATCATCTCTTTATTTAAGTACTGCTCTTCCACATAGCAACACTTTCCTTTGGAAACCCCATCATAGCTGCAGTTGTCAAAGCAGTGTAGTGGTAACAGGGCTTCCAAGCAGTGTATTTCCCCATCCCCAATAACAATAACAACAACAACAACATTTGATTTATATACTGCCCTTCAGGACAACTCGATGCTCAGTCAGAGCGGTTTATAAAGTGTGTTGTTATTATTCTCACAACAATCACCCTGTGAGGTGGGTGGGGCTGAGAGAGCTCTGAGAGAACTGTGACTAACTCAAGGTCACCCAGCCGGCTTCAAGCAGAGAACTGGGAAATCAAACCCCACTCCAAATTATTGGAGATTTGAGGGCAATGCCTGCGGAGGGAGGAACTTGGAGATGGATTTCACCTAGAATCTATGGTATACTGTAGAATCTATTCTCTGAAGGTGCCATTTTCTCCAGGGGAATTCATCCCTGTAGTCTGGAGATCAGTAGTCATTCTGGGAGAACTCCAGAAGTTGGCAACTCTGTGCGAGAATTCTGAGATAGTAGAATGGGCTGAGCCACTTCAGAGTACAGAAGAAGGAGATAAAGAGTCTCTCTACACAAGACATCTTAACGGGGACGCTCAAGTGTAGAGATGCAATGTTAGCAGAGAAGTGTAGTTTAAAAAGACAGAGCTGGTGAGGGTTTGTTAATTTCATCTTCACCTCCCCGAAGGCTCTGTCAATTTCACCTCTCTACAGACAATAGTGTTTTTTTGTTTTTAATTTTTAAGATTTTTATTAAATTGAAATAAAATACACAATCAATAAACATTCAAGTTGAAGAAATAGCATAAACTATATACATAAACTCTGCTATCTCAATTTTTATAGCCATAGCAAATACATATGATTGATATAAGTTTTAAAAGACATAACCAGTGGCTGGGCAAAGGTTTTGTTATACACTGGAGCTGTGTGAAGGGGCTGCGAAATGCCAGAAGGGAAACTTCAGCCCATTATAACCTCTTCAGGTCCAAGCTCAACTCTGGAAGTTAACTCCAGCCCATTTCCGATCCTAGCTGCCTTCTGGTTGCGATCCCACCCAGTTTCAGACTGGAAGGTGAAACTGACAGAGCCTTCCAGGAGGTGAAGATGAAATTAACAAAGCTTCTGAGGAGCGTTTTTAAATTATGCTTCCTGGCTAACATTGCGTCTCCCTACACTTGAGCGTCCCTGTGTAAGATGTCTTGTGTAGAGAGACTCAAAGTTGACAGTTGAGAAGGGAAAATAATATCCTGTTTCTTATGTGAAAATGGGCAGTTAAAATATTCCATGGCATGGCGCTAAACAACATCACTTGATAATTACTGCAGGTCAGATTAAGGTTTGGCAACCCGAATGGGTCATATTCTTAATGTTCCTCCATGTAAAAACTCGGTACAAATAAAATAGCACATCAGAAAGGTTATAGCCTAGTCCTGCTCATACTGTGCTAATTTTCCAATTACAGGGAATTATTAATGAAAGGGATTTTTTTAAAAAAATCCTTCACATGCAGTCTGAAGGGCTACAGTCCATTCCATTACCTCAGCACTGTGTTACCTCATTTGGTCACTAAATGATTTCTGCTCAGAAAAAAAACAATAATAAAGAAGCTCTGAAATGGAGTTCTACGTATCTTAGCTCATGTCATGAATTTTGCATGGCAAATAATAAAGTGAAACAATAGGGGCCGGGGTCCCATTCCACTCCTGTTTCCCACTGCTACTCAGAATGGCAATAGGAGAAGTTAAAAAAAAAACCACAATGTTATATGCAGTTTCATGTCAGTTTCAGTTAAAAAAAAACCACAAGTGAGATAATGTAGCTCTAGGAATTGCCAGAAACCAGAGAGTTTTCAGCGATCCCCAGAGCTACCTGTATCATTTTGGATTTTTACTGGAAGTAATGTGCCACCGCAGCCAGGATTGTGCCCCTCTCCATATCCCTGCCCAAAGTCCTCCCACGGGTTGCCAGGTGCTGCCATACTCTGCCTAGTATGATGGAAGCCCAACTTGCTCCCCCACTGTGAGGCAGATTTTCCCTCCAAAATGGTCAAGATTACTTGCTGGGGCTGGGCAGCCTCTGGTAGCATGTCTTTGGGTATAATTTAATGGTCTTTTTGTCCCACACTTTAACACATATATTTTGGGCTTAAATTCCAACCCAAATATTTGTTAGGGGAGAAGCAAGAGCCCGTTTCTTCATTAAATGAAATGGCCCTAGAGGCTGCGTATAGTTCAAATGGAAACAGCAGGTTTATTAAACAGTCAGGGTTGGTATCTAGGTATGCTGGAAAAGAAAAGCTGAGGTAAACTTTGATTGTAGAACAGAATATTTCGCAAGCATTAGGCACAATAATCTTAAAGCTTAGTTTCAGTAGTTACAAATCTAAAAAGTGAGAGGTTGGTAGTTTCAGACTTAGGTTGAATTAATGAGGTTCCTTCATAGATTTTACTTTACAGCTTAGGTGTTCTGACTTCAATACAGCACTTTTTACCTTTACACAAGACCCAGGGTCCTCCTCAGCACCAAAATCTTCTTTTTAGACACTGGGCAGGAATTACTCTTCTCTAAAAGATAACCCTGATCACTTGGCTGAAGGGAAGTCTCCTTTCACTTCCCACTTCTTCTGCCAACAACATACCCCCCCCCCCGGTTCTATCTTGTCTGTGTAAATTAGTGCTGGTTTTCACACTTAAGTACTTTAATTAAAAGTCTTCTTTAAACCTAAAACTGTCCCAGTTAGGGCAAACCTTCCCTCTTTCCTCACACAGAGAATTACTAGACTGACCCTCCTTGTCAGACTCTAAAACTTCAACTCCTCCAACAATTCTGTCATCTCCAATTTGTTACCTTCTCACTGGCCAATCACAGAGAGGGGGAGCAGCCTGTCAATATCAACAACAACATTTGATTTATATACCATCCTTCAGAACAACTTAACTCACATTCAGAGTGGTGAACAAAGTGTGTTAGTATTATCCTCACAACAAACACCCTGTGAGGTAGGTGGGGCTGTGAGAGCTCTGAGAGACTGACCCAAGGTCATCCAGCTGGCTTCCCTTCAGGCAGTTTTTAACCCTTTCCCTTCCACTCTTTGGTGTGCACTTAGTAAACCTTTCATTTGAAAGCCCATTCCGTCACACCTAGCAACCCTAAACAGGGTTACCAACCTCAAGATGAGGTTTGTAGTTCTCTCAGATTTACAACTGATCTCCAGATCACAGAGGTCAGTTCCCCTGGAGGAAATATCAGTTCTGGGGTGGGGGGTGAACTCTATGAGAAGAAGCTCTGTGAGGACTCTATTGAAGAGAAGTAACAAAGGTCCAATAAAGGCTACAGAGGGTAGATGCTCTAAGACTTCCTTTCTTTGTTTGATGGATCCATTTCTGCCTGTAAAAAATCTGAAGGCTAGAGGCTGATTGTTGGCATCTTCCTCTGATCTTTCAGAGTTGATTTTGCTTTTAACACTGAGGAAAACACAAAGAGGACTTGGAAAGTTTTTTTAAAAATTGTGCAGAACATAATTGGATAACAGCCAGTTATACCAGTACAGATATTTAGGATCAATCCTATGAAATGATGTGAAACAGATCCATAGATTTGCATACTGAGAGTCGTCATTCTTCCACATGGCTTCAGGCAAGGACAAATAACAAGTTCAGGGGGCTGGCACTGCTTTATTCAACCTTTTGCTAGTTCCATCTTCAGGTAGCAGTCAAAAAAACAGTGATTCTGAGAAGAAGGGGTGGATTTTCTCAGAGTTATCTGTGGAGAAAGTTGGGAAATTAGTTATTTTCTGTATAATCTATGCCCTTTGGGTATAGTAGATCCAATTTCTCCCCGCCCTTTAGCCTTTCTTCAAAATTATTGCTATCTGTTCAGTACAGAGCATTTCATTTGCATTAATCCAATCTTTACTGTCTCTCTGGTGTTCATAGGAAGGTCCCTGTCACATCTATGGTAAATTAACATGTATCATTCAAAATTACATTTCAGCAAAGTAAAACGGCCTAACTTTGGGAGGAAGTGTCCTTAATTTTGATGTGGCTGTTCTTCAATTTAATTCACCTAATGGAGGGGAAACAAACAAACCACTTACACTTTTCATATTGCTAGCTGTCTACCCCTGCTTGCATTTATTAATGAAAAATGCCTGGGTTTAAAATTAGCTGTTGAGAAACAGCGACAAGGGCAGGTTTCATCTGTTTTGTACAGAAGACTTTCAGAATACAGTCAATGTCACAGCGTATTAAAGGTGCTGTGATGAACACATTCGCTAGGTGAACATATTGTGTTCCACAACCACACTCCCCTGTGAGGTGGATGTCTGATTTGTTTGCCTGCCCCACTATCCACCTTGAATGGTCGTTGAACAGGCTTGCCTCTGTGCAGTAACAGTGGTGGCAGAGCTTTGTTTCTTTGTGGAGCTGTTATGTCGTGGCAGTTGTGTTTCATTACCTTGCCTTGTGGTGGCTTTTGTAGGTGAGATGGTGATACTGAGGGTCATGGATGTTAATTAAATGACATGGGAGGAACCAGGGCTGGGTTGAGGGGGGACCAGGGGGGGTAGTCTGCCCCCGGCGCCACCAGGGAGGGGGCGCCGGGAGCAGCTGCCAGACTGCGCAGCCGGCAGCATGGGCAGCCTCGCAGCCCCCTGCGCTGCCTTTCGCCTGCCCTGCAGGACAGGGAGTGGCCGGCTTGCCGTGCACCCCCTGTCCTGCAGGGCAGGCAAAGGGCAGCGTTGCCGCCCATGCCATTCGCCTGCCCCGCAGGAGAGGGGGCAGCTGGCTGCCCCGTCCTGCAGGGCAGGCGCATGGTGCGACCCCGCACGCTGCCTCCGCCGTCCTGCATGATGACGTCACCAAAATGACATCATCATGCCACGCTGGGAGCGTGCGTGCCCACTGCGCACACACGCGAGGCTGGACTAGGGTTGCCCTGGGCGCTGGCAACCCTAGATCTGGCTCTGTGAGGAACTACAACTCCCATGAGGCAGTGGAAAAATGCACATAGGTAAAATACAGGGGCAGTCTTACCCCCCAGGACAGCTGGGGTAGCTGATCCAGGTGCAAGGATGGAGGAGCTCAACCACCGATGGCTCCATCCTTTGATGGAAGCGAAAAGAAGGGGAAGAACTGGAAATGGCTGCATGTTCAGAGCCCTGCTCTTTCAGGGCTCAGGCAACAGCTAGACAGGTTGGCAGTCACCGCTCATGCCTGCTTGCTCTAGTTCTCAAACCATCAAGGGACCGTCCTGGGAATGCCAACATGGTGGTGTGTTTTTGAATGAAGCAGTTGCTATATTGCTATATATAGCAGTCAAGTCACCTCTGACCTATGGCGACCCTATGAATGAAAGACCTCCAAAATGTGCTAGCATTAACAGACACGCTCAGATCTTGCAAACTGGAGGACGTGGCTTCTTTTATTGAGTCCAGCCATCTCACTTTAGGTCTTCCTCTTTTCCTGCTGCCTCCCTCTTTTCCTAGCATTATTGATTTTTCCAGAGAATCTTGTCTTCTCATGATGTGACCAAAGTACGCTAGCCTCAGCTTTGTCATTTTAGCTTCTAGGGAGAATTCAGGCTTGATTTACTCGACACAAATGGGGAGCCAAATCTTTGACAGTCCGTTTGAATGCTCGCCTACCCATTCACAGCTCTTTGGCGGGTTTCTTTACTGCATTTCTTCCTCACAATGCAGTACAGTGCAATTGGTTTCTCATGCCAGTTCTCACATAGTCATGTTGAATTATAATGCTGCTTGACTGCCCCGCTCAACAGGCAATTATTTACATGTCCTTCCATCCAGCCCCTCATGACCCCCCCTTTCCCCCCTACACCACCAGAACTCTTTTTGAGAGCTTTAAAAGAATCGCTAAACGCTATGGCAGATGGGCAGACATCTGATCGACACCTTTGAACACAGTATGTTCAACTGTCAAAAACGTTTGTGGCAAACTTCACAGCATGTCTAGCTCATGGCTGCCTCTTTTTTTGCACATCTCTACTGCTAAGAAATCTGAGAGTAATCGTATAGATGTTTCCTTCCAGACTGCTTTTGTCCGTGCAGCATTTTATCCATGCACGTGTATTCATTGGTATTATAAAGGAGAAAAAAGCTATCAGTGGATGTAAGGAAGTGGTAGATTCGGCCAAATGCTCAGGTTCGTAGTCAGTTACAAAGAAGAGGAGGGGCAGAGTGCAAACCTGTCTGGACCCTTTAGGGCGACAACCTCAAGGTGATGACTGGAGATCTCCCAGAATTACAAATGATCTGCAAGCCACGGAGGTCAGTTCATTTGGAGAAAATGGCTGCTTTGGAGGGTGGATTCTGTGGCATTATACCTTGCTGGGATCCCTCCCCACGACTCCACCCTCTCTAGGCTCCATCCTCTAAATTTCCTGGAGCTGGCAACCCTGCTATGGATGTTGCCGCATTACTTTGTTCTATAGATTTAAACAGAAAGCAAAACCAAACAGGACTGATTCAGACATGACTAAGACGTGGCCACCTGGATCCATGCTATGGTAACATCGCTTGACTATTGTAATGAACTATACATAAGCCTCCCATCCAAATTAACTAGGAGACTCCAATTTGTGCAAAACGCTGCAGCGCAACTACTATCAGGAGTGAACAGGAGCATGAACATCACCCCCCATTCTGCAGTTACTCCATTGGCTACCTATCAGCTACAATGCTCAGTTCAAGGTATTGGTTATCATACACAAAGCTCTTCATGGCCATGGCCTGGCATACTTACAGGACCGCCTCTCTCCCTGTGTTCCTCCACAGCAGCTTCATCTGAACAGGGTCTCCTGCAGCTGCCACCCTGCATATGGGCAAAATCAACAGCAGCCTGTACATGGGCTTTCTCTGTGGTGGCCCCTACCCTGTGGAACGGCCTGCCTGAGGAGGTCAGGAGAGCCCCGACTCTCCTAGCTTTCCACAAACAATGCAAAGCTGAATTATTCAAAAAGGCTTTTGTATTGTAGGGAGGGACTCTCAGATGCTTCGCTAATGAGTTAAGGACCATAGACTTCACCGCTATGTTGCTTTACATACTACCCGTAGTATTAAATATGTGCTCCTATGAGCTACTTGTGCTTCATGTTGTCTAATGTCAGCCCTAGAATTGCTTATGTTCTGTTTCTATGTCTTTGTAAAATTGTGTTTATTTAACCCTATGGCATGGCTTATGGAAATGTCCTTGAAATTGTCTGTACTAATCTCACACTGGCTGAATCCACACGTCCCGGCGCGTACTGGCATTGTGCTAAACTTCTGGAAGTTTGCACTAAACTTCCAGAAGTATAGCGTCTTTCTAGTGTGATTTCTGACTCATCGCGCCACACGTCAGAAATTGCGCTAGAAAGACGCAATACTTCTGGAAGTTTAGTGCAATGCTGGGACGTGTGGATTCTGCCATTGTGTGATCTGCCTTGAGTCTCAGGGAGAAAGGCAGACTATAAATGAAATAAATAAATAAATAAAATTAAGTAAGTCCTAGTGGCCAACATGAGGGCTTATATAAACTCTGAGAAGTCCATGGTTCCCTGGTACATGCAGGCTCAATTCGGATTGGGACCATGGCTGGCAGGGAGATGGAGATTAAGCCTCCCTTATGCCATCTTCCTAACCCCAAACGAGGAGCTGCTATCGGCCGTAGTGCAGAAACAGGTATGTAGCGATGTCTAAATTTTACAAAATAGCAGTTCTCACGAGCTGTTTAGCTCAGGATCCGGGTGTAAGGGAGGGGGGAGCCAGTTTGGTATAGTGGCTAAGAGTGACGGGACTCTAATCTGGAGAACTGGGTTTGATTCCCCACTCCTGCGCTTGAAACCAGCTGGGCGACCTTCCAAAGCTCTCTCAGCCCCACCCACCTCACAGGGTGATTGTTTTGTTTTGTTTTTTAAGAATTTTTATTGGATGGGTTTACAAACATAAACACAATAATCATTATCATTTTCCATCCCATTACATTTCCCCCCCTCCCTTTTCTAGTGACTCCCAACAGTTTTCCATACCCAACTTAACCTAAAGAATATATACTATAAATTCTTAAAGTCTATAATAGTATATATAATATATAACTATATAATATATACTAATCTAATCTATATAATTGTATTAACTATCTTAATATAATACACACCTCACAGGGTGATTGTTGTGGGGATAATAACATCATACTTTATAAACAACTCTGAGTGGGTGTTAAGTTGCCCGCAAGGGTGGTATATAAATTGAATGTTGGTTGTTATTGATGTATTGTCGAAGGCTTTCACGGCCAGAGAACGATGGTTGTTGTGGGTTTTCCGGGCTGTATTGCCATGGTCTTGGCATTGTAGTTCCTGACGTTTCACCAGCAGCTGTGGCTGGCATCTTCAGAGGTGTAGCACTCTGTCTTTTGGTGCTACACCTCTGAAGATGCCAGCCACAGCTGCTGGCGAAACGTCAGAAACTACAATGCCAAGACCACGGCAATACAGCCCGGAAAACCCACAACAACCATTGGTTGTTATTGTTGTTGTTACTCTATTTTAGATTTAAGCGATAATAATGTTATGCGTACAGCCACCCTGCAGAGCCTTATGATTCTGTTCTTTAAAAAGAACTGGTCAACTATTCTTTTCTGCTCCTTAGTACTAGCTTTTGTGTTAAATATCAGTAAATCGGCTTGGGCAGGAAGCTTAATTGGAAATCACACAGCAGAAAGGCCAAAAACGACAAGGTGTTCAGCTTCTCGGACTTATTTGTCATGAAGATCTAACCAAGCATTTTGTGGAGAGGGCAGCCTGACAGATACCTCTATCCTTTGGCTTCCCTCCCACGCCTGCCCTTGATAAGACAGAAGATTTTTCCACTAATGACCTTGAAGACTTGCTGTCCCTTGTTCCTTAGAGGTCTGACAAGTTCAGCCTTACGGTTGCTGAAGTTCAGCTTAATCACTGTCTCCCTGGAATGAGGAATCCATAAATAAAAGGGGCAACCCTTCAGGAAAGCTTCACAAACATTTCATCACAGAGACTGCAACAGTCTAGTGAACTCTTGTAGCCTTTGCTCTTGAAGGATCGTCAGTCACAGCTTGATAAAACTGATTTTTTGTCCTTTTAAAAGCAGGGCCAGGGTCTCTTTTCTAGCTGTTTTGTTCCTTGCAGTGCACTGGGAACATACAGAAGAAGGCATTGTGCATTTTTCAAACCCCAGAGCCAATTATCTTTTTTTTTGAAGCTAAGAGAATGGGGCTGTGATCTGAGAAGTCTCTGGTTCAGATCTTGCCTCTCTTGAAAATTCGTTCAGTGGTGTTAGGCCAGTTTTACATGACACTTCCAGCATGATAATGTGTTTGAACATGCTGAGTGTTGCATTAAATGGTGTGTCATTTTTATACTGATAATTTATTATTTTAATTGGGAGCTGCCTTGAACAGAATTCTGGAGAGATGGTAGAGGAATTTCCTTAATAAATGCATACGTTGATACATGCATGAATTATAAGTATTATCACATATATCCAGAGGAGTTAGCCGTGTTAGTCTGCAGTAGCAAGTATCAAAGCTAGCTGTTTCCCAAACTCAATTTATACCCACTTCCTAGTAATGCCTTCAAAGTGGCTTAAAATTTAAAACCAAGTTTTTAAAAAGGACAAAAAAGCCAGTAAGTTTGAAAATGGTTGCAGAATACAAAACTTCGAATACTAGTATACTACTCGTATTACCAGTATAATACTAGGGGTCTTTTTTATCCTACTCTTTCTCCAAGGAACCTAGAACAGCATACATGGCCCTCCCATCCTTCATTTTATAATCACAATAATACTATTTAATAGATTAGGCTAAGAAGATCCACATTAAATTGCTAATTTTCAGCCATTCCCTTTCCCCACTGCACACTTGCCAGTTGTCCCTCAGGGCCCCCTATCCTCTGAGAACAGCATTTTGTGGAGATCAGTGGGCTGCAACAGAAGATGGGGAGGCAGGAATGATCCGCTTTTCTGATGGAAAATTTAGTCTAGGAGTTTTTAGGGGTGGGACTAGACTCTGTGCAACAATGCGACATCACTTCCAGTCGTCTAACCAGAAGTGACATCATGTGTCTCCGTGACACTCTAGCAATCTCCCAAACTTCCATAGTAAAACCATAGAGATTTGGGGGATTGATAGTGTTCTGGCAATGAATGGTTAGAGATGGGCACGAATCGAATTACGACCCAAAAAACCCACATGAACCTGGCTGGTTCGTGGTTCGCAAACCAGTGGTTCATGGAAGCTCATTTCTACGAACTTCCATGAACTGGTCACCTGGTTCGTTTGGGTCGTATTAAAGGGGCAGTTTAAATGGCCATTTCCCTGGCCATTTTCCTGCCTCTTGCAAGTGGCAGGGCCCTTTAAACTATCCGCTGGCAGGCGGTGGGGGGGAATCCTCCCTGCCGCCTGACAGCTGATAGTTTAAAGGGACCTGCCACTTGCAAGCGGCAGGGCCCTTTAAACAGCCCAAACTCCACCCCCACCACCCCAGCCCCAGCTGCCCTGCAGGCCCACAGTGTCCTCCCCCTCCTGCTGTGAGCGGCGGGAAGGCTGAAAATGGCCTTCCTTCCCCTCAAATGGCCACCACTGGATCCAACCCAGTTAGTGGCCCAGTCACCCAGTAGCTGATTGGGGGTGGATGAATTGAATCGAGCGGGGATTTGCGAGCTTGTGTGGTGCAATGAATAGGATACTGGACTAGGGAGAAGCAGGTTTAAATCACTCTTCACATGAAAACCAACCAAGTAAGAATTAGCTAGTCTCTCTCTTGCTTTCTAGCTTACCTCACAGCAGTGATACTCACTCACTGGTCCAGAAGCCACATGTGGCCTTTTGACATGTTTTCTAAGGCTCTTCTGAGCACCGTTTCCCAATGTAGCACCCGTCCCCATCTCGTGTTTCCTGACACTACTCCTGTAAAAAAAAAATAGCTGTTACTTTCAGTGAAACCCAGAAGTGACCTCAGTCCTCTCTAGGAGTACTGGAAACTCCATGATTTTACCATAGAGCTTCTAGTGATTCCTAGAGAGGTGTGATATCAGTTCTGAGTTTTCCCTAGAAGTGATTTCACACCATCATTGACAGCACCTACCACTTCCCCTCCCTATACGTAGGGTTTCCAGGTGCCCACCTATGGTGGGCAAACCCCTAGCAATTTTCCCCCTTGCCCACCAACCTCTGGTGATTGGTGGGAGGTGGCAAGCGGTGCACCACTTGGCCACCACCAGCAGGCAACCCAGGAAAATGCACGGGCATGACAACATCACTTTTGGATGTGAAGTCATCACTCTGCCTGCAGGAGTGCTCTTAATGATGTCACTGCTGGAAGTGATGTCATCACGCTTGGCTCGGAATGAGCACTCAAAGTAGAAGAAGCTCAGTAAGTAGTGGGAGCCCACATACACACACTGGTTGCCAGGGAAACCCGGCAATCCTACCTATAGGGCTTGTGTTTGGCAGGTGGTTCCCGCCTTGAAAAGCTGCTACTGCAGAGCCTGGAGGAAGGGTAAGCTGTGAACCTCCCTGAGCTGCAGGCCTCATGCCAGGGACTGAAGGAAAGGGCCCATTTGCTTCAACAAGCCCCTCCCACCATTCTTCGTAGAGCCTGTACTCCCATCCTACCACTTGGTCGGCTGCTAGGAGCATAAAAAGTTGGCTGCAGAGAAGAGGGAGTTCTATCACCACCACAGTAGACACCCAGGGAAAGATCATGTAGGCCTGGAGTTGGCACACCACACAGTCTACATGCTGACTCTCTGCGTTCCTGCATTCTTGATTCCTGGTCGATTGGCACACCACCCAGGAACCGGGAAAGCAGTGTCAATATGTTTCATCTGAGCATAATAAGTCTCTCATCCTTCTCAGAGCACAATATTCCCATACACTCTAAGTAATATTCTTACATGTCTTAAGGTTCACTGTGTTCCTCTCGCTATGCTTCATAGATAAGACAAAAGCGTGATCCGGCGTGTCTGCTTAGCTAGCTGTGACTGGTTTAGAATGTGTTGCTGTAGCTGTAACTGTTGCTATAGACATATTTGGTCATTGCTCTTTTCCGGGACTTCCTGAAAGCTTCTGAATAAAACTCTGGCCTCCATGCTGGAGGGACAGACTTTGCATCTGGATCTCGGTCTCGTGTCGTTACTACAGATCAAACTGGCCGCAGTGTGTGTGTAAGGGGTGTGTGTGATTTTACTCAACTTCCTCCACGACAACTTTGCTCTCCTCTGGGAGCTTTGGCAATCTTACTTTCTTGCTTGTGCTGATGTTCCTTGAAGGCAGAGAGGAAAGCCATCACCCTCGCTCGAGACAGCGTACGCAATGGCTGGCTAAAGTTCAATAGTGATGAGGAGAGACCGTCTTGCCTGCTCATAAGTAATTTGGCGATTTAAATGGTTCTATATTTGATGTGGTAGAAAGTGCTGTCAAGTCATAGCTGATTTATGGTGACTCCTGCTGGGGTTTTCAAGGCAGGAGACTTACAGATGTGTTTTGCCGTTGCCTGGCTCTGCATAGCAACCTTGGTCTTCCTTGGAGGTCTCCCATCCACTTACTAACCAAGGCTGACCCTGCTTATCTTCCAAGATCTGATATCTGGCTCACCTGGGCTATCCAGGTGGAGGCTGTATATTTAATATTAGTAGTTAAATCTTATATTATTGTATGTGTGTGTTTGGTTGGGTGACATACAGTAGTCAGGCGGCTCTTTTTTTTAAAATGGTAATTGCAGGTAAAGCTAAAGGGAGTCCCCTGTGCAAACACTAAGTCTTTACTGACCCATGGGGGGCATCGCATCACGGCGTTTTCTTGGCAGACTTTTTACGGGGTGATTTGCCATTGCCTTCCCCAGTCATCTACACTTTACCCCCAGGAAACTGGGTACTCGTTTTACCGACCTCGGAAGGATGGAAGGCTGAGCCAACCTTGAGCCGGCTACCTGAACCCGGCTTCTGCCAGGATCGAACTCAGGTCGTGAGCAGAGCTTGAGCTGCAGTACTGCAGCTTACCACTCTGTGCCACGGGGTAATTGCGATTGTGGGTTAAATATACCAGGGTTGTTTAGAGAATAAAACGGGGTAGGAATGTGGTGTTGGAGGAGAGTTTTTGTGGATGCCATGGGACTGCCAAAAAGACTAATAAGCGGGTTCTAGATCAAATTAAGCCTGAATTCTCCCTAGAAGCTAAAACTACTAAACGGAGGCTCTCATACTTTGGTCACATCATGAGAAGACAGGACTCGCTGGAAAAGACAATAATGTTAGGAAAAGAGGACGGCAGTAGAGAAATGAGGGAAACTAACATGAGATGGATTGACTCAATAAAGGAAGCCAAGTTCTCCAGTTTGCAAGACCTGAGCAAAACTGTCAATGAGAGGATATTCTGGAGCTCATTAATTCATAGAGTCACCATAAGTAGCAAGCAACTTGATGGCATATAACACAGAATTTTGCCTGTTGCCTTAGGCTCTTTAGAACAAAGGTGGGATGAAATTTGGGTCAAATCCACATTACTCATTCTAAGTCGCATGTTCCCCGCATTCCCCACGCAATCCCAAGTGCCAGTCACATTTCCTCATTAAACAGATGCATTTCATTTGCATTTCTCCCGAATATGTGGTCACAGGTTTTCAATGGGAGTTTCGCGGTGGCTGTGAATGGGCCAATGCGCAATTTACGCGGTTTTTTAAAAAACCACCCCCCTTCCTGTCTCTCCAGCCGTTCCGAGAGTTCCTATTGGCTGATTCAACTTGCAAGTGCTCCGTAGTCTGCAAAAGACTTTTTTTGACTTCATAGCATTGGGTTTATTGATTATGCTGTTTCTGAATCAAATCTGGTAGTTTGAAAAATCATTTTGGGGTGAATCCATCCTCAGAACGGACTTGCGAAACTTCCTTTTTAACTATTTTTTATTTTTTTTATTTTATATTACTGTAATATCGAAATTACGAAATATCGAAATAATGACACTCCAAGGAAGTGAAACTTCAGTAAAATTCAGGCACTGAACTGTCCTGCATAGGAAATGCCCACGAAAGCTTCCCACATGCTTCCAAATTTCCAAAAAAGAAACAGGAGAGAGCCATCAGTGCTGTCAGTGGGGGAAAGAGAGGCATCATTATCTTCAATGATGTTTCTTTATAAGGCAAGATCGAAATAACGGAAAAGTGCGCTAAAAAATTTTTTAAAAAATGGGCGGGAAAAAAAGGTCCTGCCCAAAATAGAGGTTTTCGAGCGGCCGTGTGACCAGAGGGACGCGCGAGAAAGACGGATTGGAAGCAGGAATGTGAACAAAGAGGAAAAAATCGCGGATTGGAGGCAAACGGAAGATATCCGATAAACATGCGGGTAATGGGTGAATGTGGATTCCACCTTGATATACTGGTAGGTCAGTAAGTAATTGGAATGGTACACTTCACAATTATGTACCAGCCCCATAAATTATTTCCTATGTTGTAGATTGATTTTTTTGCCCTACAGAATTTTTTAAGGGGAGGGGAGAACGTGCTAATTATAGAAGAGAAACCAGGCTTTCATGTAATGCTGGTTTTTCATAGTATCTTGTGATTGTGTCAGAAACTACTCCCAACATCACATTTTGCATAATTCTTGTTGCTCCAAAGCACAAAATGTTCCAAGGCTTTCTGGGGTGGATTTTAATTAGTTTGTTTTTTTAAAAATTGCCTTGACTGAGCCTGCCTTTCTGTGCATGAAGCATTTCAAATTTATATCAAAAAGCTTGAGAGCTTGGAAGGGGGAACATAAGAAGGCGAGAGAACATTTGTGCTCCTGTACAGCAAAGTCAAAGGTAATTATGACAATTAAGAAAAATTAAATGCAATCCTGACTCTTTATTCCAGGAAGTGCTGCCATCAATAATAAAATAGAATTCCAGCGGAGAAAGCTGGCAAAACACACATATTTAATGCATGCATCTTAAGTCAACTGGGCATTCCCAAGAGATAGTAAATGAAGGAAATATAATCTTTCCTTGGAGCAAAAAGGTGAGTTTCCAAATTAAATGAATGCCGTCAGAAAGCTCAGAGTTAATCACCCTGTAGTCTCTATTCTCCAAACTGAATCTGTCAAAATTTAGTGATATTGCTAATGTTCAGATTTATAAGGCTTGGTTGATGAATAATAATAATAATAACATTGCATTTATACACCACTCTTCAGGACAACTTAATGCCCATTCAGAGTGGTTTACAAAGTGTGTTATTATCCTTACGACAATCACCCTGTGAGGTGCATGAGGTTGAGAGAGCTCTGAGAGAGCTGTGACTGACCCAAAATCACCCATCTGGCTTCAAGTGGAGGAGTGGGGAATCAACCCTGGCTCTCCAGATTAGAGCCTCGCTGCTCTTACCACTACATCAAATTAGCTCTCTCCTGGGTGTCTTGGAATGCTCATCTCATTTTATCTTCAATCCAAGACGAACATTTCCACTCTGTGAGTTCTCTCTTGGTTTGAACTGTAATCTAACCCGAAGAAGAATTTGAAAACAAAGCTGACTTATGCTGAGTCAGATCTTTGGACTGTCAAGGTTAATCAGGGCGGGCTGGCCATTGAATTTACAGGGAAATTTCCCAATGGGTCTCTGGCACCCAGGAGCAAGCAGGGCCAAGGCTCTCAATTCTGCCTGTCCTTTGGCGCAGATCCTTCACTGGCAGTGACAATCAATGTCAGCTTACCAATAGCCTCCTCCTGTGCTGCTAGGACTGCCAGGTCCCTTGACTCTCCCAGCGGGAGATTGGTAGCCTGGCACCTTCCCTGCTGTGCCATGCTACTTTGTGCTACATGCATGCGCAGCGAGTGCGAGCATGCTCCCGGCTTGCATGATGACGTCACTTCTAGGAAGTGATGTCATCATGTGAGTTTAAAGGGCGGCTGGTAGCTCTCCTGTGAGCTGGATTGACCTGCTGCGGGGCATGATTTGGCCTGAAACAGGCCTGCTGCGGGCCACATTTTGGCCCGAATCAGGCCGCTGTGGTTGCAGGAGAGTGCGGCACCACCTGCGGGCATGCCGCACCACCTTGGGGGAGGAGCGCCCCAGGGAGCGTGCCCCCCCAGCAGCCAAGTAAGTGGGTGAAGTGAAGAAGGGTGGGAGCAGAAAATGCCCCACCCTGGTGGGGGAATGGCACCCCTATGCCCTGCTGCCAGTTTGCAGGAACAGATAAGCCAATGCCCACTGCTGCCACTGCTGGGCTTGCCCTTATAGTGTTGGCTTGTAGCACTGTAGTGGCTCCCCTGCCTTTTGGAGAAATGAAAGGGACTGCCAAGCAGAGCCCTTGTCAGGCACGCCGGTGGTTTGTTGCACTAGCAGCAGACGGGGGTTTGAACGAGGAGGAAGTGGCAGATCATTCCCTCCCCAGAATTACAGATTGTCCTCAAGGAGTCTGGCCCATGTCCCTCTGCTTCCAGTTGGCAACACGCATAAGGGAGAATGTTCTCCTGAATTTCTTAATGTGCCAGGCACTTAATGTGCCAGGCACTCCGATTGAAAGGCAGGTCTAACAAGCTGTCCAGACAGGGAGAGCACTTTGAAGCTTTATAGCAAGCACAGACCTGTGTGATTGGCTTTAGGGGCGCCACGTTGCTCCCATGTTGTGTGTTCTTGCTGCCATGGAGCAGCAAGAGCAAAAAATGGTGGTGGTGGTGAGGACCAACATCACACAACACCACGATGTCACTTCTGTCATGCAGCCAGAAGTGCTGTCACAATCTCATACTGTGTAATCTGCCTTGAGTCTCAGTGAGAAAGGCGGACTATAAATGAGAAATAAATAAACAAGTATCAGCAGCGCTAGTTTGCAGAGTCTCTACCCCCTCAAAATCTCCTGGGGATTTCCTAGGGATCTCAGGTCCCTCAGTGGGGGTGAGGGATCCCTCACTCCCATCCTCCACCCACCCCCACCACTCATTTAGCTGGTGGGTGGAAGGGCAGGGGAACAGACTTCCCAAGCATGCTCCCGGGGCGGCACAACAATTTGGGCCCATGTGTGAAGACATCCAAAAGGTGAGTGCTGGATCCCCCCCTTCCTGCTAGAGGGTAAGGGGACCTGGCTTCTCTAGGGTTGGTAAGCAAGAGTTGGCAAACCTAATTGGCTTTCTGATGTCATCATTTTACCATAGAGTTTCTGATGTCATGGAGTTTTACCATAGAATTCTGACTATTCCTAGAGCTACCCGCTATCACTTCTGGGTTGTACCCAGAAGTGACATAGTGACATTGGTGACATCACATCTGCCCCATGTCCCTGCGGAGACAGAGCAGTTTGGCATGATTCCCATCAGTTATCCTTGAAAGTTTTATGCCGGGATGCTCAACTGCCTCTTTGCCCACCTCATTTCCGTATTTTTCCCTTTAAAAAATGTGGAATATGATTTCCTCTTCATAGCAGCTGGAGAAAGGAGCTCTTTCTTTTGTTGTTAGTCTTTAATTACTGTTGTTAGTCTTTTGTATTTTCACTTGCGCTGGGTGATAATAAAGATGCCATTGGATGTTTGTTTTATGAAATGAGTTTGTGGCCAGTAAAGGAATTAGAGCTACGTCTTCTTGCAGAGTTTATTTGTTTGCTAATCTCCAAAATAGCATTAATGCTCCACAGCCGCCACGAATGCCGTTGATTAATTAGCTTTGTTCCACCTGGCAATTTGTTGATTGTCTCATGTCAGAAGGCTGTTGCAAACAACTGGGGAAATTAGATGAGAGACTATTCAAATGAAAAGTTTCAAGTAAAGAGAGGCTTTCTGGCACTTTTCCAGGGCAAATCAGGGATGTGCTTGTTATTTTTTAAAAATGCTTATTCTTTAATATAATTACAATTTGCTTTTGTTATTTTTTTGCCATTTAATTTCGTGTAGGAAAGATTTGAGGACTTTGGGTTTGGATTTTGATTGTTTACTAGTTTCTACTTGCGAACTTTACCACTGATTCAGATCAAGCAGCTGAACTCTTGTGCGCTGTTCTGTTTTATTTTTCTCTTGCAGTGTTTCTGTTTACCTTGGGAAAGTCTCTTTCTTTTGTACATGATTAGATTGAATGAGAATTTACATCTCTTAGATATGGCCGCCAGGAATAATACAGAATGGTTAAGGGAACTGGATAAAACTTGTACAGAAAACAAATTTTGATGCACCCTCTCATCTAACCCACCCCTTTCAAAATAAACTATTGTATTGATGTTCGTATTTGAAATGAATTCATTTTCAAGGCAAGAGATGAACAGAGGTGGTTTGTTATTGCCTACTTCTGCAACCCTGGTCTTTGTTGGAAATCTCCCATTGTTAGGCTCTGCCAGTTAGATCCCCAGTTACCGGGGCCCGGGACAACCCAAGTCTGGCCGCCCTTGCACACGTGTGCTCCCGGTGCTGGGTGATAACATCATTTTGTGATGCCATCACGCAGGGCAGGCGTGCCGCCGGCGGAGCACCAGCAATGCTGGCAGCTGGGAAGCCGCCTGCACCACTCGCCTGCCCCGCTGAAGGGGCAGCCAGCTTGCTGCACGCTCCCTGTCCTGTGGGGCAGGTGAATGGCGCGGGTGGCCTCTCAGCCCTCCGTGCCACTCGCTTGCCCAGCAGGACACGGAGCACATGGCAAGCCAGCCACCCCCTCAGTGGGGCAGGCAAGTGGCATGGGCAGCCTCCCAGCTCTCCATGCTGTTCACCTGCCTGGCTGAGGGGGCAGCCAGCTTGCCGTGTGCTCCCTGTCCTGCTGGGCAGGTGAATGGCATGGGTGGCTGCTCAGCCACCTGCACTGCCGCCAGCACGCTCCCAGCGGCTGGCAGCTGCACCTGGCGCCCCCTCTTTGGCGGCGCCGGGGACAGACTACCCCCTGCCCCCCCTGATCCGGCCCTGCCAGTTACTTCACTGAAGACACTTCAAGAGTCCAGTTAAAGTATCTTTATTAGAGATCCATCAGTATCAGTGAACTCAGACAGCAACATTGGCAGAAGTGACGTAAAGGAGGAAAGCAATGTTAGTTATAGGCAGGGTTCCTGCCTTGGGAGAAAGACCGTTAGAATTCAGGTGTGCAGGGCCTAGAAGGTTGGAGGGGATAAGGGAGGAGAAGACAAGGATGAACCCATTTCATATCTCAGGGAGATACGGCTCCAACCGGCACTCAAGTACATGTTCCCATGCCAGTTGAGAAAGTGAAAGCAGCCACCTACAAGATAAGCAGCTCATGGCTACACAATTAAACAGCTACACAGATAGTTCTTTGCACATTCTCAGAGGACCCATCTCCAGTGCAGAGAATAATAGGCACACAAGGCAGATAAGCAGGGTGCATCTGACACCCATCCAACTACTAACCAAGGCTGACCCTGCTTAGCTTCTGCGATCTGATGAGATCAGGCTCTCTTGGGCTTGCCAGATCATAAGTATGTCATTGTTTTAATCATTAATAGAAAAAATTTATAATGGATGCTGCAATTCAGTAGGTAATGTATCAGCTTTGATTGGGAAATTCCCCAATTCAGTCCATGGAATCTCCAGTTAATAGCAAGATTTGAGTCCAGGGACACCTTAGAGATCAACAAGATTTTTAGTGTATAAGCTTTCAAGAGTCAAAGCTTATACACTTAGGGCCATGCTAGAAGTGACGAATTACACTTGAATGGCAAGTGAACAGATTCACATGTATTCCTCCCTGTTCACTTGTGCTCCACGCAATTGCATGGAGCCCAAGTGGAGCGCAAGTGGAGAGCAAGTGAACAGGGAGGAATACATGTGAGTCTGTTCACTTGCCATTCAAGTGTAATTCGTTACTTCTAGCTTGGCTCTTAAAAATCTTGCTGGTTTCTCAGGTGCCTCCAGACACAAATCTTGCTGTTCTACTGCAGACTAGACATGGGCACGAACCAGAAAAAAACCGAATCATGGGGTTCGTAGTTCGTGGGGTTTCCACGAACCATGAAGCATGAACTGGCACAGAACTGGCCCAGTTACGAACCACTTCATGGTTCGTGGGGTGTAAATACCCCTTTCCAGCAAAGGGGCATTTAATCGTTTAAAGGACCCTTTCCTGCTGCTTGCAAGGGGCAGGACCCTTTAAACTATCAGCTGGCAGCTGCAGGGACCTGCAGTCATCACCCAGCTGTCTTCAAGTGGAGGAGTGGGGAATCAAACCTGGCTCTCCAGCTTAGAATCCTGCCACTCTTAACCACTATTTCAGACTGGTATGGTGACTTCCAAGGGGCATGCTATCTCCTGCCAATCACTGGTGGATCACAGGCAAGGGACAAACCTCCAGCGTTTGCTCATCACCGACGGGCAGATTTAGTTAAAAGCTGAAGTAAGTAAGAATGTTTCAGCCTGGCACCTAAAGGAAAGGAAAGTAGGCGCCAGAAGAGCCTCAAGGTGGAGGGTGATTTCAAAGGCGAGGTGCCATCACTAAAAAAGCCCTGCCTCTTGTTGCCACCCACCTCAGCTCTGCAGATGGGGGCACAGAGACCAGGGCTTCAGAAGAGGCTCTTAACTCATGGGCTGGGCAATACAGGTGGAAGCGGTTGCCTGAGCCAGACACACACAACCTATATGGGCATATGGGAGCTGTTTGGTGCCAATTGGAGAGGAGGGTCTCCAGTCGCATTAAAGTCATAGTATGGGAAATGGCTGATACCTAGTGATTACTTTCTGGAGAGTTGTGTGCCATATACCACAAGGGTCTGGGACGTATGGATATTCTTTTAGCCCTTGAAAAACTGTGGAATTTATGAAACAGGTTGTGTGAACTGGCTTCCCTGATGGGCTTTTGGGGGGCTTCACCCTCGGGATGCGATATCTAATCTGTAAAACAACACAGAGAAAGAACATTAGTAATCTGCCTTTTCGTTGAAGCTTGTGTACTTAGCAGATGACTTCCATAGGATGGCGCTTGTCACCTTAAGACCTCACTCCAGCAGCTCTGCAAAAGAAAGAGAAAATCTTCTTAAGTCCTGTATTGTATTGTGGAAGACTGGCCATGTGTACAGATACATGAATATGAACTTATATTTGTAATAGAGCTATTTTTGATATTGATTGAAGGTGATCACAGTTGGAATTATGGGGACACCTTTTGCTCCATTTAGATGGGTAGATTGTCTTTTATACAGTGTTGTAAAAAGATTGTATGAGACAGTGTACAACTTATTTATTTATTCACATATTGCTCTAGTCTCTTTAAATATAATTATATAATGCTAACACTGTAATTTATTGCATTTTGCCTCCAGTTTAGGGAGGGTCTTGTTTGTTTGCTGCATTAAAGTCATAAGCAAGAAGCCCTCGCAGCATCATGGGGCCCTGAGGTATCTGGGGTCAGGTTAAGACCAGGGAGAGCAGGCTCTGAATCTTCACTCAGCCATGAAGCTTATTGGCTTGTCTTGGGCCAATCGCTCAGTCTAGCCTGCTTCACTGGGTTGTTGTGTGAGGCTGAAACAGAGGAGGGGAATACCTAAATAAGCTGACGGGAGAAAGAGTGGGATAAAAGTTGTCCCCTCCTTTATATGGAAAAAGGCACCCAAATTTAGGCATGTTTGACCTGTTAACTGGCGTCTCATCTGAAATGTAATTAGGATTGTCAGGTCCCCTTGTGGAGTCAAACCAGGAGGGCAGGGGGGACTCAGGGAGGGTGGGCATTTACCTGCCATGCTGGAAATTGACATCATTTCCAGTGTGACACAGAAGCGATTGGTTGCAACAGGGGGCGGTTCTTTAAAGATAGACCCCCAAGTTTAGTGTTTGGGGCCGATTTTTAGAGAATTGGCCCCCAGCATGACACATTGCTTCCAAGTCACACCAGAAATGACATCATTTCCCAGTGCCATGGGTGGGCACATGTGAGCTTTCCATATGTGCCCGAGGCCTTCCTCCTCAGTTTCCCAATGCCTTTCCTCCCACCGGCCAGGTGAACTGCCACAGGGGGCAGAGGCTGACGGAGGCTCGGGTTGGGGAGTCCCCTGCTATGAGAGAGACTTGGTAAGCTTGTCTGCTAAGGATGTAAGCTTCATGCATCTGATGAAGTAGACCAGGAAATTTCAGGTTCAAATCCCCACGAACCATGGAAGTGACAGGGTGAGCTTGAACCAGTTACTCTCTTCCAACTTAACCTACCTCACAGGGCTGTTATGAGGATAAAATGGATCATGTTTGCCATTCGAGGTCCTTGGAGGGAAGGGCAGGATAAAAATGTAACAAATCAGTTGCATTTTATAATGAATCAGGGAGCTCTAACTCACAAAATCTCATGCTGGAAAAAACTGAAGGTGTGGCTGGACTTCTGTGTAATTTGGCTGCAACGGAGTCACACAGCTTACCCATCTGGAATTGGCATCTGAGCTGTGTGACACTTTTCACTCACTGAAGCTGCAATCCTACGCTCGCTTTCCTGGGGGAAAGCTCCTAGAATAACATGGAGTTTACTTCCAAGTAGAGTTGCTTAGGATTGCATCCCAAGAGTTCCTAGGAGTTAGAGCTACAAATTCATGGAACATTTGCAAATGGTTCCCTTCTTGCCAAACTTAAAGCTATCTTCGGAGACCAATTCCTAAAAAAGAAAACTTCCTCTTTATCAAGTGAACTTTGTTACACAAACATCTCCCACAATTTGGCACTTGTCTTTGGAAACCCAGCTCCTAGCCAGCTGAGAAATTAGAGCTCTTGTCTCGTTTATTACTTTGCCATCCTCAAGAGTTGCATTAATGCTCAACGCAACCACCACAAAAGCGATTGAACGGTTAATGCTATCAGCTTTGTTCTGCCTGGTAATTTGTTTATTACCTCTTTTCTGAAGGGCGCAGCGCAGGACTGGAGAAAATGACAGGAGATTATTCAAAGCAAAGCTTTCAAGAAGAGACTGGTTTGCTTGCAATCTTTAAGTGGTGCCGTGAGTTCAGTCGCTGAAAGGGAGGGAGAGGTTGAAGACTTGCGGCATCTTTATTAGTTTGGGAAATTACAGGTTTTTAAAAGAACTTTATATTACACTGGATGGTAAAGAGGCCTTTATCAACTAGGGCAAAAGAACAAGCAAATCTGCTCTGTCCAAACCTTTCCCTGTAACCCGCTGTTAGAGATATTCTTATTTTGATTTTGGCTGAATAATCTAGCTGGGTAGGGCAGCTGGTGAACAAGACGCAAATTACATAGGCTTAAGGGACTGGCCAGAGTTGGAAGTTCTACAGGAGGTGGTGAGATACTGTTGGTCCCTTGTGTCACCTGACCTTAGTTGGTCCAGTAGTTGCAATACCACTCTCTGCCTGCCAGTTGGGGTGGTGCTGAAGTGCGACAGAGAGCAGGACAAGAAGCTACATTTTCTTAAGTCTTGGTTGGTTAGTTGGTTGGTTGGTTGGTTGGATGGATGGATACACAAACAGCATCTTGGCTGTCCCGCAAACCTGAAGGGCCAGTTAAGATCCAAGAACTGGCAAAGGAGAAAATGTTTCAAAGCACAGGCTGCACCACTTTACTCCCTCTATCTTATTTGCTTTTCAAATTCCTAGTCATCCTAGTCTAGGAGAAAATCTGAGAAATACATAGGTTCTAACTAAGAGCCTTGCTACAAGTGACATTTTACACGTGAAGGATAAAGGATCATTTTCGCAAGTCTTTCTGGGAACTGAAGTTCCTCTCCCCCACCCCTTTTCCTTCTGTTCCTTCCCCTCGCTGCCTGAAGAGACAGAGAGAGCCTACGGCAACATCAGCTTTTGCAAATCGTCTTGCTTTGGGGGGGGGGGAATGCTCCAGAGAAAGCTGAGAAAGTTGCAGCTGCCTGCCCCAAAGATCATTGAGAGCAGGCTTGTGACTGGAGAAACAATTTGCAAAAGTTGCTGTTGCCACAGGCTTTCTCTGTCTCTTCAGGCAGCGAGGGGAAGGAACAAAAGGAAAAGGGGTAGGGGAGAGGAACTTCAGTTCCCAGAAAGACTTGCGAAAATGATCCTTTATCCTTCACGTGTAAAATGTCACTTGTAGCAAGGCTCTAAGAAAATTTGGGTTCAAATCCCTGCACACGGGAAGGAATGACATTCAACAAGACATCCTACCATTAACAGCTTTGTTCAGATCTTGGAGACTGGAGGCTGTGGTTTCCCTTTATTCAGTCAACCTGTCTAATTTGGGGTTTTCCTCTTTTCCTACTGCCTTCCACTTTCGTTAGCATTATTTTCTTTTTCAGTGAGTATTTTCTCATGAGGAGATCGAAGTATGATAGCCTCAGCTATAACCATATTTATAAAGAATGTAAACCATAAAGAAGATAAACTATAGTTATAAAGAAATATTTACAGCCAAACCAGGCGAGGCCCTGGAAGAACAAAGAAAAAAGAAGGGAGAGGAGAAAACCCCAAACTCAACCTGAAATATCCTGAAGATGCTACAAGGGTCAAGATATATCAAATAAATTATAATCAAAATAATTATTTATTATGCAGTGTGCACAATAATGCAATTAAAAACAAGGAACCTAAATGTCCATGAATGGATCTTATGTATAACTGGGTTTTACTGCTAAATAGCAGCTGCAAAGCAAAAGGGCTATTCTTGTTGGAGGTGTGACCTACACGAGGGGAGTTATCTTTTGTGTAATCTTCCCGTCCTCAAATTACTCCCAGGAGCTGCTATTTTCCCTATTGAGGGTAACATATGGATTACCTGTACATTTGTTCAATGGGGGAAATTGCAGTTACAGGGAGCCATTTGAGGTAGAATGCTATTTAGCAATAAAAAATGTGCTTAGGTAGCAATCACAGATTTTCTTGCACTTTGTCTCTTTTGATCCTTAGGTATAACCAAATACCAGAGAAAAGAGCAGTTTCAATGTGGTGATTATAGATTAGGACAGAATGGGAATTCAACAAACAAGATACCAGCTCTGAGAATTTTCTAGTCAATGTTAGTCTAATCTAAATCTAAATCTAAATCTAAATCTAAATCTAAATCTAAATCTAAATCTAAATCTAAATCTAAATCTAATGTTAGTCCTAGAATTGATTATGTTCTGTTTCAGTATTTTTTCTACTCTGTATTGGATTCTTGCTAATGCTATGTCTTTGTAAACTTGTATCTATTTACCCTATGGCACTGTCTATGGAAATGTCCTTGATACTGTATGGAAATTTACTTAATACAGATTGTACTAATCTCATACTATGTAATCCGCCCTGAGTCTCAGTGAGAAAGGTGGACTATAAATGACATACATACATAAATACATAAACACTCAGTTTAATTTAGGAAACCTCAACCATTCATTATGGAAATTAAAATTTTGTTCCACACAGTGGTAATGCTTGACAATTGATTCCTTTCTTCTTTTATATTAATCTATGATATGGGAGTAAGTGGAACTCAGACCCAAGTACATTTAAGTAAATGACTTAAAGACTTCTATAGGACTTGTTCCGTATAACCATGCTTAGAATCCTAAGTATCACTGATCTAACACCCTGTCATCACAGTTCTAAGAACTGAGGGCCAAACTACAAGTGACGAATGACACTTGAACGGCAAGTGTATTCCTCCCTGTTCACTTGCCCTCCGCTTGCTCGCCACACGATCCACTTGCCGTTCAAGTGTCATTTGTCACTTGTAGCTTGGCCCTGAGTATCAAACTAAAAGGGACAAACTAGGTTTTGGTTTTTTTTTTGCCAATTTAGCAAATTCTAATAATTAGAATATAGTTTCTTTTCAGTTACCAGGGGCTATAGAAAGTTATTTAGGTATAATCCATCAGTAATCAATTATACCAAAAGGACCATCATCAAAAATTGTTGTGCATTCAGAGCTCAATAATGAGATCCCCTATGCTGGAAAGGGCAAGGTGTGATCCGTCAGCATTGTGCAGGAGGTCGGACTAGATGACTCTTGAGGTCCCTTCCAACCCTATGATTCTATGAGTTACTGTATTTATTTTCCTCAATTGTACCCTAGTAGGCACTCAAAATAGTTTCCAACATTCTTCCTTTCTCAGTTTTATCTTCAGAACAAGCCAGTGAGGCAGTTTTAAAGTTGTTTAAAGCCATTTCTAATTTAATTCTGATGGCCTCTGTCTTTGGACCCAGAAACATGACAGGAGGGGGGAGAGAGAGAAAGAGATATTAATTAATTGCCATTTTGAACTGTGGAAAGACAGGCTATACATTTTCAAATAAATGAATAAAATCTAGGAAAATTATTTGACTGCTCTACTTATGGAAATTCAGAATTGCTACTGGAGATATGCAAGGAATATATTTTTGACTTCTTTAAAATACGGGGCAGAGAAACACTTTGGGCCTACAATAGTGAGGAAAAGCTAAATACAATAGCCAAGGAAACCAGCAGGAAGTCCGAGAGTGCAGAGAAAGAGAATTCCTAAAGCCTCGTATGCAGAAAGGGGTAGAACGTATGCATTCATACAGACAATACGGTCATTCAGGTATTCAGTGCGTGTGCATTCATTCCATAATGTGGAGTTCAGATTTGTTAAAAGAGAAAAAGAACACCAAACACCGCTAATAAGGGAAATAGAAGAAGGCGGAGGGATTAGAACAAAAGTGTTTCAACAAAGGGAAATTCAAGCACTGCTGCCAATTATACCGAAAGGACCGTCATCAAAAATTGTTGTGCATTCAGAGCTCAATAATGAGTTCCCCTATGTTGGAAAGGTCAAGGGGGAAAAATTGACTCTCAGCAATTATTAGAAAAGACTTTAAAAAAAAAAAAAGTATCTGATAGAGAAATGCTTAGAAAGCAGGAACTGAAAGAGTTCTGCTGTTATTGTGAATAATTTCTGTAAGCAGCAGGCTCACACCCAAAGTAGATGGGGGTGTCTCTGATTGGGTCGTGCTGAAAAGATTTGAGGGAAGGGGTAGAGTTCAAAGCAGCCAGCGGGGGCCTTGACTCAGATGAAAGCCAATGTGGGGAAGATTAATCCTTTTCTCGTGCCGTTTTCTTCTTTTCAATTGCTCTCCGTAGATGCCTGGAGGGGGCATATAGGTGCTATATGGGCACTGGCCTGTTTTACCTTGCTAGAAGAATAACAGCAGAGTAATAATTTAAAAATATCACCAGGGAAATTGTTGAGCATACACCTGCAGCCCCCCTAGCTCCCATCTGATTCCTTTTTTAAATTTATTTTTATTTATTTATATTCCATTTTTCCCATCGCAGCTTTCACTGTTTTGCAAAAGGACAGGAAATTTGATTGTGGATTTCTTATTGTAGTGGCTAGTTTTCCTTCAAGAGTTAATTGCACAGAGATCTTTAGGGTCCAAAGTGGATCCTAAAGCATCCTTATTATTATGTTTATGTCTAGAAAGGAAGGAACCTTGACCTGGATAGTGCAGGTGAGCCTAATCTTGTCAGATCTCAGAAGCTAAGCAGGGTCGGCCTTGGTTATTAATTGGATGGGAGACCTCCAGTGAAGACGAAGGCTGCAGAGGCAGGCAATGGCAAACCACCTCTGTTAGTCTCTTGCCATGAAAACCTCACAAGGGATCGCCATAAGTCAACTCTGACTTGAGGGCACTCTACACACACAGAAAGAAAGGATAGGTGAGATAGATCCCCAAATTCCCAGACGTTTATTGACAACAGCGAAGATATGTATAACAGTGAACTGGAAAAATAGGGAACAAACACCAACCAGACACTGTTTCTCTGATCTGGATTCCCTGTGCTGCTACAAAACCCTGGCGATACTCTGAGACCCTGAGGGAGCACATGCATATGACCATTCACACATGCACCCCACAACCCCGGGCCTTTTAGGACCTGAGTCTTTGTATACACAGATGGCTACCATACTTCCACATAAAATAATGAGACCTTTGTTTTAAAAAAGGTTAGCTTTTGTTAACCCCCAAAAGGAGAGACTGAAGGCGAGACAGAACATTTAAAAGTCAGTTGGCAATCAAACTGTTGACAAATCAATATAGACTTGGGTAAGTCCTAATTAAATGATTATTAATGTCTCCGATGATTAAGGTATGCAGTTATGTCTCATTTGTGGCCAGTCCATGAGAGAGTTGGGTGGAAGTGTGCCTATCTCTGAAGAACATGAGAGAAGGAAGACTAGATGAGAGAGGGAGAAGAAAGGTAATGCAGCGAGGAGGCTTGGAGATCAGAGCGAGAGAAAGAGATAGAGTTATGCTGGAGAGCTGGACAATACGGGAGGTCATCAGGAGCTAGAGAACCAGGGGATCTGAAGAGGAACGTTGGGAGGATCCATGGCAGGTACCAGAAGCAGGAGTGTGGGAGCAATGGAGAGAAAACATGTGGGAATTAAGGGCCATAGTGAGTGAAAGAGGAAGAGATTAGATCATAGCTACCAATCCTGAAGAGCGCGTGCTCTTTCCTTATTGGTGGAGGTTAGATAGGAACACTTGACCTGGAATGTATGGCTGAACCCCAGATTGTATATCCTTAAGTTCCTCTCTTGGGGTGGGAGGAATATGTCCTGTGATAATGGAGTCCAATTAAATTGTCTTATGCACTAATTCCAGGAACCCCTCGCCAGTATTTGTTTGGGACAAAGCTAATCATGACCCGAGATGGTGTTGATATCCTGATTCAGTCAAGAACAATGACTGAATATTTGCTTGGGAGATGAGTTTATGCCCTTATAATTAACTCAGGAAGGAGACTCTCTTGGATGTGTTATACATTTAACACTTAGGAAAATCCCTTTATGTCTTCTGTAATGTGGGTCCTTTGTTGTCACAGACACCAGCTGTTTCTTGGGGCTGGAGTCTGAAATGATCTTAGCAAGTCAGGGTTGTTTGCTTTTAGGATGAGATTTCCTGAAAAGGGTAACTAGAAACTTAGTTTTGTATTTTAAATTTTTTTTTGGCAATTATCTCTACTGAGTCTGATTAAGCTGCTTCTTATCCTTAGCCTTTTGTCATCTGTTCTCTGGGTATAAATGACAGCAGTGGGGTTTTAGCAGTCCTTTTTCCTATGTTCTGGAGTGGCATGAGACACAAGATCAAAAGTGCTGGGATAGCCATGGGAGCAGGAGGAAAAAGACAGGCAGACCTGTCTTTTTCTTCCTACCAAATCTTAAAGCAGCCCAGAGGAGACATTTCCAGTTTAAGATCCAGTGTAGGGGCAAAGATCTAACTCTCCTTCCCAAACATCCTCTGGTTTATCCATCATGGCCTCCCACCACTAAAATATACATCTGGGGATCCAGCACAGATCCAGCATGTTGGTTGGGTTTTGGAGCAATTCACACTGGACAGTAGCGCACTTTCATTAAGCGTAAGGCTGTTGTAGTGCTCACAGCCATAAAGCGCATGCATGGAGGTGTAATTGATGGTTCTTCATGGGAGTTGTGCTTGTGACTGTTGTGAGATGCACAATTGTGATGGCCCTTTTCGAAACAGTGTCTCTTTGTCTTGCAGGCAGTGCGTTGTCAGATGTTGCTTGGGCATTGTCAGCTGGAAACGAACAAAAGGTGAAAGCTGAAAAAGAGAATGCCAGGATTTGACACCAAGAAGATGGTCCGCTACGTTGCTATTAACTGCAGAACTATGAATAAAATAAGGCAAATAATTGGTTGCTCTCCTTGGTTCTGAACAGTCAAGCAGGGAGTCTCTGGGCTTAATTCCTTTGAGAGAAAAAGAGAATGGGGACATAATAAGAAAACGAGAGGGGAGTTATCTTCTAGTGATATTGGTAATGTGAGTCCTTCAAGGGAGCAGTGAAACACTTTCCCACTCAGCCAGAGAGCAACGGGCTAATTTGAGCAGGTTACAAAAGAAAATCTACGACAATGGTAGTTTGGTGTAGTGGTTAAGAGCATGGCACTCTAATCTGGAGAGCCGGGTTTGATTCCCCACTCCTCCGCTTGAAGCCAGCTGGGTGACCTTGGAACAGTCACAGCTCTCTCAGAGCTCTCTCAGCCCTGCCCACCTCACAGGGTGATTGTTGTTGTGGGGATAAGAATAACATAGCTTGTAAACCACTCTGAGTAGGCATTAAGTTGTCCTGAAGGGTGATATATAAATCAAATATTATTATTATTATTGATTAGAGATTAGAGTCTGAAGGAATAGGGGAGATACAGCCTTTGCATGGAAAACTACCCGTGGGCTAGGGTAACAACAGTAGAGAACACCGGCCATCTGTCCAAGATACCCGGGATGCTCTTCCATATAGACTATTATTTGAGACTCACCAGCCAAGCTGCTTCTCAAATTAGGGCTGACCCAGATGGGAGCTGGAAAATATCTGATTAGGATTGCTCACAATTTTTTAAAAATACTAAAATCAGCTCTCTTTCACGGGTAGTAGCCCCTGGGAACTTTATTGGCTAGTTAAAGGGTTCACCTGACCCTGCCTTTAGGTAAACATGACAGTCAGTGTTGCATTGTGGTTAGAGTGTCATATTGAGAGATTCAGAGACCCAGATTCAAATCCCCGCTCTGCCGTGGGAGCTGTTTGGATGGTCTTGAACCAGTCACTGTCTCTTGACACAGAGATGTTGTGAGGTTGAAATGGAAGAGTGGGGCAGGATGTTCTATGCTGCTCAGGGTCCCTATTGAGGAGAAAGGAGGGGTATAAATAAATGAATAGGTAAGAAACAAGAGCCCCATGGCGCAGAGTGGTAAGCTGCAGTACTGCAGTCCAAGCTCTGCTCACGACATGAGTTCGATCCTGGCGGAAGCCGGGTTCAAGTAGCCGGCTCAAGGTTGACTCAGCCTTCCAATCTTCTGAGGTCAGTAAAATGAGTACTCAGTTTCCTGGGGATAACGTGTAGATGACTGGGGAAGGCAATGGCAAACCACCCCGTAAAAAGTCTGCCAAGAAAACGTCGTGGTGCGACATCCCCCCATGGGTCAGTAATGACTTAGTGTTTGCACAGGGGGACTACTTTTACCTTTTTAAAGGTAAGAAACACATCATATGGGTACTTGTATGTTTTCCCCCATGGGGTAAATGGATCCCAAGAGAGAGGTATCAGGGTTAGTAGAATGGCAGACCAGGGACTTGAGATATCTCCTGTCCTAGATGGCATTTCACACCCCCATTGAAAAGCTAGGATCACAGCTTGGGAGTGTTGTTTGACACAGCAGACACCTTTGAAAACCAGGCTGCTGCGCTGGTTCAGAGTGCTTTCGTCCAGCTTTGGCTGATGTGTCAGTGGCACCCGTTCCTGGCTCGGTCACAATGACCCATTCCTTAGTTATATCTGTACTAGACTACTGCAATATGCTCTGCTTGGGTCTACTCTTGAAGAGTGTTCAGGAGCTACAGTAGTGCGGAATGGTGTGGCTAGACTGCTTGTCGGGGCTGGCTATTGGGGACATGTGACCCCGCTATTACAGCAATTACACTGGCTATGAATCTGCTCCTGAGCACAATTCAAGGTGTTGGTTTTGGCCTTTAAAGTCCTACAGAGGTTGGGATCAGGGAATCTGAAGGACTGTCTTTTCCTATCTGTTCCTGCCCAGGAGTTATCACAGGCCCTCCAGGCTATCCCATAAACCAAGGAAGCTTGTTTGTTGGGTACATGAGAGAGGGAGTCCAACAATTATGTTGGTGGCAGGCCAGCAATTATGGAACAACCTCCCCTGGGAGGCGCATCTTGACCCTTTGCCATCGATCTTTAGGAGGCCGCTGAAATTGGTGTTATTTAGGACTGCTTTTAATTAACTTAGTTTCCTATGGTTACTGACAATCTTAAACTGTTTTTTTTAATTGTAGGTTATTTTAATGTATTTTTATTGTTATTTTATTTATTTTGTAAGCTGCCTTGAGAACAGCAACTAATAAATGTTTTAAATAAATAAATAAAATATATCTCCCTTCTGAGAGGGGATTTACCTCAGGAAAATAGTGGGAGAGCATACCCTTCTCTAGTACCTCACTCCCAATAAGAATTGTCTTATTGGTTTATCTTTGTTATTTTTATTTACTTCATTTCTACCTGCCTTTCTGTCCCGAGCAGGCCCAAAGTGGCTTACGTTGTTCTCCGTTTTATTTTCACAACCACCCTGTGAGGTAGGTTAGGCTGAGAGTGTGTGGCTGGCCCCAGATCACCCAGCAAGCTGCCATGGCAGAGTGGGGATTCGAACTCCCAGCTCGTGGTCTGATGCTGTAATCACTGCGCAACGCTGACCCTTAGCATTCCACTGAGCAACCTCGAATCTTCATGTATTTTCTTTTGATCTGTGTAGCAAAAGACTTTGATTCTGTGTGTGTGTGTGTGTGTGTGAGTGTGAGTGAGTGAGTGAGTGAGTGAGTGAGTGAGTGAGTGAGTGAGTGAGTGAGTGAGTGAGGGGGGAGGGAGAGAGAGAGAGACAGGGAATCCTCAAACAGCTTTACTGACTGCCTTCAACCTCCAGCTGCCTTTCCATCCACACTTGCCGACAATCACAGAACACTAAACTCAGGCCTTGCCTTCAGTGCCGGTGTGTCCATGGAGGTGGGTCCGGCAGCTGCCTCATGCACTGAGCTGCCGGAGGGGGTGCTGGGGGCATGGGTGCGTGCCACGGAGCTGGTGGCAGCAGTGCTGGCGGCTGAGCACAAGGGCTGGGAAGCCACCCGCGCGCCATCCCGGCCGCTTGCCATGCCTGGCCCGCAGCTGCTGCATCCCTCTTGGAGTGCGGCAGTGCAGGGCAGTCTGAGCAGGCAGCCTCCCAGCCCTTCTGCTCAGTTGCCCCGTGCCACACAGCTGCAGGCCAGGCACAGCAGGGGGCCGGGACGGTGCGGGGCAACTGAGTTGGGAGGGCTGGGAGGCCATCTGTGTGCCGTCCCAGCTGCCTGCTGCGCCAATGGGGCTGGCTCGTAGCGGCATGCTGCGTGATGATGACATCACACAGTGACATCATCACGCAGTCCGGGTGTAAGTGCCCTGAAGCTGCCCCCCCCCCGGCCTCAGGCGCCAGAAACTCTGGCCCTGGCCCCGCTTGCCTTGTTGATAGATTGCCCATTCAAACAACATCTCCATCTATTAAGAACAAAAAAAACTTGTGAAGGGACTCTCTCCACACTTGACCACCACACAGTAGCATCCTAATATTGTGTTGGCTGCTTCCAGTACTTCCGTCCTCACTGCCCCCCCGACCATGAGTCATGATGAAAAATATGAAGCAAAATTGGCCTTCCTACCATTTCGACTTCAGGCACGCGCTTTCTATCTGATAGCTGCCAGTGGAACGTGCCTGCCGTTGCTGATAAACAGCCTCAACACTTACAAATTGCTAATGCGCTTTTGCTAAAGTGTGCAAAATAGACACGGTGAATTAGCAAGTAATTACAGAGAATGTCACCTTTTCAAGATAATTCTCACCACTGGCAGAACAGCACCACAAGAATTTTTTTTAAAGGAAAATGTAAGAATCTCAGGATATGTTTGGCAATAGGAAACCAGCTTCCAGTGGCAAAAATTTATAAACTGGGATGTGGTAAAATGGCAGAAGGGCACTTTCTTTCAAGGTAATAAGGTTCTAATTTAATTTGCCTGTGAAAATTTTAGACAGTTTCCTTTTCCTTCTGCTTTATAATGCATTATTCATTGAATATGTTTTATTGTCTTTATTGTTCACAAATTGAGAAATCAAATTTATTAGATGTATTATGCTGTTTTTATATTCATGGCCAAGTGGCACTGATCTGTGAATGTTTAAATCCAGAGACTGGCGCCATGAATGGACAAAACAGATCTTCCTACACACCTGAAAAGTGTGAACCAGAGTCGACAGTAACCTTGATGGAGCAATGGTTTGACTAGGCAGAAGGCAACTTCATGTGTTCATTGTATGTATTAGATGTGGACTTAGAAACATAAAAGCTCCATGGTGCAGAGTGGTAAACTGCAGTACTGCAGCCCAAGCTCTGCTCACACAACCTGAGTTCGATCCTGGCGGAAGCCGGGTTTAGATAGCTGACTCAAGGTTGACTCAGCCTTCCATCCTTCTGAGGTCAGTACCCAGTTTTCTGGGGGTAAACTGTAGATGACTGGGGAAGGCAATGGCAAAACCACCCCATAACAAAAAGTCTGCCAAGAAAACATCGTGTTGCGACGTCCCCCTATGACTCAGTGCTTGCACAGCGAACTACCTTTACCTTTACCTTAGAAACACAGAAACATAGAGCTAGAAGATACCTTAAGGGCCATCTAGTCCACAGGAAATTCACAGCTACGTACCTACCTCACTTCTCCCAGTGACCCCTGCTCTATGCCCAGAGGAAGTCAAAAATCCTCCAGGATTCCCAGTGAACCTGGCCTGGAGGAAAACTCCTTCGTGACCTCAAAGTGGCAATCAGCATTCCATTGTATTTATAATTGTAACCTGCCTTGATACTCTGTGAGGGAGGCAGACAATAAATGAAGTAAGTAAGTAAAGGACCCAGTTGAACTGAAAGCAACAACAGCCAACTCTAGACCTGGAATATCTAAATGGTATCCTAGTGGCCCTGAGGCCATATCCAACCTGCATTGAAGAAGCATTGAAGAAGCTTTCGAGCCTCCCCGACACAGAGCTAACTAATAAGCTCCTGTTAGGTGCCGCTCCCCAGATCACGTTGGCTAGTGCCAGATTTTTAGCCGCGGCTTGTAGAATCCGCAGGGAATGTGCAAAGGAGTAACATCTGCTTTTTTTTCTAACCCTGAAAGCCCACACTTTTGTATTTATATTGCCACGTTTTTATATAATTATATATTTATATAATTATTTTTACAAAGTGGTGTATTTTGTGTATGATACTCACTTACGTTTCTACAAGTCTGTACTGGTTATTAACTGTAAATAAATCTGATTGATTGATTGGCCCTGAGGGCAGTTATCATCATCTTCATCATCATCAATTTATATTCCACCCTTCAGGATGATTTAACACCCACTCAGAGCAGTTTACAAAGTATGTTATTATTATCCCCACAACAACAAACATCCTGTGAGGTGGGTGGAGCTGAGAGAGCTCTGAAAGAGCTGTGACTAGCCCAAGGTCACCCAGCTGGCTTCAAGCGGAGGAGTGGGGAATCAAATCTGGTTCTCCGGATTAGAGTCCCGTGCTCTTAACCACTATACCAAACTGGCTCTCCAGTTACAGGAACTGGAGTTAATACTGGAGAGAGTAACTGGAGGAAGTCAAATTTTCTGACCAGGGCCGAGCAGAAGGCTACATTCCTAGAACCTCTAGAGACATCCTACTGCCTGCCAATCAAAGGCTCCAGTGTTTTCACTCTTCTGGATTTGCTGAGAAAGTTTAGAAAGATAGAAGAAGAAAAACTTGGCACATTTTGTGACAAATTTTGTTGTTGACACTGTGGAAATGTCAGGGTTCCATCGTTGACATTTCACTTTGGCTTGGTTGGCAGTGTCAGAAATGCGAAAATGGACGTCAGCCCTGTCAAAAAATGTTCTCGGTTGCTGAATGATGTCCATGACCTTTAAAGACTCTAGAAAGCATGTTTGGGTATCATTCTTGGGGTCCCTGCCTTCCCTCCAAGGAGCTTAGAAGGGCATGTACAGGGTTACCTTTATTCTGAGACCAGGATAAGTGAGGCTGACAGAGAGTGACTTGGCAAAGTTCACTACGTGGACCACAGAACACCATGTTAAAAATATAGATATTTTCATTATTGCAAATAACATGCTTGAAAATTGAGCTTATTTTGCTTGCAATCCTCATTCTCTCATTTCAAGCCCCTTCCCCTCCAGTCTGTTCATACTGAGGATTTTTACACAGTTTAGATATTTGTATCTTTCTTTCCTGTGCAATTGGGGCCAAGACAGCTCACAATGTTCTTACCTCCCCTCCTCCACTTTATCATCACAACAAAACCCCTGTGAGGTAGGTTAGTAGGATTTGCTAACTCTGGGTTGGGAGATTCCTGGAGTTTTGGGGAGGGGGAAGGACCTCAGTCTGGTATAATAGAGTCCACAGTCATTTTCTCCAAGGGAACAAATCTCTGAAGTTTAGAGATCAGTAGTAATTCTGAGAGATCTCCAGGTCCCACCTGGAGGCTGGCAACCATATACAGTTAGGATGAGAGCTTGTCAACAGGCCCAAATCTCATCCAACATATATCCATTCAGAGTGGAGATTCGAACCTGGGTCTCTTGGGTCCTAGTCCAACATTCTAGAGCTAGTCCAATATTCTATACCATGCTCATCAATTCTGAAAAGTTGTATTTATTTATTTGGTAAATTTATATGCCATCTCTCCAGAGAGCTGCTTGAGGCGACTTACAAATTTTGTGCCTATTTATTCATTTTTAATTATTTATTTTACTTCATTTATAGCCCGCTTTTGTCCCCAGTGGGAACCCAAAGCAGCTCACATCATTCTCCTCTCCTGCATTTTCCCCTTTCAACAAACTCTATGTGGTAGGTTAGGCCGAGAGTGTGTGGTTGGCCCCAGGTTGCCCAAGGAGCTTCTATGGAAGAGTGAGGAACTGAAACTGGGTTACTAAGGGCGAAGCTACAAGTGACGAATGACACTTGAACGGCAAGTGTATTTCTCCCTGTTCACTTGCGCTCCACTCAATCCACTTGCTGTTCAAGTGTCATTTGTCACTTGTAGCTTGGCCCTCAGAGCCAAGCTACAAGAGACGAATTACACGTGGAGGAGCACGTGAAAGGAGTCGCAATGTTAGCTGGGAAGCTGAGTTTTAAAAGAGATCGGAAAGCTTTGTCAGTTTCCCCTCTCTACAGAGCCAGGGATATGGCTGCTCAGAAGGTTTGTTAATTTCCTCTTTGCCTCCAGAGGGCTCTGTCAGTTTCACCTCCCCTTCTAAGAGAGGACGAGGAAATAAACCTTCTGAGGAGCTATCTTTGCTGGTTCTGTAGAGAGGAGAAATTGACAAAGCCGTCCGGTCTTTTTAAAAACTCGTCTTCCTGGCTAACAGTGCAACTCCCTTCACGTGTTCCTCCTCCTAGTCAGTCACTCAAGTCACTACACCACATTGGCTTTCACTAGCCTATGCTGGCTCGTGCTCACAGTGTACTGCCTCGTTGCTTGGACTAAGTATGGTCTAGGGTAATCCATGGCAAATCATGCATGATTTAAAACCAGCTACATTTCAAGCATATGTACCACTCATAGGCATGCTTAGTGGGTGACTTTCCCGCTGCTCTTAACCACTGCTGAAACTGGGTAAGATTGACAGCTGCCTCTACTCAAGCATTCTCTGTTGTTCTGATTCTCTCTTTGTGGAATGGCCTGTCTGAGGCTGGGAGAGCTTTCACTCTCCTGGCACGTCACAAAGGATGCAAGAGGGCAATAAGTTTGGTGCCAGTTTGGTGTAGTGGTTAAGCACACGGGACTCTAATCTGGAGAGCCAGGTTTGATTCCCCACTCCTCCGCTTGAAGCCAGCTGGCTGACCTTGGGTCAGTCACAGCTCTCTCAGACATCTCTCAGGCCCACCCACCTCACAGGATGTTTTGTTGTGGAGATAGTTGGCGTTTCCACACACACTGGATAATACACTCTCAATGCACTTTAGCAATCCTTTGGAAGTGGATTTTTTGTTTCACACACAAAAACCCAGTTCCAAATGATCGCTAAAGCGCATTGAAACTTCTTTATCCAATGTGTGTGGAAGTAGCCAAGGCTGATTCCGCACACGTTGGATAATGCACTTTCAATGCACTTTAGCTATCGTTTGGAAGTGGATTTTTTGTTTCACACTCGAAAAATTCAGTTCCAAATGATCTCTAAAGAGGATTGGAAGTGCATTATCCAACGTGTGCGGAATAATAACATACTTTGTAAACCGCTCTGAGTGGGCGTTAAGTCATCCTAAAGGTGATATATAAATCGAATGTTGTTATAAAATGGTCACAAAGCAGAATTGGTAAGAATAGCACTTTTATAAAGGGAAGAGGGTCAGAAAAAGAAACAACCCCCTGCATTTTTCTCCAAGAACTTTGAAAAAACAGACCGTATACTTTGTGAAGCTGTGTTTTAAAGGAACACTCTTCCAGCCAAGCCGTGCCATTACAAAGGTCTTTAAAGAGGCAAAAATAGCTGATGAGGCAGCAGTCGCCTGACCTCTCCATCTCTCTGTCCTCCTTCCTATTTGCATGATTGAAGCTTCCGACTCTAAAAGGGAAGGCAGGAGCACACTGCAAATATTCTAATCACTTAGTGTCTGCTGGTACAGACTATTCTGCATGTTGATGCCTTTTTACAGCTGAAGAAGCCGACAGTTTCATTAGGGGTGTTTGACTCAGACATGGTGCGCTCTCTCTCTTTAACACCCTCGCATAATAATTTCCTAACCATCTGCAATCTGGCACCACGCCACACAAGCTTCCTCTTAGCTCCTGTCCCTGCTTCACTGGCTGTGCTCTCAGCTTGCCAGATGGCTGCTTTGCATTGCCAGCAAGTTTAAGTATTGCCCATAAGGTGCCCGTGCGGGATCTTCACACAAGTGGATGCCAAGACTGGACTTACATGCGGAGCGTAAGACTAACTTTAGTTGGATTTTGAGCCTGCAAAATCTATTCATCCACCCTGTTCCCGGTTTGGTGGGATGTCACCATTACAGGCTCCTTTGCCCTTGAAGCAACCCACTGATTTATATTGCATGCAGCCATCTATACAGGTTGAGCAGGTGTTATTGGGTGGGGCAAAGAAGCAAGCACTCTGATGGTTGTGTAAGTTGCCAATTCCTAGAGCATATGGATAAAAATTTCTAACTCACATCAATGGCTAAATCCCAAAACTGTTTCTTCTGATTTCATTCACATACATCCACAGTCACGCAAAACTAGTTCTGGCCGTATTCTGACTCAGCCACCCATTTACTCACCCCAGGCAGGAAATTGCCCACTCCCAGCCTCAGTTTTCAGCCCCCAAGGATACATGAACAGATGAAGCTGCCTTACACCAAATTGCTTTGTTTCACTGTATACACTTTTTCAGGACCTATACCACTTACATATGAAATCTCTTTCTTACCAGAAGTACCTGGATGGTCCAGGTACTTCCGGTGAAAAAGAGAAACAAAGACTGCTAGTGATTCATTAGGCTATTTTTGAGAAGCCACACCCTAATTCCAGGCAGGCAGGGCTGGATCAAGGGGGGGCAGGGGGTGTAGCCTTCCCCCGGCGCCACGAAAGAGGGAGGTGCCAGGTGTGGCTGCCAGCCCCCGGGAGAGCACCACAGCTTCCCGCGTGGGGGGATGAGTGCAGGATTGGGAGGCCCTCGCCAGCCCCGCCAATGGGGCAGCTGGCTTGCCACACGTGCAGGACCTCCCAGCCCTGCACTCAGCCACCCGCGCGGGAAGCCAGCTGCCCCATCAGCAGCGCACGCTCTTGCTGCTGCTGCCGCCAGCTCCAAGGCACTCTGTGTGCTGGGGTGGTCAGCTTGCCGCGTTGGTGGCATGGGGCAGCAGGGCAGGCGAACCTCGTGGAGGGCCTCCTAGCCCTGCATTCAGCCGCCCGCACGGCAAGCCAGCCGCCCCAGCGCACAGAGCGCCATGGAGCTGGCGGCGGTGAGGGCGTGCGCTGGGGCAGCTGGCTTCCCACGCAGGCGGCTAAGCGCAGGGCTAGGAGGCCCTCCGCATGCAAGCCAGCTGGCTGCCCCAGCACACACCCGTGCCACCGCCGCCAGCTCCGCAGCGCACCAGGCGCTGGAGCGGCCAGCTTGCCACGCGGGCGGCATGCCTCCCGCCCTGTGTGATGATGTCACGAAAGCACCGGGAGCACGTGCGTTCACACACACACACACAAACCCTGGCAGGGTTGCACCGGGTGCCTGCGCCCGTAGATCCGGCCCTGCAGGCAGGACATACCTAGGAATTCTAGCTGTCTTCTTTTGTGCGCAGTAGAGAGCTTTTGAAGTGAACCAATACATCATAGATCCAACACTGGGCTATTTAGCTTATTGAACTTACCTGAGACCACTGACTACATATGGAACGTACTATGGAGTTATTGTATAATATGCCTTTTAGGAGATGGAATGTTTCCTAGATATATGAACTGGAATACGATTGTTGTAATTCTACGACTATTTTTGGATTGATTGTATTTATTTATAGTATCATACTTATTAGAAGCACTATGCACTCTTTTCACTGTTAGCACTTCAGAGTAAATGGTGCTGAATAGTCCATTGGTTATTTTCATCACCTTTCATCCCTGGAAAGCCTCTCTGGTGTTTCTGCTATTATACCAAATCATGCCGTAGGTCCCATCAAAGTCAGAATTGTCTTCTCGGATCGGCTGCGAGGGTTGCCAGTCCCAGCTCAGGGTAGGGAATCCCCCACCCTTACCTGCACCCCCCTGCTTCCACTCACCTGGCCAGTGGGCGTGGGGAGTATCAGAAGGCTGGCTGGAGCAAAATGGTGCGTATGCACTCCGGGCGGAGGTCTTCTGCTGATGAAATTGCAGAGTGTTTGAGGTGAATTCAGTCCCACTTCTGTTTTAAACTATAAGTGAACTCAGCAGAAGGCCACTAGAGCGTGTGAGTGTGAAGAAAGAGAATCAGCACACACACACCACCAAGACGACATCCAGCCCCTGGTTTGAAGGTAAGAGGGGGTGGCCTACCGGTAGCAGCTCTCCAGGGTCTCAGGCAGAGGTCTTCCACACAATGTATTACTAGGTCTTTTACACTGGAGATACTGGAGGTTGAACCTGGGACCTTCTGCATGCCAAGTAGAGGCTCTGCCGCTGAGCCATGGCCCTTCCCAATTGACTGAGGAGTCAACTGAGAAGTGGGAAGAAAAAATGGCCTTCATAGAGTGATGCTCTAGGAATTCCCCCAAATCTCCATGGTAAAGACCACAGAGACTAGAGGAGGCAACCGAGAGCATCACCTGGACATCACATCACATCCTCTCCAAACTCCAGGCACTACCCTCCAAATCTGTCATTTGCCAAGGCGGTGTCGGGAACCCTCATTTGGTAACTCACAAAATATACACCAAAGTGACTCTAGACTCACTTAATTTACTCTTCAGCTTTAAAGTATACAAAATGCCAAGCAGAAAGGCATTTTATTTACCTTTGCATGACAGAAGAGCACATCACGGCAAACTGGTGACCCAGCAAGGCCTAAAAACAGGCATCTACTGTCAACAGTCTTTCTTCCCAGTTGTGCTGTAATGCACACATGCTTTGAGAAAGACGAATGCGGGTCTGACCTCTGGGCTTCTGATAAAGGAGAGCAGGAATAAGCTCCCCCGTTTCTCTCGGATGCCTTCCTCAAAGTGCTTCTGAATCAAAGTGCCTCGTTCAACAACAGGGGAGGTTGGTGTTTATGGATGTTGTTAGCTTTCGTAGCAATTATGTGGGCGGATGATGGCAGGCTGCAGAAGAGGTCAATGACAGTGCAACAACATTAAACACACTCTGCTTTTACATAAGAGCAGCCACATAGGATCGGACCAGTGGTTCCTTTTTTAAAAAAATTGAGAGTTTTAGAGCGTTAAAGAACAAACCAAAGAAAACTACAATTACACGCGTACTAATCTAACAAACAGAAACAACTAATCAACAAATAATAGCAGAACATACATAATACAGAAAAAGAAAAAAACAATAAAAAGAAGAAAAAAACTATCTAAACTTTTGCCATTGTTATGGTCTCTGACCGCAAATAAATGTATTCATTCACTATCTAAACTTCAAGGTTTCTGATTTTCTCCAAAGCAAATATTCATATCATGTCGACTTTACACTTTCTCTAGCTAAAGCTCTCTTTTTTCTAACATCAAAATCCCTCGGTTCCTGTACTCTAATTTCCACTTTCACACAGTGGCCAACCAGATGACCCTGTGTGGCCTAAAAACACGAAGACTAACATCTCCTTCTCCAATTGACATTGCCTCTCCAGCACACTTATTGAAAGGATAAATGCTTCTGGACCATGGAGGTTCTATTTACTAGTTTAGCTAATTGGTAAGGGGGAACTAGGGTTGCTGTTCCCCTGGTAGGGGCAGGGGATCCCCTACTCCCACCATCCACCCCCTGCCACCACTCACTACTCAATAGCCCCCGTTTGGGGCCTACATTGCCAACAACCTGGGATACCTTATCTTCCATCTTGTCTCCCGTGGGGTTACCACCGTCGTCTCCAATCGACGGCTTTTGCCTACAGGAAGAAGAAACAACAGATTCAGTATTGGACTTTGCATCATACTAATTCAGTATTTACCGGAGCAGACCCTTGGTGCTTATTATATAGGAATTGCAACATTGGACTGTTGAGCCTTGGTTCTGAATTTCTGGTAATACGTATGGAGTAGAATATACTTGATAGCTTCTTTGGAAAATCTGCACATTGCACTTGCACTTTGATTATTAAATTTATATATTGTTAGTTTGGTCTTTTTGACATGGGGTGGGGGAATTACAGAGGAGGGAACGGTGAAGATGGGTCAGACAAAGGTGGGTGGAAAGGAGAGAAGAAAGCAGGAAAAGAGGAGAAGGTATGGGGGTGGCCAGAAAATGGTGGGGGAGGGGGGAAATGAGATGCCCCCACTCGTCGGGACCCCCACTTGTAAAATACTAATAACAAAACAGAGAATTCACTTCCGTAGTGGCACCATGTGGAGGCTAAAATGCTACACTCCTGACACTCCCTCTCTTGCATGACCCTGGGACATCAACCTGCAATGTGCATAGATGGACAGAGATATATAGTCTCATCTGTTGTTACTCTGTTCACAATTAGAAAAATGCACTTTTAGCTCATTGTGGGTGATCACAGCTTTCTGTTCCTAAAAGCTCCTTCTTTCATTGCAGTCAATACAAACTGTCCTTGAGTTAACCACTAGATGTCACTATGGTGCCCCAAAGCTAAAGGGATCACTGCAGAATAGCACTGTGTGTACCCCACTGGACACAAAGATACAGACTTCGAAATGCTTTCTCAGAATGTATTCCTAGACATATTGTTGAAAGCTTTCACGGCTGGAGACTTTTGGTGCTACACCTCTGAAGATGCCAGCCACAGCTGCTGGCGAAACGTCAGGAACTACAATGCCAAGACCATGGCAATACAGCCTGGAAAACCCACAACAACCATTATTCCTAGACACTTTCAGCTCCCCCCCCCCCAGTTCCCCATCTCCCACCTTAGTAAAAAAGCTTATGGAATGGCTAAGCAGCCCCTGCAACTCGTATGCAAAATGCTGTCAAGTCAGAACTGACATGGTGATCCTAAAAGGTTTTCTAGGCAAGAGGCAAACAGAGGCGGTTTGCCAATTGTCTGCCTCTGTGTAGCCACATTGGACTTACTTGTTGGTCTCCTGTCCAAGAACTAAGCTAGGCCAATGCTGCTTAGCTTCCAATATGTGACAAGATCTGGCTGGCCATAGACAAACTCAGCTTCTCAGAATTTAACCCCCTCCCCTTTGTTAAAGCGTATCTGTATATCTGAGGAATTCTACTAAACTGGGTTTACCCATGGCCAGTCTCATCTTGTCAGATACTGGAAGCTAAACAGGGCTGTCCCTGGTTAGCTTTTGGACAGGAGCAGGGCTTTTTTTCTGGGAAAAGAAGTGGTGGAACTCAGTGGGTTGCCCTCAGAGAAAATGGTCACATGGCCGGTGGCCCCGCCCCCTGATCTCCAGACAGAGGGGAGTTTAGATTGCCCTCCTCGGCGCGGAGGGCAATCTAAACTCCCCTCTGTCTGGAGATCAGGGGGTGGGGCCACCAGCCATGTGACCATTTTCAAGAGGTTCCAGAACTCCATTCCACCGCGTTCCCGCTGAAAAAAAGCCCTGGACAGGAGACCACCAAGGATGTCAAGAATGTCTATATTGTTGCAAGACTCACCTCTATGAAAAATTGTTTTACTGGGAAAAGACGTTGAAATAGTGACATAACTTTTGACCACGGTACTAGTGACCCGATCAAGTTCCACCAAAAGAAAATGGCAGGAAAATGTGCTTTGAGCATTTTGGCTTTGAAAATGTGGGATAAGCGAGTGCCTATTATTAGCCCTGGTTCCTCACACACCAGTATATCAAATTGAGATTTGGGTGAAGAGGGGTGCCTGGGGAGGGTTGAGTTTGGGGCAGGGAGGGAGCTCAGGAGGGATGTAATGCCATAGAGTCTACCTTCTGAAGTTGCCACTTCCTCCAGGGGAACTGATCTCTTCAGCCTGGAGAGCAGTTGTAAATCTGAGAGAACTTCAGGACTCACCTTGAAGTTGGTAACCCTCTGCACTGATTTCAAAAACTCATTTTACAGCTGAAAAATGTATAGGAAAAGGCAATCTTTCTTCCAAGAAGATATATAGGTCAATTCTAAATTTGTCTACTCAGAACTAATTCCTACTGAGTTCAAGGGGGCTTACTTATCGGCAGGGCTTTTTTTCAGCTGGAACGCGGTGGAACGGAGTTCCGGAACCTGTTGAAAATGGTCACATGGCTGGTGGCCCCGCCCCCTGATCTCCAGACAGAGAAGAGTTTCGAAACTTCCCTCTGCCTGGAGTTCAGGGGGGCGGGGCCAGCAGCCATGTGACCATTTTCTCTGAGGGCAACCCACTGAGTTCCACCACCTCTTTTCCCAGAAAAAAGCCCTGCTTATCGGCAAGTATGCTTAAGAGTGTAGCCTCTGAGATATTGTCAGATATTGCCTACCAGCTTCCACTACCCCTTGCATCTATAGATGCTTGTTTTTTTTCCAAAACAAATCAACCCCCTGATTTTTTCAAGACAGAGTATCTCTCCACGAGATGTCTCAGCGCATGTTTGTTAAGTATAGGGAGATGCAATTTTAGTTGGGAAGCGTAGTTTAAAAAACAGCCCACAGAAATCGCTCCTCAGAGGGTTTGTTAATTTCATCTTCGCCTCCCTGAAGGCTCTGTCAATTTCACCTCTCCAGTCTAAAACTGTGTGGGATCACAACCAGAGGGCAGCGAGGAATGGAAATGGGCTGGAGCTGCCTTCCAGAACCGGGCTTGGACCTGGAGAGGTTATAATGGGCTGAAATTTCTCTTCTGGCATTTCACAGCCCCTTCACTCAGCTCCAGTGTATAGCAAACCCTTTGCCCTGTCTCCAGCTCTGTCTTTTAAAACTACCTTTCCTGGCCAACATTGCATCTCCCAACACGTGTTCTTCATGTGTCAGATATCTCGTGTTGAGAGACTCACAGAATTCTGTGTCCCCGTACCACCTTGAATTCTAGGAAATGCAAGGTATACATTTTTAAATCAAATAAAACATTTAAAATCCTCATTCTTTCCAGTGCCTCAAAGTACAGCAGCACATATCCACCTTGAATACAATCGATGAAATAGAGTTCACCTAGAGTTCACTTGACTCTTAATGCCTCCTGAAGGATCAAGCAAAATGGTGCTTTCTGATTCCACAACCTTCTGGTGCTGATATGTATCATAGGCAAATGTCACAGAATTATTTAAAGGGACAGCTCCAAGACAGAGAGGCTGAATTGAAGGTGATGAGTGGCAGGATTCTGAAAAATAAAATTTAAAAAATGGCACAGTACTAGCATAAAAGGAAGTGGGTCTGGGCAGAGCTCAAAAAACCCTAAGGGAAACAGTAATGACCTGAAGTTTCAGAAGAGAGGGGAATTTTTCTTTATTGTTCACACCACTTCATTCTGGATTTTTAAACAAAAAGAGATATAAGCCCTCTCTGTAACAAATTGCTTGCTGTGTGTACAAATGTTTCTCCCCTCCTATTCTTAAGCTTCATTTCCCCAGCAAATAAGAACTGGCTGATTAAACCTGATTTTTTTTTCTCCAGCCCACACCCTTGAGTGATTATCTCAAGCAACTGACTGGGAAGTGGCCATGACATCACACATCCCTTCTTCCCAGAAGGATGTTTTTTGACATTTTTTAAAAAGCCAGTATTTTATACATGGGTGTCTCACCAGCAATTATGTTCAGGGAGAGCAAGACTTGATAGGGAGGACTTTTGCTAGACTGCCTGAGAATCAGAAATGGTTGTCAATCAAATATTCTCACTTGACACGTTGCATTCAGCCCAGATGGAAAGAAAAGGGCTGGCTATTTATAGTTCATTATTAAGTTGTATGACCTAGGAGCCAATATTCCATGAGTGCTACATCACTTTTCAAATATTCCCAACTCTATGTTCTTTATATTTTTGGAAGGACGTGCTTTTCCCTAGTAGAACATTAATCTCTTGACATGGAGAAAAAAGTTTTAAAGGAGTTCTCAGGCTTTTCCCCTTAACGAGATTTGCCTCCTTAAGAGGAAGACTTCACTTCTGCTCTTCATAACATTTTCTTATAGAGTTAGAGATCCAGAGGAGTTAACTATGTTAGTCTGTAGTTGCACAACAGTAAAGATTCCAGTAGCACCTTTAAGACTAACCAATTTTATTGTAGCATAAGCTTTCGAGAACCACAGCTCTCTTGTATCTGATGAAGAGAGCTGTGATTCTTGAAAGCTTATGCTTACAATAAAGTTGGTCAGTCCTATAGAGTTGTTGGCATGCAGCTTTTTTCCTATACCGGGCTGCCCTTGGAAACAATTCAACAGGTTCAGCTGATAGAGAAATGCAATCCATCACCTTGATTGGTACTCATTGCTTGTGCACACAGTTCAAGGACAAGTTCACTGGCTTCCACTGTGCTTTCAGGTTCAATTCAAGGTGCTGGTTCTTCCTATCTTAAAATGCTTTCACAATAGGAGATCCAGAAACCTGAAGGGCAGCCTCTCCCTATATGAGCCCATATGAATGCTGCTGGCGGTACTTTCTATTTGAAAAGTTTGCACTAATGAGAATGGTGGATGCATTCATTCTACTCATTGGAATGGTCTGACTGAGAAGGTACTCATTAGCATTCTACAGTAGGGATGCTGTGAATTTCACAGCAAACATGTTCAGCTGTCAAGCATACTATGTTTGAAGGTGTGAGCTGATCACCAAGTCATTTCACTGTATTCCAAGCAGCCATGCATGCCTGCCAAACCAGTTTGCATTGAGTTTTTCCCAAATTGTGCATACACAACACACTGCTGAAGCAAACTGCTTGGCAGCTGTTAGTATCATAAAGGGCAACTTGGGCTGATTCCACACACGTTGGATAATGCACTTCCAATCCTCTTTAGAGATCATTTGGAACTGAATTTTTCGAGTGTGAAACAAAAAATCCACTTCCAAACAATAGCTAAAGTGCATTGAAAGTGCATTATCCAATGTGTGCAGAATCAACTTTAGAGGAATATCAAATGTTGGGATTTTATTGGAACACTGCTTTAATTGATGACTGATTTATAGGATTTGTGAGGGCCGTGGCACATGGTGGGGGTACAAAGCTGCCAATCATTTCTGTAGAGTTTCTGGCCATTTCATGAGCTACCCTTCTGTCCCTTCTGGGTTGTTAGATTTGATTTAGGTAAAGCAGGAATGTCGTGTGTGCTCTTTTATTTTTAAAAGCTTTAATACATGCTATGGTGATTTGTGTTTCTTTGCTTCTTTCATACTTTAGTTTAACACAATCAATTTTAGAATACTTTTAAATGAAGTTTTTAAGTAGATCACTCTGTGATTGCTGGCTGGGAGAAAACAGTTTTTCACAAAGGACTGGGAATAAAAAACTAAACTTCTGATTTTTCCTTAAAGAGAGGAGTAGATCTTGGAGAGGGATGAAGGCTAGAGGCAGAGTTCACTCACTACTCCGCATTGTGGCTCACTGCTTAGTGTGTTGCCAAAATTCAGCCAAAGAACCACCTTTCGTTTTTGTGTAATTATTTTTTGTAATACCCTTTCCCCCTCACAAGTGGGTCACTGCACACCACTGCAGCCCCAAATGCTACACCTGGTGGAAAAGGAACCTCAGATATCACATTTTGGGGGGTGGGATGAGATGGCTGCTGTAGGAGAGAAGAATCACCAAAAAATTGCCTGCCCCCACCTCCTGGTTCACAGAAATCCTCTTATAGATTCAAGCTATTTTTTATTATCCTTATTTCAGAATATAAGCTTTCAATAGTCAAAGCTTCCTTCTTCAGCATAAAAAAAAGGTATAAGTAGTCCCTTGTGCAAGCAGTGAGTCATTACTGACCCATGGGGGGACGTTGCATCATGACATTTTCTTGGCAGACTTTTTACGGGGTGGTTTGCCATTGCCTTTCCCAGTCATCTACACGTTATCCCCAGGAAACTGAGTACTCATCTTACTGACCTCGGAAGGATGGATGGCTGAGTCAACCTTGAGCCGGCTACCTGAACCCAGGTTCCGCCGGGATCGAACTCAGGTCGTGAGCAGAGCTTGGGCTGCAGTACTGCAGCTCACCACTCTTAGGTTCCACTGGACTCAAGTTCTGCTGTTCTACTGTAGACCACCAACATCCCTGAAACAACCTGGAGATTGCCCACCATAAGCAGGCAAACGGTAAGCCTATTGCATGCACATGTCCCTGGTCGATGATGTCACTTCTGGTGCAACCTGAAAGGGCCTGGGTGAATGTCCAAAAATTGGTCCTGTCACAGCACCATCACTTTTAGGGCATGCCAGAAGTGACATCAGCTGGGGACGCTCCTACTCACCAGTAAGTTTCCACCACCCCCTTCCCCCCCACACACACCAGTTGCCAGGGGGAACTGGCAACACTAAACCTCCTACGGCACCTAAAATATGAAGTCTTGTAGCTGTATCAGCCTCATGGTTAATCCATTCCTGGAGAAAGGAACAACAGTACTTGTTAGGTTTTGGCTGCTGTGATGTGTGTTGATACTCACAATAGTTCCTGCAGTTTGTATCCTAAAACTTAATTTCCCTGAGGTTAATTGCTGGGGACTTGAGCCTAAAGGCCAGCAGCCATGAAGTACTGACCATGAAAGGGTAGAATGCTATGGCTTCTAGTATCTGTACCTGACCTGGCCAATCCATATCACCTGCCAATCACAGCTGTTAATATTGCACAATATTGCACAGATGTTAATACTGCACAAGCTATTCCCTTCTGTGTCAAAAGAGGATTTTGGTGCCTGAGCAATCTCACTTTCAGGTAACCCACTTGGTTGGGATTCCATTCCCCTGGTAGGGGCAGGGGATCCCCCACTTTCAGCCTCTGCCCCCCGCCTCCACTTACCCGGCTGGTGGGGAGATGAAGGCATGAGAATGGACCTCCTGGGAACATCACCCTGAGAATGCTTCTGTGTTTTGCAGTGGGCTGATTTTAGCCCCAAATGGGCCCCAAACTGGCCCTCTATGAAGCCCCCACGTGATGACATCACTTCCTGCATGTGGGGGCACACAAGGAGCATCATTGGCCCAGCAAGAAGTAAGTGCCAGGTGAGTCTAAAGGGACCAGGTAATCCTACCACTAGGTGAGATCCTGGCTGTAGGTCAACAGGAACCTGATTCAACTCCTGGTGTCCTTCATATTGCCCTTCAAGCCATAGTCTAGTTTGAGCGAACTTTGAAATAAGTATCTTAGATGCTATCATGACTCCAGCAATTTGAGAGAGAAAACATCCAAGCCAATGGAGATTCTTAAATGAACCTCACATCTAAAAATAAGTATTAATCGACAAAGGGACTGCATTACACCCACAGCTAGCCAACTTGCTGACAATTCCTATCTCTCTTCTCCCCATTTCTCTCCCCCCCAAGAGGTTACTGATCTGTTGCCTATCGGAAAAAAAACAATAATCCAAGCCACAAGGGTTGACTTTCCTCCTCGAGTGTCATGTCATATTACCTGCCTCATGAGTCCATTAATGTTTCATGGCAATCTTTTGGTGCTCTATGGAACACAATTTAATGACATAGTTTTTGACAACAGATGCAACCTACTTACTTTTGGAGAGGGTGGTTAGGGTTAGATCTGAAGCCAAAGTTAGGGTTTTGGGAAGGAAGGAGAACTTCAGAAAGGACTGGTGGTATGCTAGGGGAGGGTACTTGAGAACCGGGACCTTCCACAACCTGGAGTTGTGACCAGGAAAGAGTGATATAGCTCATCCCAATAATTAAATACTCTGGAAAATTGGGCGGATAGGTTATTGATGATCCCAGGAGTCAACAACTTTCAAGAAATAGGGAAGAAACAATTGAGAATCTTTTTGTGTAAGACCAGGGCTTTTTTTCAGCTGGAATGCGGTGGAACAGAGGTCTGGCACCTCTTGCCCCGGGTGCAAAAGTCTGCAAATGTCTGAGTGTCTGTTTGGCACTGTGTGGAGATCTGGTGTGAGTTGCTGCTCAGGGAGGAGAGGCTGGATTATTGTGAGGAACGGGTCTCCCCAGTAGATATGAGGGACTCGCCTCGGCTCCCCTGGGGAAGGTATAGAGGCGGGGCTGGAGAAATTGTGTGCCCCTCAGAATTTTGCGCTCAGGGCAAGAGTTCATGCGACTATTGTGATAAGTAAGTCCGGCAGGACTTACTATCTTTTCGCCGGGCCTGCAAGACAGAGTTGTTCCGCCAGGCATATGGCTGAGGCTGGGCCTTCACTGGCCTGGAAAAAAGGGGTGTATAAAACCCTCCCTGTGAAGGCTGTCCACCATCTTGTTTTAAATGTGTTGTTTTTAATGAACATGAATTTTTAATTGTATTTTAATTGTATTTTTCATATGATGTTACCCGCCCTGAGCCCGCTCGCGGGGAGGGCGGAATACACATTTGAAATAAATAAATAATAAATAAATATGATCCTGTTGGGTAGTTCCTATGTCATTTAATACCACCCCCCACAAGGTAGGGGGGGGTTCTCTCTCACAGTTGATGTAAGTCCATGGCACATGAAAATAATATTATTATTATGTGTTTCTCCCTCATTTTCCTCTTGAGAGTTCCACCACCTCTTTTCCAAGAAAAAAAGCCCTCTGTAAGACCAGCGTTTCATCACAGTCTTTGCACCTGTTCGGGATGGGTTCTGCACCAGTTACTCCACCACCAATTGGCCACATACTTGACACCCCTCAGAATACATGCTCATCAGCATTAGCGGCTCCAGTCTTGCACAACAGGCTGCCAGTGGGTGGGAGGAAGTAACACTGGCTTTTTATTACTAACAGAAGTATGCACACATGTCCGGGACGTACATGAGTTCACTATAATATGTGAACAGGGCTCCAACGTTCAAGGTAATTTGTAATAAGAACAAAGGCTAGCTCAGTCAAACAATATTCTAAAAAAATCCAAATGCCAAGAAAAAAGCAACTAGAAAATTTGACACACACTGTTGGTCAGAAAAAGCTCTTCTCGAATGATTTTGTGAAATGCCAGCAGTGAACCGGCAGGAGGTTGGGGGCAGGAACATGGGGGCAGGATGTCACATGCACCGTTACATAAAACCAGAGTGTTTCCAACAATTCCTAGAGCTACCCTCCGTCACTTCCGGGTTTTCGCAGGAAGTGAAGTAACAACACACACAACGCCACTTGTGTTTTTTAAAAGAAATTTCTCCTGTTGCCGCTGGGAGCACAGAAACCCGGCCTGTTTGTAAGAAAGTGCCTATCTACATTCACTTTACAAATGAAACCAGGGACCAGTAGCTACATAAATGTAGGGTTTCAATCACGCATGCAGCTAGGGTAGCTAGAGATCTCCTTGAATTAAAACTGGTCTCCAGGCAACAGAGATCAATTCCCCTGGAGAAAATGGCTGCCTTTGAAGGCAAGCTCTATAGCATTGTACCTTCTGAGGTCTCTTCCCTCCCCAAACTCTGCTCTCTCCAGGCTCCACTCATCAAATCTCAAGGAATTTTCAAACCCAGACCTGGCAACCCTAAATTGAGAGCCAGTTTGGTGTAGTGGTTAAGAGCGGCAGTAATCTGGAGAGCCAGGTTTGATTCCCCACTCCTCCACTTGAAGCCAGCTGGGTGACCTTGGGTCAGTCACAGCTTCTAGCTCTCTCAGCCCCACCCACCTCACAGGGAGTTTTGTTGTGGGGATAATAATGGCATACTTTGTAAACCGCTCTGAGTGGGCATTAAGTTGTCCTGAAGGGCAGTATATAAATCAAATGTTATTATTATTATTAAATTCAGCCGTGCATGTGTTGAATGTAACATGAGAACTGCTCAATGCAAGTAAAATAAGGTATACACTGTACACAGACTATATGTGTGTTCACAGTAACTTGTGAGCAGAGCATGGATAAGTCAGGGCACACCATTTTAAATAAAATTCCATGATCAAAGATCGCCAGAACTCAAAAATAATACTTTCACTTCTGAAAATTGAGTTTTTATTTGTCTGGATAATGAACACCAGATTATAAATAACACAACCTTTCCCTTTCAAACATTTCTGAAAAATTAAATGATGCAATGAACATGTCACATCAGGCTGATTCAATATTCAGAAAACAAAATGACACAGGGATCTATAAAATATACATCCATTACGGTCTGCTTCCATGAACATTGTAAATAACCGAAGGCTCCTTGAGGCCAGAAGTGCCAGACATTTGTTTAAAAGAGAACTACACTCTATAAAGGAAGAAGTAAAAAAAACACAGACTTTTTTTATTGCCAAACAAACTAAGGTAAACAGTCTCATCCTAAGCAAGTCTACTCGGAATCCTACACAATGAGGTTACTCCTAGGAAAATTGCTTTAAAGTTCTTATAACAGTTGATACCATCAACCAATGGACACGATCCAGCCACTTCTACTGAATGGGAGAATGTCAGCGTGATCCTAATCAAGTCAACTCCTTCTTGAATGACTTCAACCGGGCTTACTCCCAGAAAAGGGTTCATAGAATTGCACTGTTAAGAACTTACACATATTGAAACTTGGATAAATTTATGACCAGGGCGGCTCTCTATTCACTGAGCAAACAGTCCAAATTCTGAAACTTGAATAAATTATGCAAATTAGGCCATTATTTTTCATAATTTTGTCTGGAATTCCCCTAAATTCATTCTTGACTTTGCTAGCAGAGTGGAGCAGGACACAAAAGCAATGGGAGTCTTATTCGGCGCATGTACTTTTGAGCAACTTTTTCCAATAGGCTTGCCACATGTCACTTGACAGAAGGCAAACCCCTGCCTCTACCCTCAATCCCCCGTAGAGTTTCCAGGTCCCCTGGAGACCAAAAGAGGGACAGGGGGTGGGGAGGCACATGCACCAGGACTCACCTTCACTCGCGTGCACTCCAGAGGCCTTCCTTGTTATGTCGAGAATGACATCATTCCTGGCACAACAAGGAGATCCTCCAGAGTGTGTGGGAGCACACTGTGGGGCTCCTGGGGCCATTCCCCACATCTTTACCCTTGCTGGCCAGGTGAGACATGGTAGGGGTTGGTAACCCTAATCCCCCACCCTCAAGGACTTGAGGAGCAGGAGAAAAATGAAGGGGAATTGCATTGATGGTGCCACTCTAGGAATTTCCCTGATCTTTATGATAAGTACCATAGAGATTGGGTAAATTCCTAGAATGTAACAAAGGTTGTAACAGCACATCTCCTGAAATGCCACGCTCTCCAGCTAGTGCTCCACAAATTTCCTGGCATTTGTCAGTGCGAGCCTGGTAACTCTACTGTGCACATACAAGAGCTAGAAATTTGTGAACCTTATTTTTTTTAAAAAAGCCAAGATCCTCAGGAAGTGGAATTCTGCCCCCAGCCTCCCAATAATCTGTGTTTTTTAAGCATCTCCAGTGGAAGCAAGGCATCCAACACAGCTCTCAAAGTGCCCAACATATTCACAAAGAGTTGATTTCAGCCTTCATTGTAAAACTTTCACAATACATTTTGTAGTGTTCACAAAATAAGCCATAGAGGCATTGCTGCGTGTCAAAGGACCTCTGAATCACAGACACTTCCACTCAAGAATTCACATCCGTTTGACACCACAGACAGTTTGCAAAGCTTCCATATATTATGAATGACACAGTAAGTACTCAACTGGAGAGGAACTGAATGCTCGGAACATTGCAGTGTCTCAAAACTTGCTTGCCTATTTGTGTGACATACAATCTGTACAGTACAAAATCCAGGGCTTACCTGATGTATCAAATTGTTCCAAGCAGCGTCTCCAATGTTCAGATAAGGAGGCATTCGAATACATAGAAATGAAGCCTAAGTCGGGTGGGAAGTGCGTATCATTTGGACGACACTGGTATGATAGCCGAGGCTAGGACATGGGGCTTTTCTGCAATATCTGGCTGTTTCATCTTTAAATATACATAGAAGTCAAGGTGTGAAGGAGTTCAGATTTATAAATGCATACACTTTAAGGCATAGGGTCGAAAGAGATGCTAAACCAAAGGGGTAGAAAGGCTAAAATAAAACATCCCTTGGATCCAAGCAGTGTGGCTTCTCTTTTTCTAATGCAGAGAATGTAGGAGCGACCATGCTGGATTAGACCCTCCAATCCACATGAAAGATAGAAACAGAGTTGGTAGAGAACCCAAGGGTCATCTAGTCCAGCCCCCTGCACATCATCTAGTCTCACCCCTTGCGCATGAGCTCATGAAGCGACATGATATTCAAACAGACCACTGGTCTATTACGGTCAGCATCGTCTACTCAGACTCGCAGTGGCCTTCCAGTCTTTCATGTCACCTCCAGGGACTTTCACGTCACTTCCTACCTGACCCTTTGAACTGGAGAAGCTGTTGACTGAAACTGGGGCCTTCTGCATGCCAAGAAGATGCACCTTTACTGAGCCACAGCTTCACCCCCAGCATCCTGTCGCAAGTCACGACACTTCCAGTAGGCTTATAAGAAGGGTGCAGAGGCCTTCCTTTGTGTTGTCCCAGAGCACCTGGTACCCAGAGATATACTGCCTCTGCACATAGAGGTTCCATTAAACCATCATGGCCAATAGCTATGAATGGACCTACCCTCCATGAATGGGTAGCACAGCATGCTATGACAAACTGAATTTCTGAAGCCTCCTAATACACCCATTGACAGTGAGTGCTATGCCCATCATGTTTTGCTCCAGCTTAGCTGCCTTCTAATCAGCCCCTGTTGACTGGGGATGATGGATATAACTGAGTGATGAGATCCCCTTTGAGGCAGGGGCACAGCGGCATCGACAACTCTCACAGAGGCTGCCTGTTGCATCTCTGTATGAGTCACTACTCCATGTGAGGCTCCTTCCGATTAGGGGACATAGAACGCAGACTCACAAAGAAACATGGTAAAGAGCATTCCCTTGGGGAGAAGCTGTTGCGCTTCATGCCCACGTGGACATTGTGGCGCTGAGCACAGGGGGGCGGGGTTCAGCTCCATTTATAAGCTTCAGAAAGAAATTCTTAGTAAAAAAAAATACCAACTAATTATTTTTAGTATGATTCAATTAGAATAGTCCAGCCTACCACAATCTCATCATCAAAAATATAGAACACTAATATTCTATTTACAATAGAAAAAAGCAAGAGTCCAGTAGCACCGATAAGCAGGGGTCATTTCATAGAAAAAGAGCTGGAGGAACTCATTAGCATACCTCATTAGCATATGCCATGCCCCTTGCCATGACCAGAAGTGTGTCATTAGCATAACTGATTTGCATATACCACACCCCCCTGACATCACCTATCCTGGCTGTTTTGGACACAATCCTGGCCATTCAGGGCCGAAATCGGGCCCAAAATGGCAAAAAGGGGCTGAAAATAGCCAAAAAGGGGCCCAAAATGGTCAGGATCAGGCTGCTGCTGAGTGGGAGAGTGACCCACCACCCCTCAGAGGCCTGATCCAGGCCGTTTCAGCCCCAATCCAGGCTGAAACGGGACCAAAATGGCTGAGAGTCAGTTGGTGGGGGCCACCTGACATGTGACCTCTTTGGGGAACTGCCGGAACTGTGTTCCTGTGTGTTACCCCTCGAAATGAGCCCTGCCTATAAGACTAACAAAATTTGTGGTACGGTATGAGCTTTCATGAGTCACAGCTCACTTCTTCAGATAACAGAAGTGAGCTGTGACTCACAAAAGCTCATACCCTACCACAAATTTTGTTAGTCTTACAGGTGCTACTGGACTCTTGCTCTTTTCTACAGCTACAGACAGACTAACATGGCTATTCTTTATCTATTCTATTTACAAGACTGTCTTTAGCAAGTGCATACCCTCACTTTGATTTGTTGTACATCATGTGCTATCATGTGCATCCTTTACATTAATGTGCTGGGGAAATGTAATATGTTAATATTTTATTTAATCAACTAACAGTGGCTGCTTCCACACACGTTGGATAATCCACTTTCAATACTCTTTAGTGAACATTTGAAACTGATTTTCCACGTGTGGAACAAAAAATCCACTTCAAAAGGATTTCGAAAGTGCATTGAAAGTGCATTATTCAACGTGTGTGGAAATGGCCAGTGTAATCCTATGCAAAGTTTCTCCATTCTAAGGCCAATTATTTGAATGGGCTTAGAATGGGCTTACATAGGATTGCACTGTAATTCATTTTATTTAACTACTAGTAAAAACTGGGGTCTTTCATCACAGCACATGAAAAGCTTCACATAAGACAACATTAGGTTCAGATCTTGACCAAAATCACCTATAATCTGATGAGCTATCCACGGATGCTCTCTGACAGGCAGATTCCAGTTGCCCATCAGAGGTTCTGATTGGCTCAGAGAACCTGAATGAATATAAGAAGAAACCATTTAGACCAAAATAAAAATCCATCTAGTCTTGCATTCTGTTCCCCACAGTGGTCAACCTGATGCCTCCAGGAAGCTCAGAAGTGGGGCATGAAGGCAACGGATCTCTCCCTCTGTCTGCCCCCACCAATTCTTATTTGGAGGTACACTGTTCCTGAAGAAGGACGTTCCATCTCCTACCTAGAAATCTGCTTCTGCGAAGGCATCACCACAACTGTGTCCATTTTGGCTCCCTGGTTTGTTTATGCTGCCCGCGTAAGCAAGCACGTCTTCTGATCAGGCCTTGTAAATTTTCTGACTGACTGCCATCTCCTCATAGGTGGCTTTCCCAGTGTCTATATCCAGCTTCAAAAGACGTGGCACAGTTTTCTTAATGTCCCATCTGGATTTGAGGTTTCTCAGAATTATGAATGTGTAGCAACACGGCCACATTTATGGCAACAGCAGCCATAGGGCCATAGTCAGTCTAGGCTGGCGTGCTGGAGAACTCCATGGAAAGGCATGTGCAGAGCTTCCCTTCCAGTAAAGAGCTGATCTCACAGACCTGGTTTTGAGGGAGGGGCTGTGGCTCAGTGGAAGAGCCTCTACTTTGCATGTAGAAGGTCTCAGGTTCGATTCCCAGTGTCTCCAGTTTAAAAGTACCAGGAAGTAGGTGATGTGAAAGACCTCAGCCTGAGACTCTGGAATCATATGTGCCAGTCTGAGTAGACAATACTGACTTTGGTTGTTGTGGATTTTCCGGGCTGTATCGCCATGGTCTTGGCATTGTAGTTCCTGATGTTTCGCCAGCAGCTGTGGCTGGCATCTTCAGAGGCGCTACACCTGCGAAACAACTGCTGGTGAAACATCAGGAACTACAATGCCAAGACCACGGCGATACAGCCCGGAAAATCCACAACAACCATCGTTCTCCAGCTGTGAAAGCCTTCAACAAAATACTGACTTTGATGGACCAGTGGTCTGAGGCAGGATAAGGTTCATGTGGGCAATTGCCAAAAAGAAATCAAGGGGCAAGGCTGGTAGCCTTCTCTGTATGCTCTGGGTGCAAAATAGATGCACCTAAGAGGTAAACTTCAGGAGGGCCAAAGGCTTAGTTCCTGTGGCTCCTTCTTACATGCCCAGGGTAATGCCAATTGCCACCTTGGGGTCAGGTAGCAATTTTCCCCAGGCCAGTTCAGCTAGGGATCCTGACAGTGTTTTGTCATCTTCTGGCAAGGGTCACTGGGTGTGTGGGGCAGAGGGGAAGGGGAGGTAGTTGTGAATTTCCTGCATTGTGCAGGGGATTGGGCTAGATGACCTTGGAGGTCCCTTCCAACCCTATGATTCTATGATTCATAGATTTTGCATTGGTCTCCACCACCAGACCTATCAAGTATCACTGGCTGCCACTTCCCAGACCTGTCAAAAAGTAGGTCAGTCCCAGACCTGCAAATGGAACTCTAGCTGTCCACCCCAAGCCCCACCCAAGTACCAGAATTTTTGATTTCAAGAGTTGGCAACCTTAGAGATGCACAGTGGAAATGAAGACATCTATATCATCTGACACTTTTGCATCTTAATGAGAAAATATGAGATGAGCAGAAGGAATACAAGTTTGAGAGGGCCCATTGGCCACTCTGAAATGAGTTCATAGCAATGTTAGGTTGAAGGGTATACATGTGTACAAGACCAACAGAAGCAGGCCAACATCAAGTGAGATGGTGGGCATAGAAATCTTATCAGTAGTTTATGAAAATAAGCAGGGTACAGGTGCACCTTTCTTTCCCATTCCAACCTTTGACAGGAGAAGAGGTCATGGCAGAGATAGTGGAGATGAACATGCAGTCTATTAATCCAACTATTATCTCTTGGGCACATCTTTTTTTCCCCTCTTTAACCAAGATCTATGAAAAATGCCACCAGACTGCCCACCTTTTCTGCCTTGTACTCTTCTTCCTCTCTGCATTGCTTCCATGTCATGTCAGCCATGTGAACAGTCTTGAGTGATGCAGAACACGAGCTAATATTGCTAAAATATTTGTCTGCATTGACAACTTGGGGTAGAGTGACATGGGCCCAAATGGATAATCAAGTAGTTCTTTTTAAGGTTGAATTGCAATTCCAGAAAACTTAAAAATCCAACCAGTTTTCCAATTGGGAAAGCTGGATTCTGATGTCTAATGCTGACCTCAGAGTTTTGTTATGATGTTGAGAAGGTTGGTAGTTCTAGCATGGTGGAAGATCTCTGCAGAGCCTCCAAGCAAAAGGGATCTCAGAAGACAGATGGTAGTGTTTGCATGAGAAAGCCTTATGCTGAGCCAAGTATATCAGGGTCAGACAGAGGTCTTTCCCATCTCCTACTATCCTGTCCTTTTACCAGGAGATGCTGGGGACTGAACCTGGGGCCTTCTGCATGCAAAGCAATTGACCCATGATCCTACCCTGTTTTAATGTGTTCAAGATTTTTTAAAAAAATTGAGACAAGCATTGCATTCCAAAACCCTTGTTTACAAAGGCTAGCTGAGCCACCAATCAGAGGTCTGAGAGCGGAACTACAAGTGACAAAAGGCATAGATTGGACACTTGTCAGCTTTCCTCAAGTTTTGATGGGAAATGTAGGCAGCTTGGCGGAATGTTGGACAAGTGACAGTTGAATAGTCCATTGGACAGCAGTCGAAGAGCCAAGCTGCAAGACCAGGATGCCTACATTTCCCATCAAAACTTGAGGGAAGCTGACAAGTATCCAACCTGTGCCTTTTGTCACTTGTAATTCCACTCTGGGTTAGTGCTTTAAATGAGGAAGTTGCAGAGAAGAAACAGCGTCTTCTGCCAAATCTGCTTCTGGCTCATTCCATCACTCTCTTCCTTAGTCTGCAGTATGTTGTTTTCTGCTTCCCCAAGGAATTGAAAGCGTACGACTTGGCAATCTTATTCCTACGTGGCCTCCAGGGTCACAATATGGTAGAACTTGACTTGCTGTCAAGTTCTGTTCCACAGAGGGAGGAGGGAGCTAGGACTTCTCCCCTTTGGTCTCTTTCTGAAGCACTTGGTCTTCAGCCCATTTTGGAATGCCTATTTTTGTCATAACGTTATGGCCGCTTAGTATACAGGAATCTTAGAGATCACTCGCCCATTTAAGACGGGAAATACATGTATTTACTTTCTGGAAGCATCCCCTGCTATTCTGGGTACACAACAAACATTGACATATACTGGTAATCTTTGACCTTTTTCAAGGAGATGCTTCAGATCTGCCAGTAAATGTTCACATTTCCCACTGGCCTTCTAAAATCTAAAGAATTATTGGGGAATGTGTACATTTAACAGGATTGTGACATGCATGGTAACTTATTTGTTCCCACAAGCACAGACCTGAGAAAAACATCCACAGCTTGTATATTTTGGTCATTTCTTTTCCAAATCGCAAAAAAAAAAAAAAAGGAGGGCAGGGTGGAGAGAGATGAAACATTCCCTCCTTTCATCTCTCCTCTCATTTCTTTGATTGATCCAACTAAATGATGGACAAAAGAATCCTTCCAGTCGGTAGCACTTGGACTTTAACTGGATGCACGCCCAAATATGAATCTGAATGCAAATGCAGTTTATCCACACCTATTTGCCTTGGATTGAATGCCATGCAAAGAGATCTTGGGGTAGACCTGAACTCTATCCTACCACTCAGTTGAGCGAAGTCTTCCTCCAGTCTAAGAAGCCTTCCTCCAATTTAAGTGTCTCTTCCTCCAAAGGAAGAGCCATTTAATTTGGAGGAGGGATTCCTCTGAGGATGGATGAAGGCTCCTTGGAGGAAAGATGAATCCACCCCAATATCTGTACTGTACTGTAGCCCAGGTGAGCCTGACCTCGTTAGATCTCAGAAGCTGTGCAGGGTCGGCCTTGGTTAGTAATCGGATGGGACAACTCCACCGAAGACCAGGGTCGCAGAGGCAGGCAATGGCAGACCACCTCTATTAGTCTCTGGCCATGGAAACCTCAACAGGGTCGCCATAAGTCAGCTATGGCTTGAGGGCACTCTCTACCACCACATTCTATTTATCCCATAAAATGCTCAGAGCACATTCTTGGAGGCCAATTCCTCTCTTTTATCATCAAGGGGTGCCGAGACCTCGCTCCCCACCCCCGGCTACAGAATGCAATGAGAGGATTTGAATTTGGAAAAAGCAGAGTCATGTGTTCTGAAACTAATCCCCCTCCCCAATGGTACCCCTCAATTTCCCCCTTCCTCAGCAATCCTTGGCTCTACAAACGAGCAACTGTGAAAGACTACTTGGACTCATATTTGCTCATAAAAGCCCCTTTATGCCTCTGCTTGAAGGGAAGCATGACGTTGGCCACTTCCTTTCCTTCAGCTCTGGTGAGGACTTGTACTGCCATGATATGTCTTTTGTCACCAATGTTGGCTGACAGCAAGACACCAGCTTTCATGCCCATAACTCAGTCTCTGCTAAGCTGAGGGCAGGGCCAAGGTGCATTCTTTAAATACAGGATTTTTCTCTATCGCTTGGGGTCATGTCTCATCTTTAGGTGCTAAAACTGCGCAGGACACCCCACTTACTAAAAACATACCAAGAGACAGACAAATAGGGAGCGTCACTACAAAGTTGAGTGTGAAACGAAATTCCAAACGAAGTTGGTGGTTCCTTCTCAAGCGAGAATCTGAAGAATTTTGAGAGAAAGCCAAAAGATTTAACAAAAAAGAGTTAAATTTCTCATTGGGGTTCCGTACAGTTGTCGCCGCCACAGTTGGTGTAAAGTTTTATTTAAAACAAATTCATTTGTTCCTCTGTAACAATTGATGAATTTCATGGGAAGCTTCGAGAGGAAGCAAAACACATGTGGAAGGAACAGTTCTTGTCTGTGTACTGGGAATTTGCTTTTAAAGAGGAGGGGGAGAAGTGAACAAGGAAAACAAAACACCGAGAGAAAGAGGGGATCATGTTGTCTGTACTGCCCTATGTAATGATCAGCCATAGCTCCTCAGGTCTAAACTCAGTGGCATTAAAACTGCATGCAATTGTATATATTCAGCATCCACATGCTATAATAAACACATCACCAGTTGCCCCTTGTCCCTCTGGCTTTTTGAAAAATAAGTATTTTATAACTAGGCACCTTTTCAAAATTTTGCCTGTTTGCTTTTCAGGACTCACTCTGATGAAATCACTTCCATGCTTGGGATAGCGCCCAGAATTTTGACAACTATGCATCATCACAGACTTCCAGAAGAATGGAAATAGGTTTGCCAGCTCCGAGTTGAGAAAATCCTGGAGATTTGGGTGTGGAGTCTGAGGAGGGCAGGCTTTGGTGAGGGTAGGGGCCTCATCAGGGTATAACACTAATTCCACCCTCCAAAGCAGCCATTTTCTCCAGGGGAACTGATCTCTGTTGCCAGGAGAATAGTTGTAATTCCTGGAAATCATCAGTCTCCAGGATATGTTAGACAAAGGATAGGCTGACTTTGGGCAGCAGAATGGACTACAGACCACGAAGTCTAATAAACGACATGTGAAGTTTTAATAAAGATCCTTTGGGGTGTTTTCCATTCCTTGATTTGGTGCCACCGGCCAAGAATTAGGGCTGGCCACCTCTAACTAACTACAACTGATTGGAGAGTGGGGCTCTATGGTATCACACCCCTGCTGAGCTCCCCTCTTCCCAAATCCACCCTCCCGGGTTGAATCCACATTCACCCATTACCCGCATGTTTATCGGATATCTTCCGTTTGCCTCCAATCCGTGATTTTTTCCTCTTCGTTCACATCCCTGCTTCCAATCCGCCTTTCTCGCGCGTCCCTCCAGTCACACGGCCGCTCGAAAACTGCTTTTTTGGGCGGGACCTTTTTTCCCCGCCCATTTTTTAAAAAAATTTTTGAGCTCACTTTTCCGTTATTTCGATCTTGTGTTATAAAGAAACATCATTGAAGATAATGATGCCTCTCTTTCCCCCACTGACAGCACTGATGGCTCTTCCGTTTCTTTTTTGGAAATTTTGAAGCATGCGGGAAGCTTTCGTGGGCATTTCCTATGCAGGACAGTTCAGTGCTCGAATTTTACTGAAGTTTCACAAAGCCAAGCTTTGGGAGGGTTCAGGCCGGTCAGTCACTTTGGATGAAGAGGCTGGTTTGAAAGGTGGTTTGAAAGGTGCAGTTTGAAAGGCTGGTATGAAAGGTGCGGGTTGCATGTCTGTGCGAGTGGAGCGTGCCAAGACGCCACCCAGCCGTCCGCTCCCCCTTCCCCCCTCTCCAAGACTGGAGCGGCAGCGCCTGCGGGGTCAAGCCGGCTTGGTGGCCAGAGGGCCGTTTACCCCAAGGGGGGAAGGCTGCGCCCCCTCCCCTCCCGCGGACCGCCGCGCTGATGGGCGACCTCGCAGGGGCAGGCACCCCACGAGCTGGGCCTCTGCGTGGCGAGCGCCTGAGCCGGAGCGCCCACAGTGGAGAGGGCGCCTCACAGCGCAGCGCATCCTCGCCCCCCGGCAGCGCAGCACTGGCTCACTGCAGAGAGAGGCTTGGAGGGACGCGGCTGTCTCCTCGGCCGGCATCCCCGGCCCGCCGCCGCCCGCTTCTCTCGGCAGCAGTTTTTAAAATCCCTGTTCGTCTTCAGCCCCCCTCCGCAGATGTGCCAGCCCACGGGCCAAGCCACCTTTGCTGTCCCGGCAGCCCCCGCAAGCCCTGCCATTCGGCTCAGCTGGGGATGCCTCAGCCAGTCCCTTCTCCGCTCTGAGCCGGGAGCCTCCAGCTGCGCCCGGGCTTCGACTCGGTCTGCCGGGCACCTTCTTGACCCCGGCGGGAGAGGAGGCGAGCGATGAGCCCGCCGGCTTCCCAGCGCCTCCAGCCCCGCCGCTGGGGCGGCCCTCGGCAGCGACTGTTTTCCTTATTTTGAATGATTGATTCACTGTAATTTCGATATTACAGTAATATAAAATAAAAAAATAAAAAACAGTTAAAAAGGAAGTTTTGCGAGTCCGTTCTGAGGATGGATTCACCCCAAAATGATTTTTCAAACTACCAGATTTGATTCAGAAACAGCATAATCAATAAATCCAATGCTATGAAGTCAAAAACAGTCTTTTGCAGACTACGGAGCACTTGCAAGTTGAATCAGCCAATAGGAACTCTCGGAACGGCCGGAGAGACAGGAAGGGGGGGTGGTTTTTAAAAAAACCGCGTAAATTGCGCATTGGACCGTTCACGGCCACCGTGAAACTCCCGTTGAAAAACTGTGACCACATATTCGGGAGAAATGCGAATGAAATGCGTCTGTTTAATGAGGTGATGTGACCGGCACTCGGGATTGCGGGGAGAATGCGGGGAAAACGCGGAAAAAAAGAAGTAATGTGGATTTGGCCCTGGTCTCTATCCCCAAATCTTAAGGCATTTCCCAACCTGGAGTTAGCAACCCTACCTAGTATTGGCCCAACTTGACATGTTATCTCCTACGAACTTCCAATCTTTTGTGAAGTCCCCTCTCTCTGAAAGGGCTTCTTCGTGGATTTAAGTTGAGGAAAGTTTCAGGTGGGTAGCTATGTTGGTCTGGAGTAGAAAAGCAAGATTCAGCACTACCAGACCTGGATCTTGCTCTTAAGATGAGGAAGTCAGTCTATGGGCACCTTCCTTTGACTGTCCATACTTTTTCTCTACTGAAATGGAATGTCTGCAAGTTATAGAAGCGCATATGAATCGCAGCAGGTATGGAACTCTGGATAAGAGCTCAATGGTGTGGAACCAGTAAAGATAGGAGAGAAATGGCATGCCAGAGCAGTCATTTCATTTGGTCCTGATTGTTCTAGAGTACACAAGACCTTTTGCCCATTCACCACCTCTTTGTAGATCAAGGAATCGGCCACTGTGAGCGCCACATTGGACTGATTCTATGCCAAGTTTGCCAAATGTAACAATAAGTTCATAGAACGAGGAGACAAAAAAAAAAAGAACTAGTGGATACAAGAGCCATGATCCAGAGACCCATGTGTATGCAAGTACATTGGTTCACCTGCACACATGGTGTACCTTGCCTTCTAGCAGCAAGGTACACCATGTGTACCTTGTGTCGTACTCAGTATCCAGCTTGAGAGGCTTCCAGCCTCCAAGACTGCCTTACAAGCCTCACTGTGTGTACATCCCACACCACACCGGGGGCCTCTGGATGCCGGCCAAGAACCACAACTGAAGTTAATTGTCCATTCAAGTCTCCCCATCCCATAACTTATTTATTTCTTAAAAGAAAAAAAAAGTGAAACATTTCCTTTATGAAGAGTCTAGGATCCTGTAATTCCTGAGTAATAGCCAAAAATAAAAAAAAGACTTTAGGGGGTGGGAAACCCAGAGCAGACATAAAAATGAGATCCTTATATAATTGGATGGTTGCAATGAAAATAACAGCATGATCTAAGCCTCCAACATTTCATTTTTATGTTTCATTTGCCCTGTAATTTCTTAAAAGCAACCCTCAGGGGCTGTTTTATGTTCCTAACAATTCCTTGGCCCAGAGATGATGAAAAAATTAAGTTGTGGATGACAATCCAGAAGGAAAACATATTAACTACTCTAATAAAAATATAGCCTCTCAAGTAGAAGGAGATTGGAAGATTTTTTCATGGTCATTTTGAAACATTTGGCCATTGTCCAAAACATCTACATTCAAAAACTTAACTTTTCTGTTCCACAAAGGGTGAAACCAATTTCACTCTCATTTTTTTGACATGGTGACATCAACTTGGATTACAGTTGCCATGGAGATTATGATATCAATGGGATCATATAATTCCGCCCCCCACCCCCACAAGTTCTCACTACTCTGGATTTTGGTTCAACAAGGGCTTTGAAGACACTGCAATACATGATCCAGAAATGGTGCTCCAAGAAAAACCACATGATGCGTTCTCCTTTTTGTTTTCTTTTTTGTCAACGTGGTTTCACTTCGGCACATCAGAACTGAACCATGAGTACATAACAACAGCCAGGCTGAATCAGACCAAGGGTCTATCAAATCTAGCATTCTATTTCCAAACGTGGCCAGTCAGATATCTAACAAGGAGGACCTGCTGGCAACAGCCCTCCCCAACTAAGTACTCTTGGATATGGAGGAAACCGGTCTAAAGTCTTCACTTAAAAAAAAGTAAAGGTAAGAGTAGTCCCCTGTGCAAGCACCGAGTCATTACTGACCCATGGGGGAACATCGCATCATGACGTATTCTTGGCAGACTTTTGTTATGGGGTGGTTTGCCATTGCCTTCTCCAGTCATCTACACTTTACCTCCAGAAAACTGGGTACTCATTTTACCAACCTTGGAAGGATGGAAGCCTGAGTCAACCTTGAGCCGGCTACCTGAACCCGGCTTCCGCCAGGATTGAACTCAGGTTGTGAGCAGAGCTTGGGCTGCAGTACTGCAGTTTACCACTCTGCCACTTAGTCTCCGCTTAGAATCATAGAATTGGAAGGGGTCTTACAGACCATGTAGTCCAACCCTCTGCCCAATGCAGGAACAGTCTAAAGCATCCCCAACAAAGATTTGTCCAGCTGCTCCTTGAAGACTGGCGATGAGGAGGAACCCACCACATCTCTAGGCAGCTGATTCCACTGCTGAATTACTCTTAACATGAAGACGTTTGGCCTAACATCCAGCCGGAACCTTCCCTCCTGTAGCTTAAACCCATTGCTTCAAATCCTGCTTGAGGAACACTGTTCCGCTTGAAGAAACAGTGTGCCCATGCAAAATAATTACATTCAATTTCATCTCAAGTCCTTTCACTGTATATTTAGCTATCTTGTGGGTTTCATTCATTGCTAACTGAGGACCAATTTTCGTATTTTTTTGTGCTCAAATATGAAACACACACCCCACTTCACATCGAAAGGCACAGGCATGGGCAATTATATGTGTAAATCTTTAAAAAAAAATTGTAAGAGATGGCAATGAAAAAATCAGGCCAGACTTAATTTTATACAAGTATTTTCCAATTAATGTGGTGTTCGTATATTTTGGAGGCATATCCAAGTACATAAAAGTGAAAATTGGTTCTCTGGCATTACACAAAACAAAGGGCAGGATTGCGACTGACGGCCAACCTGCACATTCAGAAAAAGGAGGCGGTACCGTCTTTCTTGGGGATGTACCACTTCACCATGTGGACAGGAGACTATAAGTGAAATCCTAAGCAGAGTTACTCGAGTCTAAGCCCACTGAAGTAAATGGGCTTATACTGGAGTAACTCTGCTTAGGATTTCACTGTATGCAGGGCTCATTTCGTAGAAAAAGAACTGGAGGAACTTATTAGCATAACTCATTAGCATAACTCATTAGCATATGCCACGCCCCTTGCCATCACCAGAAGTGTGTCATTAATATAACTGATTTGCTTATGCCACACCCCCTGACATCACCTATTCTGGCTGTTTTGGACCCAATCCTGGCCATTCAGGGCCGAAATTGGGCCCAAAATGGCAAAAGGGGCTGAAAATGGCTGAAAAGGGGCCCAAAATGGTCAGGATTGGGCCACTGATGAGCGGGAGAGTGATCTACCTCCCGTCAGAGGCCCGATCTGGGCCGTTTTGGCCCCAATCCAGGCAGAAACGGGCCCAAAATGGCCAAGAGTCAGGTGGGTGGGGCCACCTGACATGTGACCTCTTTGGGGAAGTGCCGGAACTGCGTTCCTGTGCATTCCCCCTTGAAATGAGCCCTGACTGTATGTGAATGAATGCTCCTCTATATTAAAAGAAACTGCTCTGCCCCTAGAAAGGAGCACGTCACGAGGAAACATTTTATCTTAGCAACGCTTTCCTGTATTCTGAAGTGATAAAAATATGCATGGATTTTTAGGGCCACTTCGGCTATGTTGGCTGCTGATAGTAAACTCACCAGTACTGTAACCACCCTTGGCTTTTTCAAACACCTGTTAGTTACATCCTCATGTGGCCTTTTTTTCTTTTTGTTGCCAGTTAAAAACCTTACGAGTATGCTAAAAACACAGTTTATGTGTCTGGTACTCAGATCTATATGCTTCTCCACAGTAATAACCTCCAAGGGACCCCTGAAGGCATCCTACACCCAAATTTCACTATTTCTAATATTTCAGGACATCAGCAATAAAAGTAATACATTCTGGCATACAGCAGAATATTTTCCAGTGACTTTTCCAGCATTAAAGAAGAGGATAAAAAGGGGTGAATTGTTTTTGTGCTGGCACTCACAGCCCCCAACAGCTAGGCAAGTACCAGTTTTCCCCATAACAGCCTCTTCTTGTTTCTGGACTACTGCCATAGGGACAGTCAGATCAGGCTATGTGGTCACGTTAGGAAGCCAATTCAGGGTGAGGACAGGTGGCGCTGCCCTCCCTCTGAATGGTTGCCCCATTGCAAGCACTTTCACCCCCTGTTCCCAGCCCCTGAAATCTGCTAAAAATGTCATGGGGGCAAAAATGTTTGCAGGCCACACACACAAAAAACACAGATGTGACCCTTTGGTTTAAAACTATCCTGGTGTTCTTACCTGGAGTTTTTTCTTACCAAGTTTGGCTCAGTTTGAAGTTTCTTGTCATTTTATTCCAAGCCTAACTGTAGTTTTAACTGGATAACTCGTATGCATAATACTGCCAGCATATAGTTATTGCATTTCAACATTCTATCTGTCAGAAAATAATACTACAGTGAGACTCCAACTTTGGAGGATCTCAGCCCATTTCACATTGGTCCCTGTAATTGAGTGTATTCAGAGCTCCAAACTAGAACAGCGGTGCACATTTGCAAAGATTTGAGATTCAGAATTTCCAGTTTTCCCATTCTGAATGCAATGCAGAGTTTCCAAACTGAATTTACATTCTGAATGTGAAAGTTGTCCCCTGACACTTAAAATGTGAATGCTTTAGGCATCATGTATCATCAGATGTCAAAGACAGAGATTAAATTTAACAAAACTTCAGCAAACACTGTGAATAATCAGATAATCTCTCTCTATATATATATACACAGGGCTTTTTTCAGCTGGAACGTGGTGGAACAGAGTTCTGGCACCTCTTGAAAATGGTCACATGGCCTGTGGCCCCGCCCCCTGATCTCCAGACAGAGGGGAGTTTAGATTGCCCTCCACGCCGCTGGCAACCTCAACTCCCCTCTGTCTGGAGATCAGGGGGCGGGGCCACCAGCCATGTGACCATTTTCACCGAGGGCAATTTAAACTTTAAAAAACTCCCCCCTTGTTCCAGCTGACCCAAAGTGATGTCATTGTGTGGTCCTGAGTTCCACCACTGAGTTCCACCAGCTCTTTTCCCAGAAAAAAAGCCCTGTATATATATAGGAGAGGAGAACTTTGAGAATAATTTCGAGGAAGGCAATTTCCCCCCACCTTCTACTCTTGTCTTCAGCACGTTTCAGTGAAATAAGCCCTTAGCACTCTCTTTGTGCTAGGGGGTCAAAAGAGAGGCGTTAGCATGACCCATTTAAGAAATTCTCCTGTGCAAGCTCCACTGAAATGAATGGTAGTTGTGCAAGAGCCTTTGCCACCCATTTTGACTAGAATTGTTGAGGGGATCAGGAAGACAGTCATCTTGGGCTCAGTACACGCACCACACTGTCCATTGTAGCTGGTTTAAAAAACTGATCTGTTGCTGGTTGCTAAAGAACTGAGATCAGTAAGAGTAGAATTAACTACAAAATATGTTCAAGATCAGGCAGCATTGACCTGGGTTAGAAAAAAGTTAATTCTAAAGAGACATTAACCACAAATGAAGTTGTCTCTGTTACTACAGCTCTCCAGGGTCTCAAGCAGAGGTTGCTTTTCTAACCCTGCTAATTTACTAGAGGCTCACTGAACTGCCTGAAGTAGGCTGAGCCTGGCAACTGGCAGGAGGTTTGGAGGTGGGGACATGGTGGAGGCATCATCGTGAGCGTGATGATGTCACTTCATGGGGAAACCTGTAAGTGATGATGGATAGCTCTAGGAATCACCGGAAACTCTATGATTTACCATAGAGTTTCTGGAGATTCCTAAAGCCACCCACCGTCACTTGAAGTGACATCGTCATGCTTGTGATGATACTCTTTTTAAAATTCCCTCCTCCTGCCACTGCTCCAAGCAATGACAGCTCAGGGCAGGGGATCCCCACCCCCATCGTTGGCTGACATATTGAACATATGAAGCTGTCGTATTGAATCAGATGATTGGTCCGTCTATTGTCTACTCTTGCTGGAAGTAGCTCCCCAAGGTTTCAGGCAGAAGTCTTTCTCAGTGCTTCTACCTGGGATCCTTCCTCTATGAGAACCAGCTGGTAAACTTAGGGCCTTTTCAATATAAAACACAAGGCCCCTTCCCAAAGGCTGAACATCAGTTCTTATTTCAAGTGCACAGCTGGCCCTTCTTGACGAGCCATGGAATGAGAAGGAATGTAGATGTGATCTGTACTGCAAACACTGCAGGCATGTTCTGACACAACAAAGCTCGTTCATGTTAGTTAGGACAAAAATCGAGGCCACTGCCCAGGGCCTACCACATAGGCAGATTCTGATTTAGTGACATATTATCATCACAAAACCAGCTTAGACCTCCACCCAAATCTGCATCGCAGGAGCAAACAGGGTTGATTTTCTGATCAAGAACAAACTCAACTACCAAACAGCAACTGCATTCGACAGCATGTGGAAAAATCGGGCTATACTTCTTAAAAAATAAAATATTTTTTTGCTAAAAAACATTCACATTTCTTAAAAAAAAACATTTTCCTGTTTTAAGTGCTACGAGGGTCCTGCTGTGAAATACCGCTATTGAAAGCGGTTCTCTGTTCTCTAAAAAAAGAGAGACAATTGGCACCATTTGACCACTTGTAACACTCGTTGAGGGAAAGCAAAAAGGGTGACACCAGGCACCTTCCAGAATCCAGCTTTAGAAACAAACAAACAAAAGAAACGTATACCCAACTGGACAGGTATCAAGTCCTAAATCTGAGCAAAATGAAGTATTCAGCATTGTCATTAAAAGCCCTTTTCATATTTCACTCCTTCTTCGACTCCTTTAATGCCCTTGGGATTCCAACCTTGGCAATGCCTCCTCAAATCCCACCGTTTTGCTGAACACCAAGAAGCTCACAGAATATGCTTGGAACAACGCTGCTTCCTTGATTCATGTTCAAGTTGTCAATGGCGCAATTATCAGAATGGTCCATGCAATCCATTCAAGGTTTCCCCCCCCCCACTCTTGTTCAGGCAATAATTTTTTCCCCTAGAATGTGAAGCAAGCATTTTCTTCAGACCTTCCCCAAGATTTTCAAGCAGCAGAATGAGATAAAGGGTCATCCTCGCAACGTTCCAGCTGCATTCGCAACACTCCATTTTTGTGAAGAAACCAAAGCTGTAAGAACTCCTCCGGCATAGCGTGGAATCCCGAATCCGGCAAGACGTTGTCATAGTAATGATGGCTGATAAATTTCCCATGCAGGTCCATTGAAAAAGGCCAAAACCCATAAATCGTTACTTCTTCACACAAGCCCAGGGCTGCACTGACTAAGAAGAGGCCAGTTGACAGTCGCTTAGCATGGATTCCTTTGCTTTTCCAAAACTTTCCAGTATCACGCAGAAAGTTGGGGTTAGCGAAGATCACGGTCTGCTTGGCACCAATATCTGCTAGGGTGTAATAAACCCGGAGTGATGGCTCAGTCCCCCCTTTCATGGAGAAGGCTGGCATATAGATGTAGCTCTGGTTGTAGACTTTAACGCTGTCCACAAAGGCCTTTCGAGACCACAGAAGGTTCTGAAACCTGATTAAAAAAAAGGAAAAAAAGATCAGAAAATATGTTGCCTAACTTGACATCTACTGTCACAACCCCCTTTCTGTCCTTAGATTTTGCCTGTAACCTTCTTCTTCTTACACCCTCTAGGTAGATTGCTACCACCAGGAATTATATTCCAAAATAGTTAATTTAAATTTCCCCTTTAATAACATGCCCAAGCATCAGGCTCCTTTGTGGGACTATGTGGGCCTGAGGACAGGAATTGGATATATAGGAAAAACATATACTCTGGGATGAACAAAACAACAAAATAATCTTTTATTTTTACAAGAAGCGTATCGGTTTCACACTATTACTTAAGCTTGATGGTTTCAAAGATAGTTATTGGTTCTTAAAGTTTCCTTACATAGACACAGATATATATATATATATATATATATATATATATATATATATATATAACGTTCTCAGGCGCGCACACAGTTTGCCTGATTCAGATAGATCAATCTCTCACTCAAATATACATAACGCAAGATCTTTTAAACAAAAGATGAAAATATGACAAATGCGAGCAGGAAACATTACCTCTACTATTCCCTAGCATAATTATGATACCGGTTGGCACATTAATATGATCATCACTAAGCAGTAACCAAACCTGGAAAAATTTTGTTTAACAGAGCTTTTCCTATATATCTTTGTCACACAACAGCCACTCAACTGAATAATGAATACTGAACCATGTAACAGGAGGTGTACTTTTCTGATTGTTGTATGTAATATTCTATGTTGTTAATGTTGTTTTCAGGGGTGATTTTGTAGAAAAAGAGCTGGAGGAACTTATTAGCATAACTCATCAGCATGTGCTACGCCCCTTGACATCGCTGGAAGTGTGTCATTAGCATAACTGATTTGCATATGCCGCACCCCCTGACATCACCCATCCTGGCTGTTTTGGACCCAATCCTGGCCATTCAGGGCCAAAATTGGGCCCAAAATGGCAAAAAGGGCTGAAAATAGCCCAAAAGGGGCTCAAAATGGTCAGGATCGGGCCGTGGGAAAGTGATCCACCACCCATCAGATGCCCGATCTGGGCCATTTCGGCCCCAATCCAGGCTGAAACAGGCCCAAAATGGCCGAGAGTCAGGTGGGCGGGGCCACCTGACGTGACCTCTTTGGGGAACTGCCAGAACTGTGTTCCTGTGCATTCCCCCTCGAAATGAGCCCTGGTTGTTTAAAAAAAATACTGAAAACGTTGAATAAAATGTAATTTAAAAAAAATATACATAGACTTTCTTTCTCAGGCAGACACACTTTGCCTGCTTTAGGTAGAATGAATGTTTTCTCTCAGACACACAGAGTTCAGGTTTCCACACAGGTTGCCTTTCTCTCAGAAATACATCAGCCTCTCAGGCTGCACACAGCTTGCCTGTCTAAACTGGAATGCCTCTTTTCCCCTCTGCTCAGTAACTAAGAACTGCAGTTTACTCCGCCCCTAGAGCACTGCTACTGTCCAATCGGATTTTATTCCAGTCACACCTCAACTCCACCCACACTTTCAGTCATCAACCAATCATCTCACTCACTCACCCCAATCTTTCACCCCTACTCTTCACCTGTATCACACCAATCATTTAAAGAAACACACACACACACTTAAAATCATTACACCTACTTGAGACATTTTTCCGGGGTTTGGGTTTCTGTGCTGGTAGTACACCTAGATAACTTTAGGCTCTGGACTCTCTGACCTTTAGAGGGCAATGTATTTTTCAAATGCAAAGCACAGAATGAGCATGCAGCAAACCTGTTGCATTCCACCACCTCGTCTCCACAGATAAACACACATGGTATAAGCTGATCCTACATATACTTGCTCAGAAGTAAGTCCAACAATGCACAGTAGGGATGTGCTAAGCTACAGCCTGTATTTAGCCTGGCTCTGTTGAACCAGCGACTCAGGGTCCCATCCTTCCACCTCAAAGCCAAGCTGTACAACATCATATTCCTCCATGACACTTTCCACTGCCTTCCCCTTTCACAGCTACAGTTACCAACCTCCAGGTGGGGACTGCAGATCTCCCAGAACTACAGCCGATCTCTCGACTACAGAGATCAGTTTCCCTGGAGAAAATGGCTGCTTTGGAGGGTGGACTTTGGGACCCACTCAGCTTGCCCAGATCCCAGGCATGTCAAGGCAGTGTCCCGGACCTGCTTAAAGAAGCAAAATACTTTGAGCTGCCACATTCCTGCTCTACGGCAGGAATAGCACTGCTGCCTCCCTTACAACAGAGATAACTGTTTTAAAGTGTTAACAGTTTTATACAGTTTTAATGGTTCTTTATCTAGGATGTCGGAGGCCATTTTATATATTTACTGCCCACACTGTTTCTCTTGTTGGCTCTCAATAAAGAAAGAACTCGGCGCTGTAGTCCAGCCTCCCTTCTCCATTAAGTAAGTTAATCTTACATGTAATTAATCGGCAAGGGGATTGAATACCAAACAATGAACTTTATGTTCAGCCAAGATGTCTCAATATCTCATTGATTCATTTATTTAAAAGCTTTATATCCTGCCTTTCAGCCGACTGTCAGCCTCCGATGTGGATTTGTCTTATCGCACGCTGATCGCTGGGTATCCAAACCGTGACTGTATGTTTGCAACGACAACCCCTTTGAGAAACAGCCAGAATACAGAATGTCCTACCAGGTACTACCAGTGTCAAACCTTTTAGGAGCTCATTTCCCCACCCACAGTAATTCACAGGTATTTTAAATAGGGCTGCCAGGTGTCCACTGATGGCGATGCTTCCCACCACTGCTCAGCTGGGCAGAGGGAGAAAAACGACTGAGAAATGGGAGCATGATTATCAGTGTCTTGATGTGCTGACATCATTCACCATGCACCTGGAAGTGATGTCAGTGTGTTACTGGAGTTGCTCTAGTATTCGGTCAAAAATAGAGTTTTGTCCAAATGCTAGAGCCTCCCCAGTGATGCAGTGACATCACTTCCAGGAGCATGGGAAGTGATGTCAGCTTGTTGCTGGTGATGTCATTATGTCACCAAGCAAAGTCATTATGTCATCAGCAAGCCTCCCACACATCTGGGTTAGTCTCCTGCTGGTTGCCAGCCTTGGGTTGGCAATGCTAATTTTAAAAAGAGAAACAAACATGGTCGGTCATAAGGGGAAGCAGGGAGGGCTGGGGATCCCTGCCTTTAAAGAGAGACCCTGTCTTAATATCAAGCTGGATGGATTTCATGGACTTCTGAAGGCCAAAGGAACTTGGGTACAAAAAGACACAGACCCTCGGGAGGGAGGAGGTCCACACAACAAATAAAGCTATTTCATACTGCAAGTTTAAAGAAGCGAGTATACTTACCCCCCACTCTAAGGCACAGTTTCACAGTAGCTAGCTGGAACGTCCACATTCTATAAGTCAAGCCTGCATTCATAACCACCTGTCTAATATGGGGAATCCAGGTTTCCATATGCTGCCGATGAGGACAATTCCTACATTTGGAGAGGTTGCCGACATCTGGTCCCCTCTTTAGTTATAGAGAAGCAGGGCTTTTTTTCAGCAGGATCTCCTAGGATCTGAAATCCGGCACCTCTGAAAAAAGATCATGTGACTGGTGGCCCCGCCTCCGGCGCCCAAATACCCCTGGGCCATTTAACTGGGTGGAGCTTCTCCCAGGCCGCCTGCTTCCCCAGCCTCTTCCCCGGACTTCACCTCCCTCCCTTTCTTTCTTTCCTTCTTTCTTTGCTCCCTTCTTTCTTTCCCTCCTTCCCTTTCTCTTTCCGTGTCTTTTCTTCTTCCCTTTCTTTATTTCCTTCCTGAGGCACTGCCACCACCTGGCTGGCTGAGAGGCAGACCGGGACAGAGAAGAAAGGAAGAGAAAACTGCCCTCCTGTGATGTCATTGTGTGTTTCCAGTGGCGTGCACATGTGACAATAGACAGGGCCGGCCCGCCCATTGAGGCCGGCCTGGCAGCCGCCTCAGGGTGCTAGGCGCCAGAGGGGCCCTGGCCCGGGGGCAGAAGCACGCCACAGAGCTGCCGGCAGCGGCGGCAAGGAGCATGTGCTAGCAGCGTGGGGCAGCTGAGCGGGCAGCATCCCGTTCAGTCGCTCTGCGGGCCAGGTGCAGCCGGCTGTGCCTGGCCCACGGAGCAACTGAAAAGGAGGGCTGGAAGGCTTCCCGCGTGCGCACCAGCCCTGCATGATGATGTCACATGCAGTGACATCATCACGCAGCCATTAAGCTGCCTCAGGTGCCGTCAACGCTGGAGCCGGCCCTGATAATAGAGAGATCCACCATCTCTTTTCCCAGAGAAAAAGCCCTGTAGACAAGTGCTGCAGTGGACTGCTGCATCTCAAACCCCTCATACTGGCAGCACCAAGAAATGCCCATCAAAGGGGATGCCTGAGCAGCCTACTTTCCCCTCCGTCCCCCTAAACAGGTATCAGTGGCATGAATGTGTGTTATATGCCATGAAATCGCCTCCAATCTATGACAACCCTATGAAGAAAAGACCTTCTAAATGTCTTTGCTCAGATCCTGCAAACTGGATGATTCAGCTTCTTTCATTTAGTCAAGCCATCTCGTTTTTGGTCTTCCTCTTTTCCTGCTGCCTTCCACTTTTCCTAGCATTATTGACTTTTCCGGAGAATCTTGTCTTCTCATGATGTGATCAAAGTATGATAGCCTGAATCTTGTCATTTTTGCTCCTAGGGAGAATTCAGGCTTAATTTGATCTAGAACCTGCTTACTTGTCTTTTTGGCCATTCATTGTATCTGCAAAACTCTGCCCCAGCACCACATTTCAAATGAACCCGTTTTCCAGCTATAACCATACTGTGGTTTCATGCCCACAGTCCCAGCTCCCTGATGGGACTTTTGAATATCAGGAGGTCAGGTAAAGAACCTATTTCTAAGTGTCCTCTCACTGACGCAGCTAGAGATGCCCAATCTTATTTCTGTCCACGTTGTCTCCTTAACTGGATTGCGAGGTTTACAAGGGAAACCTAGAAAGACGTGGCGTGGTTATATTTAGTTCAAATTTCACATGGTACCCAGTGATTGGCGTTACCCCCTCTAATTTAAAGCAGCCTGCCTGGCTGCGTCTGAGTGAACAAAGGTGGTTAGAGGAGAGGCTACTGAACTCTTTTCCCTCCAGTCATTTTTCAGCTAAGACTGGGTGGTGTTAACAGAGAGAGGGACCAGAGCGAAGAATAATGAAACTCCACCTTGTGTCCGGTGTGAGCCCCAGGAACAGTACATCTTCTTGCGACCCACAAGGGAAGTTTCTTAATCCAGTTCAGAGGGCAGGCAGGAAGGTTCTGTTTACATACAAAATCGGTTGATTTAGCAATAGTATTAATCTTGATCTCCTTGTAAACAGTTCTTGTTCTCCGCAAGCTTTGCAGAAATTGGAAACACGGACTACCCACAGTTCTTTTTCCCCTCCTAGCTTTGCACTTTATATTAGCTCCTCGTGTGACGGGCTTTGGCTTCGGAGAATGCCCACAGGATTTGCATGGAATCCACTCCCTGTGTCTTCAAATAATTTGCCAGTCTGGCACAGGAACCGAAACAGATGCAACCAAAGTAGTTTGTGGCGCCAAAAGGTCAATAACGCCGCACAGAAAGGAACGGTCTACAGAAACGGTGCCATTTGCAAGCCTCCTAGAAAAAAAAATCTGCAACTTTTCAGTGGGCACCAGGCCCAAGTCAAGAGATGAGCATAAGCATAGACAGCCAAGAGATCATGGATAAAGCCATTCATTTGGAATTCAAGTGAGAATATGGTCCATATGATGGTAAAATAAAACCCTAGTCCTGGCCCCACACTGTTGTAGACAATAAGTGAGTAAAATGGTGAATTTTCCACCTCTGTTTATCAATCTTGGATGAAAATAAACATACTTACTTGCAAATCGTGAGCCAATTCAGAACCTATCTACCCATTTGAAATAGGCAATAGACTAAAATGTCTCCTCATCCATGGCTAAAAGAATATCAAGACAATTTGTATAGGGTTTGTATGTGTTTCGGCAACAAATCATTAAGCAGCACAGGTAGTTTGCATTTATTTTCAGGATTTGCACTGCAGCCAATGAACACACGATGGCACTTCTCCTGAATATTTGAGGCTTGTGTGATTTGAATGCTATTTAATGTTTGGCTCTGAATAATAGTGATCAGCTTGATTAGAACAGCAGCTACAGGGTGAAGGCAAGGAGATCATGGAGGGATGGAACTTGTGGTTACCTGGGCCATAGTTCTGCCCTTCCGTAAGCCAGATGCAGTTAAATTGGTGATGCTCCAGCTACAGGAACTTGGAGGAGGGGAGGCTAGCAGTTCTCAAAGTCTACTACTAAGACCCAGTGCTTTAAATCCAGAAGCCACTGCCAAGAAGATCACCAAAGAGCAATCTCTAAGTATCTGGTTGCACTTGGACCATATGCTGTAGAAGGGGTACTGACAAAGAACTTAAGGGAAAGATGTAGGGATCCCCTTCCTCTGGTTGAGGAATTCTCATAGCAGTGGCAGGAAAATAATTTTTAAAAACCCTTCGGCCTCATGTGCAAGCATCTCAACACTTGCAATAAAAACCGGAAGTAACATAGAGTGGCTCTAGGAATCACCACAAACTCTATGGTAAAAGCACAGAGTTTCTAGTGATTCCTAGAACTACCTCTGTCACTTCCCTTTTTTTTTTTTACTGGGCCTGATATGATGCTGCAAATGGCATTGCACACAGTCCTCCCACTGGTTGCCAAGCAACACTAAGACAATGGTGAAGTTCTTTTCATGTTCTCCTTTTAATAGTGGAAGGTACTTGGATAGGCAAAAATCTGTTTTGGAAATCTTGATATCTGAAACAATCAGGAATGGTATTCCACATTGTGCTTGAATAAGTATCTACATTAATGGATTAATATGTTAAAAACTGAAATTTAAATATAGGCTGATCAAGTAAAGAAATGAACAAGTTGTTGAAGCTGAAGTTGACAAAATAGTTAACAAATGAATTATTAAACTGATCAATGAAATGGATTAACTGATTACGTTGCTTCCATCAAGCTGAAGAATGTCAAATTATTTTAAAAATGGAGGTCTTGCATTAGTTGATTAATTAGTTTAATAAGCCAATAAACCAAATGCAAAATTGGCATATTGATGAATTAAGAGATTGGACTGATAATTTGATTACTGAATGAATTCATAGTTTGCCTATTGTATTAAGGAAATATTTATGGGAAACTGATTTTGATGAAATAGTTATAAGGTATAGGGTTGTTTCCTGTCAATGAGAATTATTAATTGGATGTGAATTGACTGCACATATGGAGCCTTGTAATTATCTTAAATAAGAGCTTATGCAGATGGGCAGGTCACTATTTAGTCACTGTTACAGAAATCCTAAGCAATTAATTCTACTTGTAAGTCAGTCCCATTCAATGGGGTTTATTCCTAGGAAAAGATTACAGTTTATATGACCTAAAAAGATGAAAAGAAGGCTGATAAGAAGCAACTGAAATGGCACAATCCTAGACAGTTTTAAGTGCAGAAGAAATTAGTTTAATTATTACAGAGGAATAAAAAATACTAGAATAAATGAGAAAGCAGAAAGCAAAAGAACAAGAAGAAAAGATAGAAGAAAAGTCTTGCAATTAGATTTCCAGTTGCAACCTAGGGCTTTAGAAGATAAGCAGTCTACTTTGATTTTAAAAAAAAATCACTACAGCAACAGATAAAATAGATGAGATATAAAATAAACAGTTCTGAGATTTCACCTTCAAATCTTTTTATAACAAATGGCTTGATGTAAGGGATGTTTGATCTAATAATTCATTGGGAAACAAATTGGTTTTCACTAGAATAATGGATATTCTCAGTAGGGGTTGATTGACAGACCATGAAAGGAGATGTAGCTTGATGAGATAACACTGATTTGCCAGGTAAAAAGCTCCCAGCTTCAGTCCGTGGCATCTTCAGTTAAAGGAAATAGATAACAAAAACATCTCAGGTGTTGGAAAAGACCTTTCCCTATCAGAAAACGCAGAGGGCTACTACCAGTTACAGAAGACAATACTAAGTAGGGTGGACCGAAGAACATCATATGAAACCGTGATTTGCTTGAATTAACTATTGGTTAGTGTGACCATCTGAGTAACAGGCCATTCCATTAACCATGGTTAGGGTTCAGAACTCAGTGTCCGAAGCATGAATTTACCCGGGAGGGTCTACACGGCCAAAAAGATAACTACATGTTGGGTCGCCATGGGTCCACTCCAGTGTAGAGGCCTAGTGCTTTGTGCTGGCTGGTTACAGATACAACACCCATTTGTGAATGCTTGTCAGCAGGAAGTATGGCTGCAGCTGCTCCTGGGACCATCAAGGGTTTCTGCCTCCCCAATAGAGCCAGAGAAGCATAGAAACATAGAGCTGGAAGTGACCCTAAGGATCATCTAGTCCAACCCCTTGTACAATGGAGGAAATTCAAAGCTACCTCCTCCTCCCCCTACCCTAATGACCCCTGCTGAATGCCCAGAGGATGGCAAAAAACCCCTCAAGGATCCCCGGGCAATCTGGCCTGGAGGAAAAATTCCTTCCTGATACCAAAGTGGCAATTGGAGTTACCCCGGGCATATCAGAAAGGGCCACAAGAGCCTAGCACCAGTGCATCCCTTCATGCTCTCCCTCTCCCAATCGGCATACTTTCATATAGAGTCAGAGAATCATCCTTGCTTTCACTGTCCATCTAGCCTCTTTTTAAATATTTCCAAGGAAGGAGAGCCCACCACCTCCCAAGGAAGCCCATTCCACTGAGGAACCAGTTAAAAGGACCAGGCAGGAGGTGATGTGAAAGACCTCTGCCTGAGACCCTGGAGAGCTGCTGCCAGTCTGAGTAGACAATGGTCCTTGACAGACCAAGGGTCTGATTCACTATAAGGCAGCTTCATGTGTTCCACCCCTTGCCAGACTGCAGGCCAGGGTACCAGCTGGATCTCTGCAAAGGAGGAAGGAGAAAGAGCAAAGGTAATGAAACCTTCATTTGAGATGCCTGCAAGCCAAAGGCCAGTTTCACAAACTAACTGCAATCCTAAAGCCAGTTACCTCCTTCTAATATTCTGTCTACATGAGACATCTTACACAGGGATGTGCAAGCACGGGGAGATGCAATGTTAGCCAGGAAGCATAGTTTAAAAAGACAGAGCCAAAGGTTCTGTCAATTTCTCCTCTCTACACAGAGCTGGCAGAGATCCTTCCTCAAGAGGGTTTGTTCATTTTATCTTTGCCTCCCCGAAGAGGGGGTGAAATTGACAGAGCCTTCAGGGAGGCGAAGATGAAATTAACAAACCTTCTGAGGAGCAATCTCTGCAGGCTCTGTCTTTTAAAACTACCCTGATGCAGAGAGGTGAAATTGACAGAGCCTTTGGCTCTGTATTTTTAACCTATGCATCCCAGGTAACATTGTGTCTCCCTACACTTGAGTCTCCCGTGTAAGAGTGTTTTGTGTAGAGAGACTCCCAGTCCGCTGAAGTGAATGGGCTTGGACATGTATAACTCTCATTAGGGCTGCCCTGCAACTCTTGTTAGAATAAACCATGGTTTCTCATTAAGTTTGAATGATGGCTGATTCTGCACACATTGGATAATGCACTTCCAATCCTCTTTATAGATCACTTGGAACGGATTTTTTCGTTCGCAGAACAAAAAATCCACCTCAAACGATTGATAAAGTGCATTGAAAGTGCATTATCCAATGTGTGCGGAATCAGCCGATGTCTTCGTAGATTAGAAAGATACAGGTTTTTGTCAACATTTCCAAATAAATCACTTTCACTTAAATATTTCTTTGGAGTAAATAAGTGTTACACTAATTAGAAAAACTTCTGATAGCCCAAAACTATAGCCAAGAGCAAAGATTTATATGTTGAGGATGAAGCAATTAAGGGAAAGAGATTTGATCACTGTAATAACAGAAGGAATGTGGGAAGATATATTTACTAAAGGAATCTCTATCTCTATTCATCCACTGTAGCCATTTCTATAGTTCTATATCATTCAGCTTTGATGCCTGGGGAATTAGGCAAAACGAACATGATTAAATGTAGTTCCAGCTGGAAATATAGATGGCAGAATAGTGAATACAGTTCATTATCCCACATGGTAGGGATGTGAACAAATGAAAGATTATCGGAGGAAAGTTGCATCCTCTCAGGAATAATTTTGCCTCTTATTTCACTGATTTTCTTGTTCTGTTATATAAAAGATCACACAGATAAAGATGATCAAGAATTCAATTAGTACCTTAATGGTTACAGGGACAATAGAGCTTGAACTCAGATAGGAAATCACCAGAGGATCCAGCAATCCAAGATCGGATGAAAGAGATACAGCCCACATTGTACGTGTTTAATTTGATTAACTTGATTCAATTCAGGGAGGGTAGAGAAAAGAGAAATGTTAAGGGGTTTCGTGGATAATTGCGGCTGGCTTTCATTACACTGAAATATATGTTCAACATGGTCCTCAGGACTTACTGCTATTATTCAGCCGAGATTATCTTGTTTTACTATTCTGGAAAGTGTGGTATTATTTATTGTCTTAATTCAATGTGAAGTATAATAAAAAAAATTGCAAAACAAAATCCACCTGTTGCAGTAAACAATGATAAACATATATGGGAGGTGGCGTCTGTTAGTTAAAATTATGGAAGCTGTTTTGTACATTGTATGTGTACACTATATTCAATAGCATTAATAAGTATGACAGCCAATGCTTTGGCAGAGACCAGAGGAACTATGGCATGGTTGGTGGCCAGTAGCAGCCATGGGTATATAGGAATGACCATTTTTACCTAGAGGCAGGGCTTTTTTTCAGCGGGAATGCAGTGGAACGGAATTCCGGCACCTCTTAAAAATGGTCACATGGCCGGTGGCCCCACCCCCTGATCTCCAGACAGAGGGGAGTTTAGATTGCCCTCCGCACCGCTGAGCGCCGTGGAAGGGCGGGGCCATCGGCCATGTGACCATTTTCACCAAGAGCAATTTAAACTTTAACCCCCCCCTTGTTCCAGCTGACCCAAAGTGACATCATTGTGCGGTCTTGAGTTCCACCACTGAGTTCCACCACCTCTTTTCCTACAAAAAAAGCCCTGCCTAGAGGTAACCTATCAGAAAGCACGTGAAATTATTGGTTAAGCCAAGGATTTTACCACTTTTTCCAGCTTTCTGATGAGGGTCCAAAAGTGAGCACGAGATCTCCACATCACCTCTTCAGAATATAGATGAATAATTTATTAAATGCAGAACTAGACAGGAACCACATGGACCTGCCTTATAACATATTGAGTCAGTTTAGAATCAGTGATGCCCGGGTTCAAATCCCCTGTCAGCCATGAAATCCACTGGGTGACTTTAAACCAATCATTCTCTCTCAGTCTGTGTTACTGAGCCAGTCTGGAGCCAGTTTGGCGTAGTGGTTAAAAGCAGCAGGACTCTTAATCTGGAGAACCAGGTTTGATTCCCCGTTCCTCCGCTTGAAGCCAGCTGGGTGACCTTGGGCTAGTCACAGCTCTCTCTGAACTCTCTCAGCCCACCCACTTCACAGGGTGATTGTTGCAGGGATAATAATAACACACTTTGTAAACTACTCTGAGTGGGTGTTAAGTTGTCCTGAAGGGCGGTATAGAAATCAAATGTTATGATTATGATTATGATTAAAGGTAAAGGTAGTCCCCTGTGCAAGCACCGAGTCATTACTGACCCATGGAGGGACGTCGCGCTACGTTTTCTTGGCAGACTTTTTACGGGGTGGTTTGCCATTGCCTTCCCCAGTCATCTACACTTTACCCCCAGGAAACTGGGTACTCATTTTACCGACCTCGGAAGGATGGAAGGCTGAGTCAACCTTAGCCGGCTACCTGAACCCAACTTTCACCAGGATCAAACTCAGGTCGTGAGCAGAGCTTAGGCTGCAGTAGTGGCACTTACTACTCTGCGCCATGGGGCTCCTATATGATTATGATTATTTATTACCTCAGAAGGTTATTGTACATGCGACTCTGAGCTCCTTGAAGGAAAGATGGGATAAATAAATGTGATAGAGAAGAGATGATGAATGGATCCAGGGATAAACCGAGTATGACCTACTCTGAAATGAAATTATCTCACTTCCTTTTTCTTCCACACTGAACGTGGGGTGAAGTCTATGGGCCAGAGGTAACCCATCTTTGCTTTCACTAAAAATCTGGATGGCTTTCCACTATTCATTTTTAATTCAGTGAAGGAACTATAGTTTGCTTTGAGTCTGTTTCCAGCTGTTCTTGTTCTCCTGCAATACCTCAAGCTGCCCTGAACAATTTAGAGTGCTGAAATAGTAACTTTGAGGGCTGCACGAACAGAAAGAGCTTGGGCTGCTATCATTCGCACAGGAGAAGAATTTTCGAGGAAGTAGCTGAGATGAGCTACAATATTGGGGCAAATATTGCTGCAAATTGCCCCCCCCCCAATGAATCAGATTTAGAAACACAGCTGGCTTGGAGGGTATGACTAAGAATAAATCTCTATAAATATGGGAAATGGAGTACTAAAAGGCTAACAGAAGTGAATTAACAAAGACATTCAGAATGAATGATACGTATTTCTCTAGCACATTTACGTGGACACACACACATACATTTAAAATTAGTACTTGTATTTATTTAGCTATTGTTACATCCCTCAGTTCTCTCCAATGGGGATCCAAAGTGGCTTACAACTAAGGTTGCCAACCTCCAGGTGGTGGCTGGAGCTCTACCAGAATAACAACTGATCTCCAGGTGACCGAGATCAGTTCCCCTGGAGATAATGGCTGCTTTGGACAGTGGACTTGATGGGATTATAACCTGCTGAGCTCCAGCCCCTCCCCAAACCCTGCTCTCTCCAAGCTCTACCCACCCCTCCAAAATCTCCAGGTATTTTCCTACCTGGAGCTGGCAACCCTACTTACAACATTCTCCCCTCCTCCATTTTATCATCACAACGACCCTGTGAGGTAGGTTAGGTTGAAAAAGAGTGACTAACCCAAGTCACTCATCAAACTTCTACGACAGTGAGGGGATTCAAACCTTGGTCTCTCAGATCCTAGTCCAACCCTCTAACCACTACATCCTGCAGGATCTTTAAGTGAAGATATTGTATCTCGAAACCCAAAACTCAGTCTTGGGTTGTATCAAAAGGGCCATTGCATCAAAATCGCAGGAGGTCATAGCCCCTCTCTATGCTGCCTTGGTCAGGCCGCACCTGGAGTATTGTGTGCAGTTCTGGAGGCCTCACTTCAAAAAGGATGTGGACAAAATTGAGAGGGTGCAGAGGAGAGCAACGAGGATGATCAGGGGTCTGGAGACTGAGCCCTACGAGGAAAGGCTGAGGGCCTTGGGAATGTTTAGTTTGGAGAAAAGGAGATTGAGGGGGGACATGATTGCTCTCTTTAAGTATTTGAAAGGCTGTCATTTGGAGGAGGGTGGGGAGCTGTTCCAGTTGGCAGCAGAGGGTAGGACCCAAAACAATGGGCTTAAATTACATGCACAAAGGTATCGGCTGGATATTAGGAAGAACTTTTTCATGGTCAGAGTAGTTTAAAGGTGGAATCAGCTGCCTGGGGAGGTGGCGAGCTCCCCCTCACTGGCAGTTTTCAAGAAGAGGCTGGATGAATATATGTCAGCGATGCTTTAGGCTGATCCTGCACTGGGCAGGGGGTTGGACTAGATGGTTGGTATGGCCCCTTCCAACTCTGTGATTCTGTGAAATCATTTAGACCCTTCAAACATAACGATACAGGATTAGTCTAAGGCTCCGTCCAATCCAGCAGAGACTGATGGAGGATGCTGAGGTCTGTTGATGGCTCTTACCAATGATAGTTCAATGGAACCTCTGAATACCGGTTTTTGAAGGCCACTAAATGATATATGTGACCCCAGTTGGATTGGAGGTTATCTGATCTGACTTACAGACAAAAGTATGATCTGGGAACTCACCTTCCGAAGTGTTATATTGATGCATCTCAGGATAACTGTACAGAGAGACAAGGGGCATCTGGGAGAAGAAGGGCAAGGAGAGGACCCCTTGGTTGCCATTTTGACTTGTGAAAATGGTGCAGAAGGGAAATCTGATGCTCCACCTTCCCCTGCACAGCACCTCTGAGCCCTCGTCAAGCAATGCACTGTTTTGAAAGGGGACTTCCTTCGTCATACGTGTGACTGCAAGTCGAGTCTGGGAAGTCCTGACCTGACTCTCCTCGCATGTATTGTGTACTTTGGCCACGAGGGACAAAAGTGGGAGGGCGTTCGTCTCAATGGTTTATTTTCTGGGGCACCTGGTTGACCCCTTTGGAAAACAGGATCCTAAACTAGATAGGCCTTTGGTCTGATCCTCCTGATGTCCTTGCGTGTATCAGGATCTTGCTCACAACTGCTTTCCGCAGAGGCCCTTCTCATGTTCCAGCCACAAGATTCACTTTTTTGCCCGATACTAAATTGCGTACACGTATGCATCGGTCAAGAGTCTTGACTTCAGGGTATGTGACCTCATTCAGCAGTACAGCTTGGCATTCATCATACAACTCGCTCCCCCCTGATGCCAGCCCTGGTGTCCTTCTCAGGAGATATGATGCCACCGTCTGTTCAGGCAGGGCCAGGAGGATCGCAGCTGGAGGCACGTCATGATTACAGCAACTTGCAATCAATTAATTTTGCAACCTGGTTTGTAGCAAAGAAAACAACATTTCTTTTTATATCCCTTTCCTATGACATTGTGTCTAGTCTCATTTCTATAACAATCCCCCAGCTCTGACCTGGTTAGTTTAGGCTAAGCAGGATCTGCCCTGGTTAATACTTGGATGGGAGACCACCAAAGAAGTCCAGGGTTGCTACACAGAGGCAGGCAATGGCAAACCACTTCTGAATATCTCTTGCCTTGAAAAACCTATGAAGTTACCATTCGCTAGCTGCAATTTGACAGCAAAATAACAACAACTACACCCACAACAAAAATGGCCTGCATACATGCAAGCAACTTTCAGAGTCTGTCCAATGGCCAGTGGCCCCCTTTGCCATTCAGCTGGTCAAGAAACAAGGCATCTTATTGGCTAGAAGCATCCCCTTTTCCAGGTGATATTGTGACATCACCAGCAATGTGATGATATCACTTCCTTTATACCCAGAAGTGACATCATCACATTGCCATGTGCAGTGCTGATTTTTTGCCCAAATACCAGAGTGGTTCTAGCGTTATGACATCATCACCAGAGGCCAGCATGTCGCCAGAGCAGATACAGGCTGTGAGCTACCTCTAGCTCCCTTGGTATTGAATTGTGAGTCATCCAAGCTCTTTTCTTACCAATCCCTAAGAGAGGAGGCAGATGATGAGTGCCTGAACCACTTCCTGTTTCCTCCTTCCCCTTCTGACTTCAGCCCAATCTTGTGCATATTCATTTAGAAACCAGATAAGCTTGCATCCTCTGGACTAGTTTCTCATAGACAGGGGTCATTTCCTAGAAAAAGAGCTGGAGGAACTCATTAGGATAACTCATTAGCATAACCCATTAACATGTGTCACGCCCCTTGCCATCACCGGAAGTGTGTCATTAGCATAACGGATTTGCATATGCCACACACCCCTGACATCAGCTATCATGGCTGTTTTGGACCCAATCCTGGCCACTGAGGGCCGAAATTGGTCCCAAAATGGTAAAAAGGGGCTGAAAATGGCTGAAAAGGGGCCCAAAACAGTCAGGATTGGACCGCTGCTGAGTGGGAGAGTGACCCACCACCCGTCAGAGGCCCGATCCGGGCCGTTTTGGCCCCAATCCAGGCTGAAACGGGCCCAAAATGGCCAAGTCAGGTGGGCAGGGTCATTGATATGTGACCTCTTTGGGGAACTGCCGGAACTGCGTCCCCCCTTGAAATGAGCCCTGCTCATACAGAACCCCTCTGGCTAGGCGTGTCAGGTTGCTGTCAGCATCTCTAGCACAAGCACATCAGTTCAGTAAACATGGCAGAGCTCAGTTCTGCACTACAGATTAGTAAGATTTGGCAGCATCGATGTTCAGAAAGCCAAGAGTGGGGGGGAAGATTACGCATTGCAATTGGGAAGCCGCCCTTTTACTTTGGAAAGGGCTCACCTCCAGCAATGCCTCCTCCTCTTAGGAAAGGCGTTACGGGAAAGGCACTGTCAATATGGTTGTAGCTGAACTTCTGTTGCCCTTCATGTTTCTTGTATTTCTGCTTCTGGGTACGGCCAGAAACTTTCTAGCAGGGGAGGGAATCTTGGGAAGGTTTTGGGAATGGCATTCATCCACTCAACTTTAGCCATCTGGTTCCTCTTCCATCCCCACGGTTGGATGGCCATCTCTTCAGTGATGTCATACTGACATCTGGATTCACTAGCACATACTGGCAATAGCATCGTACTGTCCCAGACAATTCCAAATTCAAGTCAATCAGGAATGTATTAAAGCACTAAACTGGTGCCAAATTTTCTTATGCTTTGTTCTTGTCACTTTTTAAAAAAAATCTTCCCAGTGTTTCTGGCCTTAAGAGACCCTTCTCTGCAGTCTAATCTTTGCATATATTAAGGATAGGCAATGCAGGTGTCCAGTGTGCCTGAGCTAAAATGCAATTTGTTCTTGAGCTCTCAGCAGTTCTTTTCTTTAAAAAGTTGACCCACAAAAAAACCTCTCTACTTAACTGCGGCAATAAATGTTCAGTGGCCAAAGTTTAGCAGGGAAAGAAAGGCTTTTAATAATAACAACAACAACATTCGATTTATATACCGCCCTTCAGGACAATTTAACGCCCACTCAGAGCCGTTTACAAAGTATGTCATTATTATCCCCACAACAAAACACCCTGTGAGGTGGGTGGGGTTGAGAGAGCTCCAGAGAGCCGTGACTAGTCCAAGGTCACCCAGCTGGCTTCAAGTGGAGGAGTGGGGAATCAAACCCAGCTCTCCAGATTAGAGTCCCGTGCTCTTAACCACTACACCAAACTGGCTTTTGATGCATTGCTGGTTTCAGTCTGTTTTCTTTCTAAATTCCATTATTTCCAGTCACTCCATTCCTTCGCTTCCAAGCTGAAGCACGATTTCCTGGACATGTGTCCAGAAAAGGGAATTTCAAACATTCTTGTATGCCGATACTTAGAGATCAGGGGGCTGGTCATGTTAGTCTTTTGTAGCAAAATCTAACAGAGCATCTTAAAAACTAATGACATTTATTCCATCATGAGCTTTTTTGAGTCAGAGCTCACTTCCTCAGATACTTGTTGGAAAGAAATCATTTTGGAGAATTGTATAAGAGATTTTATAAAAGATTTTATAAGAAAATTTCATAGACAGTCACAGCATAGTGGTTAAGTGGTTGGGTTGCAAATCAGCACTCTGCTGGTTGGAATCCCACTACTGCCATGAGCTCAGCAGGGGCCTTGGGTAAGCCCTTCCTCTCAGCCCCAGATCCCCAGCTGTATTGTGGGGATAATAATAATACTGCATTCACCGCTCAGAGTGGAACACTGATCTGTCTAGAAGAGCGGTATAATCACACTGTTATTATTATTGTTGTTGTTATGAAAATCACAGAAGTGGGGGATGAAGTCCGCTCAGTTTGGAACAAACTTGAACGTTCATGTTTTGGTATATCATAAGATTATGATACTGGTTTATCATTTGGAAGGAAGGATTTCCAACCTAGCACATCAGCATGGCTGTGTAAACCACCTAGAAACTTCACAATAAACTTCCAGTTTACATTGTTGTGGACAGGAAGTGGCTCTCATGCCACCTAGGAACATAAGAAGCAGGTCAAGAAAAGAGGTGCTACTGCTTTTCCGCATGCTCAACTTGTTCCTGATTTTCTTAGTAGTCAATCCAAAAGCATTGAAATCAGTTTGGATACAGTACTTCTGCACATCTGCCCTCCTTTTGCAGTTTTACAGTTGTGAAGTCAGTTTATTTTTTTCCTCATATGCCTTATATAATCAGGATTTTCAAGCAAGGGTGCTGACCTCATCAGCAGAACCATTGGTGATGTCACACCTTTTTACTTTTTCCAATGCTTCTATTGCTATATCAATATAAGGGCTGATTTTTTAAAAAAAGATAGAAAATGAACACACTGCCAGTCTTTGCTTGGGGAAGCCTAAAAGGGGAGCTGCTCTGCCACCCATAATTGAGCCCCTTCCCCTCCCGTGGTCCAAACCAGAGATCTCCACCCAGGCTGACACAGGGAGGCACCAGCGGGGCAAACCAATCTCTGGGGGGGGGGAGGTGAAGCCCAGAGCAGCTACATCTATGTGCTTTTCAAACTGCACTGTTTTTTCTGGCCATCAGGACTTTTGCAATTTTTTTTGTTTAAAAACCCATCAATTCCATATAACTATATTGTCCTACCATTGTAATAATAGCTGTGGGACCGCCTGTCCCACTGCCACCCACTTTAAACCTCCCTCCTCAGGTTCTGGGTTATGTAGGTAGTTCAGGGCACAATTTAGTCACAGTTCACCACCTGTCTAGTCCCAAATCATTAGGCAGACAGCCCTGACCCAAACCCACACTGGGTTCCCTCTCTCCTCTTCTCATGGAGTACATCAGATAGGCAGCCAGATTCCTAAATGCACTAGTCCTCTTCCAGCTGAATATCCAGGTTGTTGGAGTAAGGGAACTCAATATGCATTTCCCTTATACTCTGCCACCATTTAGTTCGTCAGACATCTTGACAGTGACCAGATTGAATTAGAGTTATTCGTGTGTCATTTCCCTAAGCCAACAACTTCCAGCCAGCCTAGATCAAAACAGGGGAGGAAAAAACTTTTAGGAATGAGTGATTCAAACACTTGGATAGATTGTTCTTAAGCTGTGAATTCATCACCCCACAGTCTCTTAACAGTGGATGGTTACAATACAACAGGTGTCAGAAGGCCCCAAATTCTTCTTCCTCTCTCTAACTGTTCTAATGGGTCTCAACTGCCACCAGCCCCAGCATTCTGTTAGCTCTCATTGGCTGTTTATTGCTGAGAAACACAGTATTCAGCCTGTCCATCTCAAAGTGCAACAGTTTCTCTGAATTCCTATCTTTCATTTGGAAAAAAAAACACCTAAGTATCTAGCCCTTTCCCTTGCAGAGATATAAGGAAAAAGGCTTATCTTCTCAATGGATGGAGCTAGAGACTGAGAACAGACAACTTTCTGCACCTGTTATTACAATGGTAGGTTGATATATTGATATAAAATTGATGATTTTTTAAAAAGATCAACAACAAAACCAGGAGGGGGGAAGGAAGGCAAGGTGGGGAGAGGAGTGGTTCAATGATGATGAACGTCCAGTCACCAAAATGTTGGTTAGAGGTGGGTGGGAATGAGCAGAACAAACAAAAACAAAAGAAACATTATATACAAGGAAAAAATTGACTCAAAATCAACTACCAGAAAGATGGGGGTAAAAGTGGCCTCAAAAGAACTAGAAAAGAATAGGTGAAAAAAAAATGAAGTGAAAACAAAAGCCCCCCCCCCCCAAATGTATGCAGAAATCAGTGGCTAATCTGAAGCCATATGTGGGCAGAATCAATGAAAAACCCTATGCAGAAAACCCACTAAATTTCAGAAGAATCCAGTATCTTTCCGGTTACTGCCTGTGGGCTAACAAAGGAAGTCACTGTAGATTAGGCTCAAAGGGTATGTTTTGGTGATCGTGGTTACTTGAATAATCTCACGTCTCCTCCGGTGCCTCCCTAATAAACAGGACATGGGACGTGAGTTCATGGCACACAGTGGGTTGGATCCAGACTAAACTAACCATTTCCACCGACTCCTCCTTCCCAATGTAATGCCATTGCCCACGGGGCTTCTGGATGGCAGGTGATTTCCATCTTGAAGACACATGAAGAAATATTGTACTACCCTCTCTATCCTATATCTCCCATGTATTCCATCAAGAAAAATGGTTTCTTTCTCTCATTGTAACCCAATTTGATTACTCCAGTAAACCAAAACAGTACTTAATATGTTTACCCACCCACCTCTCCACTTCTGGTGCTCTTCCTTGCTCCATCTAAGGCTATTATCATGGCATTATTTACTACAGAAAATGAGAGCAACTCAGTATGTGGGCTTGGTTGCCACTTATTTTGTCTAACAGGAGGCACCCTTTTCTAAGAACCACCTCTTCATTTTTCTAACTCGTTTCTATTTCTTGGCTTTGTTAGGCACAGAAACACACTCTAGGGTATTCAACCCACTCACTGCTCTTTGCAGTAGAAAAACCCAGATCAGCTTTGCAGAATCTCAGAGCAACATTATTGTTTGGTAGGAAATACATTTATTTTTCCAAGTACACCAATAGGACAAAACACAGCACTGCAAAAGCCCATTATTTAGAAAAACAGTGTCTGAAGTAATATATATCTAATTCCAGATTGGGCTATAAGAGTATAGATCGATAGATCCATAAAAAGTAGCTAGGGACAGATAGGAGAAATTTCTCTACAAAACTGAAGGAAGTCTCAAGTTTGTAGAAATCTTTTTTTAAAATTGGGGGATTAAAACTCCCAAAAATAACAGAAATAATGCCTATAGCTTTAAGAAAAGAATACCCACTGAGCTTTCTACAGCCATTTTGAAGGTTGCTAAGCAACTACAACAATATTGCTTTCCAAGCTTCCAAGCCTTGGGTTTTATGAAGCAAACTACCTGAATGCCAAAACATCCCTGAAAAGGGTCCTGTCCCCCTCCCCTGTTATGTACTCTGATGGTGAAGAACTTGTTGGAGACAAACCTCAAGGACCACTGGAGACTCAGTCTGGCCCAGCAGCAGATACCATGCAACTGGGCCTGGCTCTGGTGATGGCCAGATTTTCCTGGGGAGAGGCTGCCAAGGGGGAGAAAAGGGGGGAAAGCAGAAGATAGGAGTGCAGATAAAGGTAGGCTGGCAGGTGGGTGGAAGGAAGAGAAGGGAGCAGGAAAAGGGGAGATGATATGGAGACTGCCATGGAACAGAAAGTAGAAATAGTGGAGGAGTGGGTATAATGGAAAATGAGATGCCCCTGGAAGGTCTTTGTGGGTGCATATATAAAAGTATATATCATTTTAAAAGAAGAGAGTCATAGCTCAGTAGCAGAGCTATGCAGACAGTTCCCGATCCGACCACTGCAGCTCCAGTTAAAGAGATCTCAAGTAATAAGGCTGGGAAAGATCTCTGCTTGAAACCCGAAAAAGCCACTCAAAGCTAGTGCTAAGCAAGACTGATCAATGCTCTAAGACAGAGGATTAACTCAAATATTGGTTAAAGATGCTTAATTGCAGGATTGGAGTCCAGTGGCACCTTAGAGACCAACAAGATTTTCAGGGTATAAGCTTTTGCAAGTCAAAGCTCAAAGTATCTGAAGAAGAAAGCTTTGAGTCTCAAAAGCTTATACCCCAAAAATCTTGTTGGTTTCTAAGGTGCCACTGGACTCAAATCCTGCTGTTCTACTGCAGCTATCTGCCTGAAAAGACGTTGCATTGTGATTTGATATCTGAATCATGAAATTCTAGTTTGCCCTTAGACATCAATTAGAAATTATGCTGTGAGCTGGGTTTGCAAACCATGAGGTAAGTATAGTTTGGCATGATGTACAGTTTGTTAAACTATAATTTAGGCCAATGGTCCACCTGCAAAGGCTGCTATACCACACAGAGGTTTTTTTTACTTCATTTATCTCCTCCCTTTCTCTGCAGAGAGGACCTCTCCTCACTTTATCTGCTCCTCATTTTATCCTCACAACAACCCTGTGAGGTAGGTTAGGCTGAGACTGCGTGGCCAGCCTAAGGTCATCCAACAAACTTGCACAGCAGAGTTAAGGGTTCAAACTTGCATCTCCCAGATCCTAACTCAACATCAACCACTACAGCACACTGGATCTGGGCGTGAACTGAGTTTAAATAATATTCGGCTTAGTATATGCCGAGTTAATATATTTCCCAGGCAGCCAGCAAATCAAACAGATTTAAAGAAATAAAACCAACTGGTAGCAATAACAGATGTAGACCGTATTTTAACAGCTGCAAAAACAAACCCGAAGTTACAAGCTTGAGAAACTACAACGACTTTAAACTGGTGCCTAAAAGACAATCAAGGTGGAGCCATATACGTGTCCCACAACTGCAGCACGGCCTCAGAAGCGGGCCTTGGGGGTCACCACCCATCTAACCTCTGACGGCAGAGGCATTTGGAGTCAGGCTGTTAGGTGGAAGTGAGCAGTTTCTAATCCCACAGGTAACAGATGGGACATATTGGCCGTTTTCACACTGCTCGCCTTCCCTCGCAACGACCCGGAACATCGCGCAAAAAACACAGAAGATCGCGTTTTCTCGTGTGATATTTGCACGACATCGTGCAAATCTCGCGCGAGAAAACACGATCTTCCGCGTTTTTTGCGCAATGTTCCGGGTCGTTGCGAGGGAAGGCGAGCAGTGTGAAAACGGCCATTCTTCTTTGTCCCGTTTTGTTTCCTTTGAAAATTTATCATGCATCTGGGCTTTTTAGACATTTTCTGCCTTACTTTTTATGGGGGCTGCACTTTGATTTCCTTCCACAATCTGCATCCTGTCAGTACTTCTGTTCTTTATGAGGTCTATTGTTCTCACTGCTATTTCCTCTTGCTCATCATGCCGCAGACAGCTGTGTCTTCCTTGCATCCCGGCACTTTGGGGAACTGCTACTCCAGCAGGGCTGCTTTCTCGTTTTAATTACCCTTTGTGAAATGCTGGATGCACAAAAAGATACCCACGTTCCACACAGGTGGGTCTCTCTCACGAGAGAGAAGGCACGCATCGCGTCTCTTTGATCGGCGAGCTACCAGGATTAGAACCTTGGATACATAAGCCCTTTCCAGACATTACCACTACACATACCCAGAGCCTACCAACCACGCATAGATCCGCCCTATGGATGCATATTTACTATGTGCATAATAACATTAAAACATTCGCTTTATATACTGCCCTTCAGGTTTTATTTCTGCAGATACTACTAAATATATTGCCGCTCCTGCAGCCTATTTTTACTTTCTTGAATCCAGTAACTCCAGAAGGGCATTTACTGTAGCTAGAAGTTCGACTCTACCCTCTGCCATTCTGGAAGGAAAGTTTAAAGCAGTCCCTTACTCTCTTAGGCTTTGCTCTTGTCCCCTAAGAGAAATTGACTCAATGGAGCACATCTTCTTTAACTGCCCAAGTCACAGTAAAATTAGAGTGGAAACCATCAGTCCATTAGTAGAAAGATTCCTTGGAAGTTCAAATAAAATCAAACTTGATTATCTTTTGTATGATCGGAATCACCAGACAACACGTCAAGTAGCAGGATTCTGTGCCCAGGTCTACAAGCAACGTAAATCACGTAAGGCAGACTGAATTTATTTTAACCTTTTAAACAACTAATTTATGATGGTCTTATTTTTCTACTCTTATATTTATTCATCGTCCTTCTCCTGTATCCAGTCTCAACTGTTTTTAAACTGATTTGCAAATGGTTTTATATGTGCTGGTCGCAGACTGTAATAATAAACGTGACTTGACTACTGCCCTTCAAGACAACTGCATACAGTCATCTGGTGCACAAAAAAACGGACTACTGAATTATTCGGGATTTGCCTTTATGTGCACTGAAGTTGTACAGGCATGGTAAATACTTGTATTATCCCTGTTCACACATGATAACTGAATGGTTCAGGAGGAACATGAATAGCTCGTGCAATAGTCACATCTGAAAAGGGTTATAGTCACCAATACATGAGAACAATGAATGAACACACTGAAATTCTATGGCAAGTAATGGTCGAATGACAACTTTGTTATCATGGGGAGGCATTCTTTCTCCTTTTTTTTTTTTTTTTACAGATTTAAGTTTTAGGTATATAAAAATGTATATATGCAGAGTGGGGTGTGTGTGTCACACTTGCTCATGTCAAACAACTATGCTTAATTTTTCCAAGCTTGTGTGCATGGGTGATTTTTAAGGGTATCCTTCGTCCTTTCAGGTAGAGAAACAAAACCCTATTTGAAAAGAATCAGACACAATTGTTGAACATTCTTAACTATTAATCTACTTTAGTGATGTACCAGGAATCAGTTCTGTGCCATCCTACTATATAAAAGGCGAACCGTGTTCTAGACAACTTACTTCCTACTCTGGTGCACCACCCAAGGGCAGTGCGGTAGAGGGAAGCCTGGAAGAGAGCATGTCATGGTGGGAAGCCCAGGCTGGGATCAGGCGTGGAGCAGGTGGCAATGCCCACCCCCCACCTTCATCCAGCTGGCATCAGGAGCGGAGCAGGTGGCCATGCCCACGCCTCCAATTTCACCCAGCTGGGATCAGGTGTGGAGCAGGGGGCAATGCCCGTCCCCCTTCACCCAGCCTGGATCATGAGCAGAGCAGGTGGCATTGCCTGCTCCTCCTTCAACCCACTGGACTCAGGTGCAGAGCAGATGGCAATGCCTGCCCCTTTCACCTGAACAGAATCAGGCACAGAGCAGGAGATAGTGCCCAACCCCCTTCACCCGACCGGGATCAGGCATGGAGCAGGTGGCAATGTCCACCCCCTCTTCATGCAGCCGGGAGCAGGCATGGAGCAGGCAGCAATGCCCATCCCTCTCCACCCAGCCAGGGTTAGGCGTGGAGCAGGAGGCAATGCCTGCCCTTCCTTCACCCACCCAAGATCAGGAGCGGAGCAGGTGGCAATGCCCACCCCTTCACCCAGTTGGAATCAGTTGTGGAGCAGGAGCTCCCCCCCTTCACCTGTCTAAGATCAGTAGCAGAGCAGGTGGCAATTCCTGCCCCTCTTTCACCCAGCTGGGATCAGGAGTGGAGCAGGTGGCAATATCTGCTGCCTTCACCTATCCGGGATCAGTCACAGAGGAGGAGGCAATGCCCGCCTGCCCACCCTTCCCTTTCTAGAGCCCATTGTATTTTTTCTCACAATGGGCTTTGTTACTAGTATGGAGTAAGTATAAACCAAGATTATCCTTGAAGACGCCATTGTGGATTTCACAAGAAGCCTTCCATAGGAAGGAAATGATAACTAAACAGGACTGGTTGACTTATGGAGACTTAGTAGCGTTTCTGGAAGAGGAGTGTAAATTGAAGATAAGGGAAGAATTATTAGCGAAAGGTTACAAATGTCAATGGTTCTTTTATGTGCAATTGTTAGAAAGGTTTAAACTGGACAAAAAAGAATGGGGATTTCAGCAAGAGAGGTCAGATTCTGAAAAAGAAATACATACAAGTGATGATCATATAATTAAGAAAATGTATAAACTGTTGCTGATATTTGATATGGAGGAAGAATCTGTCAAAGACTGTATGACAAAATGAGCAAAGAATTTTGGGTGTAATATACAAATGGATCGATGAGAAAATATGTGGGTTAAGGGCCTCAAATTTACTTGTTTCGACTCTCAAGGAGAATATTCTATCAGTTTTTCAATAAAGATTTTGATTTTATTCTGTCTTCTGCCTGCTTGTTTCTGGGTATCTCTGATATGAGGGCTAGGTCTGAGACCCTGGAATACATAGGCAGTATCCCATATTTCCCTCAGTTACATGTGCCTGTACTTGACAGGCTGAAAAGGGGAGGGATGCTCCAGTAGTCAAGGATCAGACTCTTTGAGTAACAATATGAGCAAAGAACTGGAAGCTTCATGCCTGCTGGAGCACTCAAGCATACAGCAATAAACTGTACCAAGAGTACAGAGTAAAAGCAGTGATGGAAAAAAGAACAGCTTGCAGGAGAAAAGAGAGGTAAGAGAACCTTCTCCTGGGACTCATCCATCCTTTTACGCCTTACAATGAATACTGAACACTGTCCCCTTAATTGGAACATACAGTTATGAGGATAGACAGTTACTGAGATAAACAGTCACAAGAGGCAACTTCCAAATTCCCTCCTGAAGCCTTCCTCCAAGCTGGACCTTGGGCTGTGCTTATGCCACAAAATGTCTCACATTAACTTGACTCATCAGCCAGGTCAACCTCACGTCTGGTCTCATTTCATGAGGTCAACACAGGTATAAAAACAACGTAGAAGTATGACCAGCAATCTCCCTTCTTACCGAGTCCGTAAGTTACAATTGTTTTGTTAGAAGACAGTTCAATTCCCTGCTTGGCAAATACCTCATTTTGTTATACAACCCAAACTTGGTCTCCATCCATCAATGTCCCTCTCAAGGATTTTTTTTTTGGCCTCTACTTGCTTATCATTCCAACCCAAACAAGGCATTATGGTGGCCATGAACCCATAGGCATCGCTTGTACAGATGTTCCGACAGAGGAACTTGTCGGAAGCCGCCGTTCTGTCTTTGCTCATTAATCTTTCATGTTTGACTTATTGAGAGGATTGCACTTGGTGTTTCATTGGTGAGATGTGTTCCCGCCCCTGAGGAGGTATTTTGAGGAAACAACAGGCAGTACTGCTGGCCCTGGTTGTTGGGCAGCCAGGCTCGTCCTCTGGACGTTTGCTTCTGCAACACTCCTCACATCTGCTCAAGATCAAATGGAAAGACAATTACTGGCTTGACTATACAGAATAACTTTTCACTTACGAGTTTACTCTTCTTTGTTTGACCTTCGTTGGAACCTATGTATTTGGTGGACTTTACTTGCTTCTGTAGAACAGCTTAATTTGGGTGATTGTATATTTTGATTCATGCTTTGACTATGCCTGGTGAATGTATGTTTTGATTTATGCTTTGATTATGCTTGTCTGAGTTCCACTTTTCATGGTGTTTAAAATATTATAGTTTAGTGATTTAATACATTTGACTGGCAACTTCATTATTTGTTTTCCCCTACATACAGTTTGTTCTGTTCTTTGTTTCTTGATAGGAAGAGGAGCCTCTATATATCTTGCTATCATTCCAAGCCAAACAAGGCATTATGGTGGCCACAAACCCGTACGCATCGCTTGTACAGATGTTCCGACAGAGGAGCTTGGGGGCCAAGAACAGTACACCCAGCCGCAATGCCCCCCCTCTCTCCATGCATTCATTCTGTGTCATCTGGACAGACCGGTTAGCCGCACATAGCAAGCAGTAGCAGCCTTGCGCCCATTGCAAGATTCCTCTTCCTGGTTTAGTAGGCTTCAGATGAACCTTGCAAATAGGGTCGCCAGTCGGCTTGAGACATTTCTGGAGATGGGGGGGGGGGGGTAGCTGGGCATGGTGGAGGTTGGGGAGGGAGATCAGCAGTGATGTGATGCTGTACAGCCCACGCTCCAAAGCTGCCATTTCCTTCATACTGTGTAGTACAGGGATCAGCTATAATTCTGGGACAACTCCAGGCTCCATTTTAAGACTGGTCACTCCAGTTGCAAAAGTCAAGAGTGTATCTACAGTGACATCAGCTACAGGCATGGAAGTTGCTTCCATGTGGAGTACTTCCTTGCTGGATCAGGACAGCTTTGTTGTCCAATAAAATTATAGCAAGAAGTAATTTTCTCTTACTTCCCCTTCATTCCCCACCACTTATAACTCATCAAGCTAGCATCAAGATAGAACATGGAGTTCTTCTGGAATATCTATTCAAAGAAATAAAGAGTCCAGTAGTACCTTTAAGACTAACCAACTTTATTGTAGCATAAGCCTTTGAGAACCACAACTCTCTTCATCAGATGCAACAAGAGAGCTGTGGTTTTCGAAAGCTCATACTACAATAAAGTTGGTTAGTCTTAAAGGTGCTACCGGACTCTTTACTATTTTGCAACTACAGACTAACATGGCTAACTCTACATTTTGCATCCACATCCAAAGAAGGGAGTTGTCACTCTTGAAAGCTTAAACACTGAAAATTCTGTTGGTCTCTAAGAGCTAAGCTACAAGAGATGAATTATACAAGGAGGAGCACGTGAAGGGAGTCTCAATGTTAGCTGGGAAGCTGAGTGTTAAAAGACATCAGAAAGCTTTGTCAATTTCCCTTCTTTACAGACCCAGGGAGATCACTACGCAGAAGGTTTATTTCCTCTTCACCTCTTAGAGGGGGAGGTGAAACTGACAGAGCCTTCTGGAGGCAAAGAGGAAACTAACAAACCCTCTGAGCAGTTCTCCCTGGCTCTGTAGAGAATGGGAAATTGATAAAACCGTCTGACCTCTTTTAAAACAGCTTCCCGGCTAACATTGCAACTCCTTTCACGTGCTCCTGCTCATGTAATTCGTCTCTTGTAGCTTGGCTCTAAGGTGCCACATGACTCAAATCCAACTGCTCTCCAGTCTACAAAGATCAGTCCCCCTGGAGGAAAGGGCAGCTTGGGCTCCGTAGTATCACATTCCCTCTCAGCTCCTTCCTCAAATCTGCAGCAACCTCCCGAGCCAAATTTGGAAACCCTATATCCCTGTGTCGGGCCAAAATCAAAAGCCATCCCAAACACAAAAACAAAGCGAAAGGGGGAAGAAAGGAAAGGGCAGAAAGAAGGAAATGCCATTGCCACCTTTCTCCAAATAATAAAGGAGATGAGACATGGTTGTATCTCTCTCTTTAGCCACAGCTGCAGAGGCACAGGGAACTAGAATGCGATATTCAGGGTCCCTGGTTGGAGGACTATGATGATCAATGCTTATTTTAACTGCATTAACTGTACACATTCGTGGTGTTTGGGGCAACTGAGGCCGGCAGCAAACTGAGGGCTGGGCTCCATTCAGACAGAGGCACCCTTTGCAGAATTGTTGTATGCGTAAAGTGCCATGAAGTTGCAGCCAGCTTATGGTGACCCCTGCTGGAGTCTCCAAAGCAAAAGTCTAGCAGAGGTGGGTTTGCCGTTGCTCCAGGGGTCAAAGCAGAGGGCTGGAGGAAGCAGGATATCTAATTCTCGTGTGCACGCTTTGCACGATGTGCATACACTCCTGAGCTCTCCCATCCCCCATCCCGAGCTGGTTTCAGTGTGCTCAGCATTTCCTCTGTTCTGCTAGAAAACAATGGCATTTCCAGCGCAATGGAGGAAACGCCAGGAGCACCGAAGCCAGTTCAGTGGGATGGGGAAGCGCGCGCACAGACTTCTCCCCCTGTGCCCTTCCCTCCGCTGGCCAGGTAAGCAGGTCTGGGGGGCAGCAGGTGGAGGCCCCCCACCCTGCGCTGGGGTATGGCAAGCCTAGCACGGCCTACCTCAGTGTACTGACTTCGGGCCAAGCTACAAGTGACGAATGACACTTGAATGGCAAGTGGATTGTGTGGAGGGCAAGTGAACAGGGAGGAATACACCTGCCGTTCAAGTGTCATTCGTCACTTGTAGCTTGGCCCTTCCTTGGAAGTCTCCCATCCAATTACGAAACCAAAGCCGAACCTGCTTAGCTTCTTAGATCTGATGAGACTGGGCTTTGTTGGCCTATCTAGGTCAGGTCCCATCTATACTATGGGGATAAAAATACTGGCTTATCTTAAAGGTCTGTATAAAGACTACAGCAAGATAACGTATACAAGAGCTTTCCTGGATCAAACCAATGGGGCTCTCTGATAAAGGATCCAGTTTCCCAACGTGGCCCACCAGATGTCCCTTAAGGCCCACAAATAGGGGCAACCGAGGCCAAAGACTTTCGCTGTTGTTCTCTAGCATCCCGCGTTCATCCTGTCCCCGAACACTGAGGTTCGGTTGGCTAATAGTCAATAGACCTCTTCTCCCTGAAGATGTCTGTTTCCCTTTTGTAGGGGTTGTGCAATCTCTCCTAATGAATCTGCTCCTTATCAACTTCATTGGATGCCTCGAGTTCCAGTTTTTGGAAGAAGGAGAAAAGTTTTCTGTTTGCTTTCTCAACCCCATGCATTGTTTTATAAATGTCTACCACAATCTCCCGTGAAACATTTTTTTCCTAATCCCCAAAGCCTCCACTTTCTTAATTATTTCTTATAGGGAACCCAAAGCGGTTTACATCACCCTCCCCTTCTCCACGGTATCCTCATAACAATAACCCTGTGAGGTAGGTCAGGCTGTGAAAAGAGTATCCAGCCCAAGGTCACCCAGCAAGCTTCTGTGTCAGGATGGGGATTTGAGAGCCAAGAGACAAGAGACAAGTTACACGAGGAGAAGCACGTGAAGGAAGTCGCAATGTTAGCCGGGAAGCTGAGTTTTAAAAGAGATGGGAAGGCTTTGTCAATGTCCCCTCTCCACAGAAGCAGGGAAGATTGGTTCTTAGAGGGTTTGTTAATTTCCTCTTTGCCTCCTGAAGGCTCTGTCAGTTTCACCTCCCCTTCTAAGAGGCAAAGAGGAAATTAACAAACCCTCTGAGCAGCACCTCCCTGCCTCTGTAGAGAGGGGAAATTGACAAAGCCTTCCAACCTCTTTTAAAACTCAGCTTCCCGGCTAACATTGCGACTCCCTTCACGTGCTCCTCCTCATGTAATTCATCTCTTGTAGCTTAGCTCTGAGTCTGGTCTCCGAGATTCTAGTCCGACACTCAAACCACTGCATCACACTGGTTTTCATGGAGGAGGAGGTATACAACTCCTGTTTATCTATTAATTTCAATATTATCATGCAATGTCATTTTTTCCCCCTCCTTTGAAAGGTTCTTTGTTAATTTAACACTCCAGGGAGCCTTTCTTTTTGAATGGAAAGCCTTCCCTGCAGACTTAGTTAAAGGGAATCCTTGGATGGGTCAGCCGAGGACACAATCGTTACTGAAAGTATATATCATTGCCAAGAGATGAGTGGATTTTTCATGATGAGCTAAGCTCTCTTTGATTACTGTCATTAGATGAGAGGGAAGAAAAAGAGCAGATCTTTAAAGTTTATAGGCTCTGCGTAAAGAGGTCCTTTGTTCTTCTTGCTTTCAAAGCCATGCAAGATATTTATTTATTTAATTGAATTTATATTCTGCTCTCCCCACAAGCAGGCTCAGAGCGAATCGCAACAATATAATGAATTCAATAATAAAACAACAACATTTTATTTATATACCACCCTTCAGGACAACTTAACACCCACTCAGAGCGGTTTACAAAGTGTGCTATTATTATCCTCACAACAATCACCCTGTAAGGTGGGTGGTACTGAGAGAGCTCTGAAAGAGCTGTGACTGACCCAAGGTCATCCAGCTTCAAGCAGAAGAGTGGGGAATCAAACCTGGTTTTCCAAATTAGAGTCCTGCTGCTCTTAACCACTATACCAAACTGGCTCTTCAAATATTACTATCACACATACTGGGAGCCTATCAGCTATGCTTATTAACTACTGTCAGCGCACTATCTGAGATGAATGGGAGAGCCCACTGCCCCATTTCAGAATGCAGGGGCAGGATAATAAACATAAACATTCGATTTATACACCGCCCTTCAGGACAACTTAACGGCCACTCAGAGCGGTTTACAAAGTGTGCTATTATTATCCTCACAACAATCACCCTGTGACGTGGGTGGGGCTGAGAGAGCTCTGAAAGAGATGTGACTGACCCAAGATCACCCAGATGGCTTCAAGTGAAGGAGTGGGGAATAAAACCCAGCTCTCCAGATTAGAGTCCTGCTGCTCTTAACCACCACACCAAACGGGCTCTTCAAAAATGTTTAGGAGGGAAAGGAAAATATATGAAAGATTTATGCAAGAATATGCTTTCCTTCAATTCTAGAATAGGATAACACCAAGTGAATGGAAAGCAAGATGTATCTGCTTAGATTTGATTCATTAAGGCTGACCAAGGCCTATATTGATGGTTGGCGCCTTGCTTTCTTCATATTTTAATTTATGTATTGTATTGAATTTATATCCCACTTTTCTTCCCAACAGGGATGCAAAGCAGCTTACAACTCCCCTTCTCCATTTTATCTTTACAACAACCTGGTGAGGTATGTTAGCCTGAAAATGTATGACCGGTCCAAGGTCACCCAGCAACCTTCCATGACAGAGTAGGTAGTATTCACACCAGGGTCTCCCGGATCCTAATCTGACTCTTCAACCGCTACAGAATGAGTTTGATTTTATTGTAAGGATATGATTGTTTGCATGTGCCTAATTTTAAAACAAAATCAGAAAGCCACCAAGGAAAGGGGAGTTAACAACAGAGAAGAGAGCTCTGGGGGTGCCATAGCTACACTGTGGAAAGTGAACCAAGCACCGACGACTGAGAATTGGTTTGATAAACTTTGGAACAACTTTATTCTTGAAAAGATAAATGATGATTTATATAGAGCTGAACATTTCCCTAAGGAAACAAACTTCACTGGCAAATGGTTTCCCTTTTTTACCTATATAGAAGAAAACAAGCTGCAACCAAAATCAAAGATTTTGCAAACAGTAACTAACTCTGGTTACTTCACAATATAGACACCTATATATCAGGTCTAACTATTAAAAGATTGTGGTGTATTGTTGTGTTCTCGCCACTATAACGGATAGTTTCAACTATGTTTGAAGAAGCACATATTTGTAGAATGGTTATTCGGTATAAATTGAATAGGTGGTTCCTCAAACAAACCAAATTTAAAGGCAATACATATTTTACTTCTCGTTGTAAGGTTAAACAATGACAGTATTTTGGAGTTAAAACATTTGTAAACAACTTTCTTGTTTCTATACAACATTACCTTCTGTATTCACTGTATACCTTTTAATGTCTAGTACTGTTTATTATTGTTTAAAATAAAAAATAATAATTAAAAAGAGAGAGAGAGAGAGCTCTGGGGTGGGAGGAGAACCAGTCCCATGGTTGCTTATCAATTTGCAATGCACAGTTAACGGGGATCCAGCAACACTCTCAAACTGCTTAGGTTGAACATCGGTAAAAACAGTACACAGGGAAAGAGCCCTTTTCCCCTTTCATAGGGAAACGTACCATCTAAGAGGGGCAGTATTCAAGTTCCCGTATTGCAATTCTCTAAACACAGTCAGAGGTCTGTTCATGGGACAAGCACTGAATACAAGGCATCTTTCATGCTTTTCTAAAATAAAGCCAAGACCGTTTAGTCCTTGATCTTTTCACTTCTTGCGTGGCTTTCCAGGGGAGGGAGGCGGGGATTTAGTGTGAATGAAATCTTTTACAGCATTTTGGAGATGCTTAGTTAAATAAATATAAAATGAGAAACACAAGACTGTTATTATGAATACAGCATGCCCAATGCCCACGATTAGAGGGAAATATAAAAGGGCACAACTGGGTATTTCCTAGGGAAGAAAAAAATGAATGGCTTATGAAACGTCACAGGGTTCTCCTAAGTTTATTTATTTATTCTATTTTTAGCCCACCTTCCCCTCGAATGGGCTTGGGATGGGGTACAATAAAATGCTCAGTACGCATTAAAACATGTAAATACATTTAAAATCCAAAAACCACAACATACATATGGAACAATATCTCAGATGGCGGCCCCCTCCAATTTCCCAGTCATAATGTAAACAAAAGAGGGGATGGGGGTCCATAGTTAATAATATTCCAGTGACTGTGCTTGTGGGGGGGGGGGCAGATGATTTCATCGCCCCCTCTGGCGGGAGACTGGTAGGACAGCTCCTAAAACAATCAAAGACTCACCTCAACCATACGTGTCAAATATGCCTCCTGCATATCTGCCATGAATGTATATGGGTGTTGCCTCTGGTCTCTGAGAGTATGGGAAGTCCTTTATTGCTGCAATGCCAGTAGGTTATCTCACAACCGTTTGCTTTCTCTTTCTCGCTCTGCTGAGCCAGTGTCCTTGACTGCCAGCTGAAAATGGCTCGAAGTGTATCCTTCTTGAGAACCAAGGATAAGTTCATCTTTCTCACTGTCTATTCTAAAACAATGTCTCACTCCAACCCCCCCCCCCCCAATAACGGTCCTCTTTCACAAGGCGGGAATATTCCCTATAACAAACCTTGCTAGCCCTACATACGTCACTTCTGCCAGTTCCACTGTCTAAGCACCTTGTACTGAATGGATCTCTAATAAAGTTAGTTCAACTGGAACACCTGTGTGTTAACTGTGGAGAACTTGGGGATTTAACTGCCAGGGACTGACAGTATGCCTGGTGGAACATCTCTGCCTTACAGGCCCGTCGAAAAAATATGAGGACTTGGCAGGCCCAGGTGTCCTCCAACAGAGAGTTCCACCAGGTTGGGACCAGGACTGAAAAATCCCTGGCCCTGGTCGAGGCCAGCTGGGCCTCCCTGGGGCCTGGGACCACCAGTAGGTTCTCACCAGTACTCTCCGGGGTACATACGGGGAGAGGCAGTCCTGCAGGCATGCTGGTCCCAGTCCACTTAGGGCTTTAAAGGTTAAAACCCAAACCTTGAACTTGATCCAGAACTCCACTGGGAGCCAGCGCAGCTGCTGCAGAATTGGAGTAATATGTGCCCTGCATGGTATGCCCATCAGGACATGTGCAGCAGCGTTCAAGTCAAGTCCAAGGGAAGCCCTGCATAGAGCAAGTTACAGTAGTCTATTCTGGAGGTGACTGTTGCATGGATCGCTGTAGTTAGGTCGTGGGTCAACAGATAGGGCGCAAGCTGCCTGGCCTGTCGAAGATGGAAGAACGCAGACTGGGCGACTGCCGTGACCTGGCCCTCCATTGATAGGAAGGAATCCAGTATCACTCTGAGACTCCAGACCAATGAGACAGGTGCTACCGACGCCCCATCAAAGGTTTGAGTTGTTTGCTATGAATATGATCACATATTTATTTTGTATTAGGCATTGTGACAATCAAGTGATAGTCCTAAGCCACCGATCCTGAACACAGAGTCTGTAGGTGCCATGGTCTTTCCTGGCACCTACATACGATTCTGTGGGTGCCATTTGGGGGTGGGTGCCTGTGGGTGGGTGCCTGTGGAAGGTGGGGTTTGGGGAGGGAGCTCAGGAGAGATATGATGTCAAAAAATCTGCCACCTGAAGCTGGTGTTTCTTCCAAAGGAACTGATCCCTGCGGCCTGGAGATGAGTTGTAATTTTGGGGGATCCCCAGTCCCCACCTGGAGATTGGCAACCCTAGGTGGGATCAAAAGTTCTAGATAAGTAGATTTCTATGTTATTTCTCAGGGGGGGAATACATTGATTTTGGTATTAACATTTCTGATTTTGGTATTAACATTTCTACCCTATTTTGCAACCATGACTGGGGGAAAAGGACAACTGCAGCATCATTCCAAGTGAGAAGAACCCATGTCAATAACTGGAAATTTCAAATCAGACACAGTTTCATTATCTCCCTAGATGAAAGTTGTGCATAAGTAAAGTTGTGTATAAAAGTTGTGTATAAGTGAAACCAGAACACAAGAGAGGTATCAAATCCTTGTTCTTCTGGGGAACTGAGATCTTTTTGGTCTAACCAAGCACATTTCAATTATATATTGAAGTCAGATGCAATGTTTTAAAACACGCAAATGTGACACAGTGCAATTTACATTCCTCCGAAGCTTCAACGTTGGATTTCTGGAAAAGCGAACAGCATTGTAACCTGTTCACTAAAAGCACTTTCTCGCTCAACGAGACACAAAGAAAATCTGCTATAATAAACTCTCCCTGGAATTTATCTGAACAAAACGGAAATCAGAGATCATGGAAAATGGACTGGAAGGGAAACTGACACACAGACGTAGCCTGAACAAGCACAGACGGTTAACTAAAAGCTTCTCTCAAATTACTAAATTATAGCTCTTCACTACAATCTGGTGTAGAAAATATAGAGAACTTCGTAAGAAAAAGAACGTTAGATATAGACAAAAAAATTATTAAAAGAGATGCTATTGCTGCTTAGAATGCCCTTATTAACTCCCCCAAGGCAAAATAAAAGAAATCCTAAACTCAGATTATGATAATTAATCATAGTTCTAGAAATTTACTACAAGAATGACGTCACAGGGCTTAAAGGAAATAGCCATAAATGATCATGATGCTCTGCTGGAGAGTGACCGATGAAGTTAAAAGAAGTTTAAAAACACACCTTGGTCAATGCATGTAATTCTAGGAGTTCCAGGCAAAATTTACATGTGACGGAATGGGAAAACTCTCCCTAAGGCCTGGCTCTTAGAGCTAAACTACACAAGATGCCTAACACGCGTCGGGTTCCCATAAGTTTACTTGCGAAGTGTAGTTGGGCTCTGCCCATGAGCTCCCAGAGGAAAACCCAAGTGGAACGGATTTTTGCAAATATAAACGAGAAGCACATCTCCAGGACCTTGGGAACGGGGGTGGGGTGGGGGGATGTCAGAGCTGCAGCAGCAGGGTCAGAAGGATGGGAGAGTCAGTGAGGGAAGCCCAAAGCTGATAAGTGGCTAGCAGCGGCAGAAGAAGTGGCTGAGGCTGCTGCTGCTGTTGCTGCCACAGCTGCTAAACTCAACCATCCCCTCTCACAGAGTTCCGAGATCAAGGGGCTCAAGTCTCCTTCCCCTCTCTGTGAGAAAGGATGGTTGAGTCTAGCAATGGCAGTAGTGGAGCAGCTTCTTCTGCCGCTGCTAGCTGCTTGTTAATTTCGGGCTCAGCTCTCTTTGGGCTCTCTTTGCTGACTCTTTCCCTCCTGTCCTTCTGGCCCTACTGCTGCTGATGCTCTGACATCCCCCCACCCAAGCTACTGGAGGAAAACCCAAACGGAGCAGATTTTTGCAAGAGACACTCTTACTTGCAAAAAATCTGCTCTGCTCAGATTTCCCTCAGGGAGCTCACAGGCGAGACCCAACTACACTTCCCACGTAAACTTGCGGGAACACGACACGTGTTGGACGTCTCATGTAGTTTAGCTCTCACACGGGATTTTAGGTAGGAGTTAGGTGGTAGATTAGAGGGGCCATTGCCCACTCCTGGTGATTTACTCAGTTTCCACCACTGCTTCATTGGCCAGCAAAGGGGAAATGAGGGGAAATTGGGGTCGTGGCACTTCTGAGGTCATCATGTCAGGGTGACGCTCCAGGACTTGCCCAGTTTTGGGCAAATTCTTGAGCTTTGCCCCAACATAATGACTTTACTTCTGGTTTTGCACTGGAAGAGATGTTACATGCTGGCATGATGCCAGAGCAGCTGCCCCGCCCCCCAATTCTTCCCTGTGGGTTGCCAGTTGTAGCTGGCAACCTTCCAGCAGAACGTTGAGGGGCTAGGTTGGATTGCACCAGTTCCAGCTTTTGGGGGGCTTTTTTAAAACATCAGTAATTTGTACAGTGCTAGAATAATTACCATTTTTTTTAAAAAGGTCCTACAGTGGCGAGGAGGGAAAAAAGAACAGGAAAATGGTGGCTGATGGAGGAAAGTGCACAAAAAATTCCCACGCTTAGATCCATTGAAAATGTTTTTGCATCGAGGTATATAAAATCCAGAATTTTTGCCATGCGGATGCAGTGGTGTCTTGCCACCATGCTCTAGCATCACAAGATGGAGTTCTAGTTCACTCATAATAGCCGCCGATGGGGACATGTTTCAGGATTGCCTGGGGTTTTAGTTACTCACCTGAGCTGCTTTCTTAAGCTGCTGTTATCATTCAAAATTATCACAGTCGCACAAACAGCCCCCATGAACATGTTACTGCGAGACTGCAAGCCTATGCCTAAGCCTACACATTCTCAAAATACTCACACGACGTCCACTGTTATATACAGGGCTTTTTTTCAGCTGGAACGCGGTGGAACGGAGTTCCGGAACCTCTTGAAAATGGTCACATGGCTGGTGGCCCCGCCCCCTGATCTCCAGACAGAGGGGAGTTTAGATTGCCCTCCACACCGGCATGGAGGGCAATCTAAACTCCCCTCTGTCTGGAGATCAGGGGGCAGGGCCACCGGCCATGTGACCATTTTCTCCAACTGAGTTCCACCACCTCTTTTCCCAGAAAAAAAGCCCTGGTTATATACAATCCAGAGCTACAAAACAGAACCCAGAGTGGACTCTGATGACCGATGTGGGCACCTGCTCTGAAATGTCCACTTCACAATTGCAAGCAGGATTTATTATTTTATTTATTTTATTCTATTTATGTCATTTATAGTCCACCTTTCTCACTGAGAATCAAGGCAGATTACACAGTGTGAGATTAGTACAATCAATTTCAAGGACATTTCCATAAACAATGCCATAGGGTAAATAAACACAATTTTACAAAGACATAGCATTAGCAAGAATCCAATACAGAGTTGAAGAAACGCTGAAACAGAACATAAGCAATTCTAGGGCTGACATTAGACAACATGAAGCACAAGTACTACCTGTTAATACAACAGGTAGTACATAAGGCAACATAGTGGTGAAGTCTATGGTCCTTAACTCATTAGCGAAGCATCTGAGAGCCCCTCCCTACAATACAAAAGCCTTTTTGAATAATTTGGCTTTGCATCATTTGCAGAAAGCTAGGAGACTGGGGGCGCGTCTGATCTCTTCAGGCTGACCGTTCCACAGGGTAGGGGCCACCACAGAGAAAGCCCCTGTATGGGCTGCTGTTGATCCTCAAATTATGAAAAGCAGTTTGAAATCAGATTGAAAATATTCTGCATTTTCTCCCTCATTCCTTATCCATCATCTTTGTTATGTGCTAAAAATCTGGAAAAGGGTGTTTCAGTCCTGCTGGGGAGGAGCGCAGCATTCTGGCCTTGGCCATCTGCCTCTCTGCCTGACTCTCAAAGGTGAACGTGTGTTTGTATTAATTAGATTTACACGTCCTTGCATTGCCATTTGGGAGTCAGTCAGTTCTGAGCATGTGCCGCACAATGTAAGCTGTTGGTTGAGGAATGCCACTGATCTCACAGGTACAAAAGCAGCACATAGACCAAGAGAGGACTGATTTTAAAAGGTGCATGACTGGCCCATGCTGACTTAGATGGCCCAGGCTAGTCTGATCTCACCAGATTCTGGAAGCTAAGCAGGGGCGGCCTTGATTAGGACCTGGATGGGAGACCATCAAAGAACTTCACGGTTGTTGAACAGAGACAGGCAATGGCAAATCACCTCTGTGTCTTGCCTTGAAAACCCAATGGCGTCACCCTAAGTCACCTGAGGCTTGATGGTATTTTCCACCACCACAACTGGCCCACTTTAAGAAACTGCCTTCCCCTTGCAATATTTCCCCCCTACAGAGGAAATGTGCTATTCTCAGACCATCAAGCCTACTCAAAGCAGAAAGTAAGCCAAACCTGAAAACTATTTAGAGGAAGTTTTGAAATGTCAGCAGACTCATGTTGACCTATTGGAGTGAAGAGACTTCCTTGTAGGCTTGCCAACCCCCAGGTAGTGGCTAGATATCTCCTAGAATTACAACGGATCTCCAGACAACAGAGATCAGTTCCCCTGGAGAAACTGTCTGCTTTGGAGGGTGGACTCTATGGCATTATACCATGCTGAAATCCCTCCCCTCCCCAAACCCCACCCTCTCCAGGTCCCCTCCCCAAAGCTCTGGGAATTCCTCAATCTGGAGATGGCAACACATATTCCTTGGAGGGTATTGTTTGGTCACCCTGAAGTTCTTCTTGTCCAGCCTACTGGATGGTGATATATAGATTGAATCTCCTCTACATGTCAACAGTTCAAGAGCTGTACTGACGGTAGCTATCAGTTACTCCACTATGCATGGACACAATCCCACGGCCT